>NC_089503.1:37374009-37728175 GCF_036850995.1 Saccopteryx leptura
CGGATCGAAACCGGGGCTTGCCAGGAAGAAAGATCAAAGAACAGATGAAAAGTAGCTACTAATAGTTCATGTTTCCCACTCCTCTCCCTCTTACTCTTTCTTTCCCTTCTTTCTAAAATCAATCAATAAAACATTTTGAAATTTAATGTCCTCCTGTATTCTCAAAAATTTTCAGTAAATGTTATCACTGATTTATTAAAAGATGAAACCTGTATTTTGAGCTTTTGGCCATAACCACCATCTTCCAGTAATTCACCAAAAATTAACTGGAGCTAAGAAAAACTAACTAAAAACAAAAGAGGAGAGGTACTCACTCTCTGCTTCGCAGGCCTTTGTGAAAACATGGAATTGAACACCTGAAATATCTAACTGACACACGTGAATCCATTAGAGAGGTGACACTATAGACATAGAGAAAAGTGTCATTGTTTAAAAAGTAAGGCCCTACAAATGTTCCCGTCGCACAACAGGAAGGGGCTACAACATCACCCATCACGCGGTCAGCGCAGCAATGAACAAACTAGGTCAGGGCCAGATTCTCGCCAAGAGAATTAAGGTAAGTATTGGTCACCTTAAGCACTCGAAGAACTGAGGCACCTTCCTCAGACTGTTAAAGAAAATGATCAAAAAAGAAAGAAACCGAAGACAGAGGTATCTGCCTTGCTTCAATGGCAGGGCCATACTGCTCTGCTCAGAGAAGCTCACTTTGTGACAACCAATGGACAGGAGACTGAGCTTATTGCACACACGCCCTGTGAAGACATGGCATGGTGACTGCAAAACTATCAATGAGTAGAAGGCCTCTGTACTGATAATAAGTATTCATGGAAGAGGACATAAACACTTTCAGTCATCAGAGAATAATGCAGCTGAAACAAGTTCTATTTAGATTATGGTTCAGGTCTAAGCCAAGAAGAAGTCAACAGTATGAGCTGAAGATAGAAAATATCCCTGAAAAATTTAGATGCTAAAATTATCAACAACATATGAGCAAATTAGTTCCAGCAATACATGAAAAAATTATATTTATACATTATGACCAAGTAGGATTTATTCTGGGGACGCGAGGCAGGTAAAATATTCACAAATCACTCAATGTGATTCATCACATAAACAAACGGAAGGAGAAAAATCACATGATCGTATCAATAGATGCAGGTAAAGCATCTATTGATATCATACAGGAAATACAGGGAACATACCTCAACATGATAAAGGCCATCTATGACAAATCCCAAGCCAACATCATACTCAATAGGCAAAAATTAAAAGCAATCCCCTTAAGGTCAGGAATAAGGCAAGGGTGCCCATTTTCACCACTATTATTCAATATACTTCTGGAAGTCCTAGGCACAGCACTCAAACTAGAAGAAGAAATGAAAGCCATCAAAATTAAAAAAGAAATAGTAAGACTATCATTATTTGCTGATGATATAATATTGTAATTAGAAAACCCTAAAGTCTCAGTCAAGAAACTACCTGGCCAAAAACAATCCAATAAATAAATGGGAAAAAAATGAATAGACACTTTTCCAAAGAGGACTTAGAGATGGCCAATAGGCATATGAAAAAATGCTCAACATCACTAATCATTAGAGAAATGCAAATTAAATCCACAATGAGATATCACCTCACTCCAATCACAATGGCGCTCATCAACAAAACAACACAGAATAAGTGCTGGAGAGGATGTGAAGGAAAGAGAACCTCCCTGCACTGCTGGTGGGAATGCAGACTGGTGCAGCCTCTGTGGAAAACAGTATGGAGATTCCTCAAAAAATTGAAAATAGAACTGCCTTTTGAGCCAGCTATCCCACTTTTAGGAATATACCCCAAGAACACCATAGAACTGTTCCACAAGGAGAAATGCACCCGCATGTTTATGGCAGCATTGTTCACAATAGTGAAGATCTGGAAACTGCCCAAGTGTCCGTCAAAGAACGAGTGGATTAAAAAGCTTTGGTACATATGATATATACTATGGAATACTACTCAGCCATAAGAAATGACGACATCAGATCATTTACAATAACATGTATGGACCTTGATAACATTATACAGAGTGAAATAAGTAAATCAGAAGAAACTAAGAACTATATGAACCCATACATAGATAGGACAAAAAATTAGACTCAGAGACATGGACATGAATGTGATGGTAACACGGGGTGGGGTGGGGTGTGGCAAGGAGGCGAGGAAAGAGAGACAGGGGATGGGGGAGCGGAGGGGCACAAATAAAACCAGATAGAAGGTGACTGAAGACAGTTTGACTTTGGGTGAGGGGTATGCAACATAATCAAATGTCAAATTAAGATGTTTTCTCGGAACATATGTACCCTGATTTATAAATGTTACTGCATTAAAATTAATAAAAATAAAATTAAAAAATAAAACTACTGGGCCTGATAAATGTATTCAGCAATGTGGCAAAATATAAAATTAATATTCAGAAATCAGAGGCATTTTTATATACCAACAATCAAGTGTCTAAAAGAGAAATTCAGAAAACAATCTCCTTCATAATTGCAAAAACAAAAAAATAAAGTACCTAGGAGTAAATTTAATCAAGGAGATTAAAAACTTGTACTGGAAAATTATAAAACATTAATAAAAGATATCAAGGAAAATACAAACAAGTGGAAGTATATATTGTGTTTATGGATAGGAAGAATAAACATCATTAAAATGTGTATATTACCCAAATCAATTTATAAATTCAATGCAATTCCTATTAAAATACCAATGACATACTTCAAAGATATACAACAAATATTCCAAAAATTTATATGGAACCAAAATAAAACCACAAACAGCCTCAGGAATCTTGAAAAAGAAGAATAAAGTGGGTAGAATCATACTTCCTGATAACAAGTTATACTACAGAGCCATTGTACTCTAAACAGCTTGATACTGGCAAAAGAACAGGCAGACAGATCAATGGAACAGAATAGAGAACCCAGAAATAAACCCACACCTTTATGGACAATTGATATTTGACAAAGGAGGTAAGAGCATATAATAGAGTAAAGACAGTCTCTTTACCTAATGTTGTTGGAAAATTTGGACAGCTACCTGAAAAAAAAATGAAACTACACCACAAACTTATACTGTTCACAAAAATAAACTCAAAATGGATAAAAGACTTAAATGTAAGTAATGAAACCATATTCATCTTGGAAGAAAACATAGGCAGTAAGCTCTCTGAAATCTCTCACAGCAATGTATTTGGGAATTTATCTCCACGGGCAAGTGAAATAAAGGACGGAATGAACAAATGGGACTATATCAAACTAAAAAGCTTTTTGCAGAGTTAAAGACAATATAAACAAAATAAACAGAAAGACCACACAATGGGAGAACATATTTGACAATACATCTGATGAACAGTTAATAACTAAAATTTATAAAGAACTTGTAAAACTCAACACCAGAAAGATAAACAGTCCAATCAAAACATGGCAAAAGAAATGAATAGATACTTCTCCAATGAGGACATACAGATGGCCAATAGGCAAAAGAAAAAATGTTCAACATCACTAATCATTAGAAAAATGCAAATTTAAACCAAAATAAGCCTGAACAAGAGGTGGTGCAGTGGATAGAGCATCTGACTGGGATGCGGAAAGACTCAGGTTCAAGACCCCAAGGTCGCAAGCTTGAGCGTGGGCTCATCGGGCTTGAGAAAAAGCACCAGCTTAGACCCAAGGTCGCTGGCTTGAGCAAGGGTTACTCAGTCTGCTGAAGGCCCGCAGTTAAGACACATATGAGAAAGCAATTAATGAACAACTACAAAAAACTGATAATTGATGCTTCTCATCTCTCTCCGTACCTGTCTGTCTGTCCCTATCTATCCCTCTCTCTGAATCTCTCTCTGTCCTTGTAAAAAAATAAAAAGAAAAGAAACCACAATGAGATACAACCATTCAGAATGGCGGTCATTATTAAAACAACACATAATAAGAGCTGTCCAGGGTGTGGAGAAAAGGGAACCCTCCTGCACTGCTGGTGGGAATGCAGACTGGTGCAACCACTGTGGAAAACAGTATGGAGATTCTTCAAAAAATAAAAATGGAACTGCCTGTGAATCAGGCATCCCACTTTTAGGATTATTTCCTACAAACACCAGATCACTGATTCAAAGAAAAAAAATGTACCCCCATGTTTATGTCAGCATGGTTTACAATAGCCAAGATCTGGAAACAGCCCAACTGTTCCTTAATGGACGAGTGGATTAAAAAGGTGTGATACATATACACAATGGAATACTATGCGGCCATATAAATGAGGGAAATCTTACTTTTTTGCGACAATATGGATGGACCTGGAAACTATTATGTTAAGTGAAATAAGCCAAGCAGAGAGAAAAATTTCAAAAGACCTCACTCATTTAAAAAATCCAAGAAACAATGTGAACTGATAAACGGAATAAAGCCATAGGCAGGATCAAAGGGACCAGAGGGAAAGCAGACAATGGGAAAGAAAATGAGAGGATGGGATCAGAGAAGGGAAAGAGATTGGTGATTTATATAAATATATACACAAAACGGCGTTATAGAGAGCAGAAAAGCAAATCCTGGATAAAAGGGGAGAGGGTGTTGGCGTGACAGGGGTGGACGGGCAAAGGCAATGTTGAGGTGGACACGGGGGTGGAGGGATGTATTTGGCGACACTTGAATCTATGTAAACAAAAGAAATTTAAATCAATAAAAAAAATAAATAGGCCATGGCTGGTTGGCTCAGTGGTAGAGCGTCGGCCTGGCGTGCAGGAGTCCCGGATTCAATTCCTGGCCAGGGCATACAACAGAAGCATCCACCTGTTTCTCCACCCCTCCCCCTCAGCTTCCTCTTTGTCGCTCTCTTCCCCTCCCACAAACAAGGCTCCATTGGAGCAAGGTTGGCCCAAGTGCTGAGGATGGCTCTATGGCCTCTGCCTCAGGTGCTAGAATGTCCCTGGTTGCAACAGAACAATCCCCCAGATTGGCAGAGCATTGCCCCCTGGTAGGCATGCAGGATGGATCCCGGTTGGGCGCATGCAGGAGTCTGTCTGACTGCCTCCCGTTTCCAACTTCAGAAAAATACAAAGAACAAACAAAAAAAAAACAAAAAGAAAAGAAAACTACGTAAAAATTTTATGATTGGTTACTATACTAGATATGAATAAAATTATTCCTATAGCTCCTCTGAAGTGTTTTTACTTCACAAAATAAAGTTGTTGAAGGGTACTCTTTATTACTATATAGTACCATTGATTTTTAATTAAGAAATGATGCTTGTTAGCTTCTGGTGAACCATATTTCTACATACATCACTGAAAATATCTTTAAGATGCATTTAATTATTCTCCAGATTGTCCATTCAAGAAATGGTTTTACAAAATTGCAGTAGTAGGTAACTAAAAATGTTTGGATACAATCAGAATTTACATTACTATAAACTTTTAAAAAGCAGCTTGAATTTTCATTCTCTTTTTTCCTTTTAGGATTTTATTTATTGACTTCAGAGAGAGGAGAGCGAGAGAGAAGGAGAAAAAGTAGGAATAGGAAGCACATGTGCCTTGACCGGGAAAGACCAGAATTTCGAACCGGTAGACTCAGTATCACAAGTCGACACTTGAGCCACTGTGCCACCTCAGCTCAGGCTCATGGTCTATTTCTTTAACATTATCATCATGCTGAATAATGAGATTTATTTAAGAGCAGCACGATTTTGTAAAATAGAAAAGTAACCCTTCCAATGCTCATTACCTATATCATTATGCTTGGTATTGAAAGTAAAATTATGCCAAACGCTCAGCCCCCATCAGAGTGAACTTGCGCATTTCCCTGTGTTAGATGGAATATTGTGTTTGCTCTTTGTTCAGATTTTGTGACTATAAACTTGTTGTTACAAGATTTACAGATAAATTTAACTCGACAGAAAAAATATTTTACAGTACACTGTATTGATTTCTCTGTATAACCAAATTACATTCTCACAGCAGATTTATTAAAATTACATGTGGTACTATAATAACAAAAGAACTAATAAATAACAGAGACCCATTAGAAACCATGCCCAATTCTACAGGCAAGTGCCACACAGGAGAGTTCCCCAATGCTGCAGATGCACATAATAGAGCGTCCTGACCTATACCCCTACCTCCGTGAGAGAGGAGACATCCCCAGGAAGGTGATGTGGAAGCTCTGATCCAAAGATCGTGGATGCCCCATCTCGGAGGACGGTGGAGAATCATTTGCTCACTGACAGAATACATGTAGAAAGACCTGTCGGAGGAGGAAGCACAGTCTTTAAAATGCCATGTAGCGAGGGCACAGGAGAGAAATAGGAAGAGTGGGCACGTGCCTGTCGGGACATGCTGCAGGTCTGCCTGTTTACAAGCAGTGGAACATTGTTGAAGGGTTTTCAGAACAGGAGTGAAGGATCACATTTACATTTACAATACATGTCTCTTTCATCTCCTCAGAACACAGGTTAAAGGGGGCAGGAGAAAATGGAAGTCAACTCCTAGGAGGCTATGAGAACCATCCAGAAGCTGAGACTGGAAGATGAAGGGGGCGGAGAGGCTCATGGGAAACAGATGCACCTAGAAGATATTTCACAGGCAAGTGTTGAAGATGCCTAATGAACAGACCAGTTTCTCGAATATACTACTGGATTATAAATAAGTTTACAACAGAGGTATACAGATATTTAATTTTTATTTTCTAATATTTCCAAGTAAAAAAAGGCTTGAAGATAAACAAAAGAGCATACACATGAAACAGTGTTTTAGAAAAGTCTACAGGGTACAATAGGAGAAATATGTCAACTTGCATTTTTTCTAATTTGGACATGCCAGAAAGTGTATCTGCTGGTTGAGGGATCTTCTAATTCAATGGATCACCTTCCCAAGAGCATCCTGGTGGAAGAACAGATGAAGAAGAACAAGGAATTTAAAGGTGGATCATGAGTGTATCTAGTGTTCAAAAAGTATAGCATTGAAAAATATGAAGATAGAGAAACAATAAAATACAAAATTTTAAAATATATTTTTCTATGCAAAGACGGGGGGAGATAAGTAGACTAGGGAAAGTATTTCTTGCTCTCATGAGCTGCTCAGAGTTCTGTTATTGTAAAAGTAATTAACTTGAAGTTTAAATTTGAAGTTACTGAAGACTGAAGAATTTCAAAATGATGTCAACATGACCTGGATTATGAAGTTTGAAATTCAGTAAAAGTGAAGTTGGTTATTTCAAAGTCAGGCATTGTCTTTTAAAGAATGGTCAACTAGCACCATCTTCCGGCTATGCAAGGACTTTGTTTTCCTCCCTAGCTCCAAACTGTTAGTGTCAATATTATGGTTGTGGTGCCGCCTGCAGGACTTATTTCTAATAAATGAACATACATCCTAAAGAGCTATAACTCTGAAATGAGATGATTACTTTTCAGAAATGTAACTTCTAGTCGCTCTAGAAAAAAAAAAAAATAATGTTTGCTAAGTAGATAACAGTCCTGATTCTAAGAATTATTTTAAATTATTTATATATACTATTCTGGAGAATTATTATGTGTTCTAATAATTCTTATGAAGAAACTTTGTATATATATATAACTTTGGTAACTCAAACCTGTTTTCTCCTCTGCTCACCCCTTATAAACTCTAGCCACATAAGAAGATATCTTCAAATGTTTAAAGAGTAAAAAAAATATTACTTAAGCAACATGAACAAATTATTCCTTAAATTATCCAACTCTTTGAAATAGACAGGAGGATTAGCCCCATATTACTGACAGGAAAACATCTGGCTTAGCTTAATCTAAAGAAGCCTGTGTTTAAAATAGAACAGAGAAAATTCAGAAACAAGGTATTTTTGTACTGAAGCCCCTGTTTTTTCGACACTACTCATATCCACTGCTCCTTAATAGGGAATATATATATGTAGAAATATGATTTAATTGCCTAATAAAAGACTTTCTCATATCTATTAATTAGTGTCTTTGTCAGAACTGTACAGCTCTTAGGATGACTTTATTTCCTCTACTCATTTTCACACAGGCTGAACACAGCACCTTCTATTTGACACCTGGGATTTCTTTCTGTATCTCTCTAAATATCAACCATGGCTTATAAATCATTCTGTTAATGTGTGAACAGAAAAGTTCAAAAAAACAAAGAATAATTTATCACTTTTCCTACAGTGTTGATTCGATTCATCCTAAAAATGAGATTGCAATCATTCCAAAGCTGAAAAGCAGACACTCCATTAATTTACTAATACTAACCATATTTAGAGACAAAACCTGAGCTTTGAAATTATGTTCTCTTACCTGGTAATATGCACCAATTAGAAGCCTCCTCAAAAGCTGGAAGGACTCTGTGTCAGGTTGAGGGTAAAGTTCAAAGAACAATGATATCCTGGTAGGAGGGATGTGGGTGCTAAAGGCCCTCATTCTCTGCAGAAAATACTAGCCACAACCTGCAGAGAAAAGCAAGCAAATAGAGATGAATATAATCATTATTTGACTAAACCAAAATCCATCTTGTATTTTCCAGTCCTTGAAGCAAAAATAATAATCCCATTCAGTTAGTTACTTTCATGCATTTCTGTTGAAGAGATGAAAATTCTGCCACCCCAAAGCTATGTTTTGGGGATACTGGTTTTAAGTTGTTTATTAGGAAATAAAAGACTCAGAAAGAAACACTAACTCTCCACTCCTTTCCTGCACAAGAGACCCAGATGTGAGAAATCTGCTTCAGAAAGGAGATCTTCAAACGCTGCCTTAGCCTAACTTGAATTGATATGGTCAACAAGGGCTTCAGGCAGGGGCCTGTTACCTACATAGCACTGTGTCCCAGCGTTTCTGAGTCACCTACCTCGGATTCTCCCGCCATGTTTGTTCCCCAGTTCCTCAGCTACCTGTAAATCACCCATTCTCACTTCTGAAAACTGTCTGCCCTTTCCCTGTCCTCCTTGGTCCAAAATATCTTATATACACAATGCTGCCTCAGTGTCTTTGGGATTTTCAGGGAATTTTTGTGTCTACGTGAATTCACCATGAGCGTGTATTAAACTTTGAATTTTCACCTGTTAATCTGTTCATTTGGTTATTAGTCCAGCCAGAAGAAATTAGAAAGAGGAAAAGTATTAACATTTTTTCTAGCTCCAACACTGTTCTTGCAACTCAAGAAATACTAATTAATAGTCTCCAAAAGTATGTATTAACTAATGTAGAATGGATTGATCTTGGTTTGTTCTCCTAAATAATCTGAGCGTCCGTTTTCAAAATTCATCATAAGAAACTCATACTCATTTTACCTCCCTCCCAAGGTTCATGGAGTTTCCAATGAAATGAACACTCGATAAAAGAAAAAGTAAAATTTAAATGAAAAATTGACAAGCATATTTTTAAAAATGTGCTATATAAATGTCAAACTTATGGTATTCAACCCTGCAATACTGTTGCACAAATCAATCCATGTGCTTAGCACTGTTCTTCTTAAAAATGCATTGTATTCTGTAAGTTTGAATCTTTTTCAGTGTCAGTTCTAACATAGAGAGATAGGAGTGGGGACCTTTCCAAGGGTTTTATTCTCAATCAGCACTGCAACTCAGTGTTAGGACCCAGTAAGTTAAGTAAGTTAAAGTATCAGGGTAAAGATCAGGTACTGAGGAGTATTTATCTGATATGGCTCAAAGACAATGTTTTATAATAAAACAACAACATTGCATTTACATTTTTATCTGTCAGTGTAAAATGAGGTAATTTCCCAAACTGGCTCTCAGCCCCTGCTATATGGAAAATGACATCTGTGAAATACTGACCCAACTCTTAATGTTCCTGTAATGGTGTCAAGACTCAGGAGGACAGTTCATATTTAGTCCTGTGATGTTAAATCCCAACGCAGTTTCGGTAGACTACTTTCATGAAGATATAAAATGGAATTAGATGTCTTAAAGGAATTATATCTTCAGTAAAGGTGAACATATTTTAAGGAAGGCGACATTTTTCTTGCTTGACAAATAGACCTCTGTGCTATTGGTAAAATTTTCAGTCTCCAATTCTAGGTTCACTTGTGTCCTCAAAATATCAACTTAGTGCAAAACTGGAAAATAAGGGAAGATATTTGTAACCCCAGTGAATGTGAATACATTCACCTGCTCTCACACTGAATGGAAGTTTTAGCATACTCAACTTTCCCAGTATTTGTGATTTTAAGACTTTCAAGTACTAGAAAAAGGCTTTTCCTCATCATTATAACTTAACATTAAATTAACTTTATTCTAATATTAAATGGCATTGTGCCTTTTTCCACTCAGTATAACCCACCTAAAGACAGAAAAGACTTGAATAAGTTTTCAAATGTGTCTTTTTGCCCCAGCTGTATAAATTCACACAGAACAGTACAAACATGTAGGAAAATGGGAAGTATTAGGGAGCTTTGACTCAGCAAAACAGAAGGTAAGTTTTGAGCATCCTGAAGTTAACAACAAGTTAGATTCAATATTCAATTCCTAGGAATGCACGCTATCTAATAAAGAATGTATCTAATACTGAGCCACTTAAGGCATGGCCAAACCAGATTAGAAGTTAAGTACTAAAAAATTGTAAAGTGTGGCTATAAATCATTCATTTCACCTTTGCTTTGATGACTGCCTAAAAATTAAGCATTACATCTTACAATTCAGAATTGCTTTTCACAATAGAGTTCACTGTCATTCTAGCTGAATAATCCAATAGTAGTTTATCTTCAGATTCACGTCACTTCCAACAGAAAATATGAATGTATTACCACTTTTGAAAGATTTCTCCAGACAGAGATTAGGCAACAGGGGTTTTTCTATCACTAGTGAAGGTCACTTCAGAGGGCATCAGTTAAGTTGTGCTGTGAGAGTAGACCACCACTGCATTGTAAGACTTTTTTGTGTTGCTGATGCTCTAATTCCACAACTAAAAGTCCACCTTATTCCTACGTGTGAAGATGTGCCTTTCTGAGGAAGCAAGAACCAAGGATCTGATACTGAAACGTCCATAAATCAGAACATAAATGAGAGAGAAGGAGGAGCAGGCTCCTACGTGTTCCTCTAGGCTCAATGTGTGTGATCACAGGCAGAGAACTAAGAGAAAGTGCTTTGCATTCTTAAAGTAAGTAAATAAGAAGGCCAATAGACTGATATGGCTAATGCCTTCGTGATCCACCTGCCTGGCACTGGCAGGTGGGGGGACACTGGGGTGGAGAGGGGGGTGACCTGAGCGCAGGTGGTGGGGCCCTATGAAGCAGGGCAGGACTTTAGAGCCTAAACTGAGCCCCAAGCACAAGGAGCAGAGCACCACTGGGTGGAGCCAAGCTTCTCAGCCACCAGCCCAGCTGGGGACCTAGCGAACTCTGCCCCTGGGGGATGCTGACATTACCATGCAGGTCATACTTATTAATCCAATGCAGGAGGTACCTCCAGTCATTCTCCTGAAGGGGGTGTGCTTTTCCTGTTTTTGTAAGTCCAAACCTCCCACACCGAACCTGGTGAGTAAGGCCACATCAACGCTGGTATAGACCCGTGCAGTGTGCACCTGTTCCTGAGCATGCCAGGAGCCTGAGGGTGGGCACCTCGATGGCAAAGACTTGTGTTCACGCCTGGAGGGACCTTGAGGTCCTGTCAGCAGAAACTGGGTCGCTGCCTCCGTGTGGTCTCCCCACTTAGCTTCAGTCAACTTGCCTGTAGGTGGTTCTGGGGTTTTAATCCTTTTCTCAGACTGGAGGAAATGGTAGTTGGTGGGATGCCTAGGAAAAAAAAAACATTCTTGACCACATGTAGACACAGTTAGGGTTCAGAAAGAAATTCCTCTCTTTTATGAAGTGGTGAATGGTCCAGTAGAACATGTGCATTTTTCTGAGTCTGTTCCACCTGTTTAATGAAGGTGCTCAGTAAGTCCACTATACTGCTATGCTTTATTGGAATTATATAAATACTTGCATTTTACCTTTAGTATTTAGATTTCTTTTAAATTCTTCCTTAAAAAAAGAGGATTGTTTGATGAACTATAGACCATACAATTTGTAATGTTGCTATATTAGCAACTAAGGACACAGAGTGCCTAGTTAAAATTGAATTTTCAGATAAAAAAGGAATACATTTTCAAAGGAGATTTGTTGCAAAAAGTATTGGGACATAGTTATAGTACTTGAAAGTATTTGTGTTTACCTGAAGTTCAGATGTACCTTAGTGGTGTGTGGTACACTACATTTATACTTTTTGTACCTTTCTGTTCTATACAGTACCTTTCCATTAGTACTCCTTACTAGGAGTTGATAACAGAAAATCTAAATTCCTCTCTTCTCTCCTATCTAGCTAAAAATTCATTGAAAGGTATTGTTTATGGAAGTGCATTCACTGTTCAGCCTTTGATTATACAAATAAAGAGAGACCTGGCCTGACCAGGCGGTGGCGCAGTGGATAGAGTGTCGAACTGGGATGCAGAGGACCCGGGTTCGAGACCCTGAGGTCGCCAGCTTAAACGCGGGTTCATGTGGTTTGAGGAAAAGCCCCCCAACTTGAACCCAAGGTCACTGGCTCCAGCAAGGGGTTACTTGGTCTGCTGAAGGCCCGCGGTCAAGGTACATATGAGAGAGCAATCGCATATGAGAGAGCAATCGATGAACAACTAAGGTGTTGCAATGCGCAATGAAAAACTAATGATTGATGCTTCTCATCTCTCTCCATTCCTGTCTGTCTGTCCCTGTCTATCCCTCTCTCTGACTCTCTCTCTGTCTCTGTAAAAAATAAGAAAGAAAGAAAGAAAGAAAGAAAGAAAGAAAGAAAGAAAGAAAGAAAGAAAGAAAGAAAGAAAGAGAAAGAAAGAAAGAGAAAGAAAGAAAGAGAAAGAAAGAGAGAAAGAAAGAGAGAAAGAGAGAAAGGAGAGACCTGGAAGTTAGTACCAGGAAGTTCACCTTGTTTTTCTTGCTACGGTTGCTTTTAAATGTCTGTCTGTCAGTCCGTTGATAAAAGGACAACTAGTCAGCATTCGTGAACCCTCTGTCCATTCCCAAATATCACCACATGACTCACTATTTCTGTTACTTTGTGGTGGAGGGTTTTCCTGACCTCCCTAAATAAATGGATCCCAACAATCTGACCCACCCAGCCTACTATTTCATACCCTTATAATTTCCCAAGCACCGATTGCTATCTGGAGGACAGTTTAACTTGATTATATTTGACTGTGTGCCTTCGTTGGAATTTTAAGTTTCATTCGGGTAGAAATGTTAACCTATCTTTTCACTGTTATCTCCTCAGCACAGAACAGGTTCCTGAGGCATGATAGGTGCACAGTAAAGACTGTTTTTATACAATGAATTGAAGAATATAAGTACTGTGGTATGGGGAAAAATGAGAATTATTAACATAGCTGCCAAGATAACAATAATACAAGAGATATATACACAATGCAATTCTCCCACTTTATTTGTGAACCTTTCCTACAAACACCAACATACCGAAATAATTTCTGCTGCCTTCACAGGAGGTATGCACTCAAAATACACAAAACCAAACTGGAAAGTTTTGCAAGAATAAACTGAAGTGATATACTTTGTAAGCAGTAACTTCACCTTTGACAATTTTATTTTGAATTGCAAAGTAAAATGAACAGATAGTATATATTTTAAAATTGTGTTTCTATGTTTATTACTCATGCTTTATATTTTCAGATCCAGTGAAGATAAAAGGTAGCATTCACACGAAAGTTTTCACACTGTCCCTCTTCCTCATACAGTAAAATGGTAATACTTTGAGTCAGTCTGGCTCTCCACATGATTTTTTATTTATTTATTTATTTATTTATTTTGTATTTTTCTGAAGCTGGAAACGGGGAGAGATAGTCAGACACACTCCTGCATGCACCCGACCGGGATCCACCCGGCACGCCCACCAGGGGCAACGCTCTGCCCACCAGGGGGCGATGCTCTGCCCCTCCGAGGCGTCGCTCTGCTGTGACCAGAGCCACTCTAGCGCCTGGGGCAGAGGTCAATGAGCCATCCCCAGCGCCCGGGCCATCTCTGCTCCAATGGAGCCTTGGCTGCGGGAGGGGATGAGAGACAGAGAGGAAGGATGGTGGGGTGGAGAAGCAAATGGGCGCCTCTCCTATGTGCCCTGGCCGGGAATAGAACCCGGGTCCCCCGCACGCCAGGCCGACACTCTACCGCTGAGCCAACCGGCCAGGGCCTCTCCACATGATTTTAAATGAAAGTGTTGCTAATAAAATATCTTTCAAAGAGGATTTGGCTTAAGTTCTTTGTTAATTGAGAAGAGATGAGAGAGACAGATTCCCACATATGTCCCACTAGGATACACCCAGTAAGGACATCTGGAGCTCATGTTTGACTATAGAACCTGAGGCTGACTCACTTAGAGCAATCAAGCCATCCTCAATATCCAAGGAAACTGTCACAGCAATTGAGCCACTGGCTGTGGGAGGGGAAGAGGAAAAAGAGTGAGACAGAGAGGAAAAGTAGCAGAAGGTCGCTCTTCCTGTAATTCCTTGATGCAATTGGGATTCAAAATCAAGTAACTTAGATGCTAAACTGACACTGTATCCACTGACATACCATCCAGGGTATACTGAACCTCAGTTTTTAAATTCAAATATGTGGCAAAACACGTTTCCTATCCCTATATCAACAATTTTAAAAACTCATATTCTAGATAATTAATGTGGTATTTTTATTAACTGATTTTTAGAGAAAGACTGGAGACAGAGAGAGACAGAGGAGAAATAGAGAAAGAGAGGGGCAGAAGCAGGAAACATCAACTTATAGTAGATGCTTCCTGTACGTGCCTTGAATAGACAAGACCAGGATTTCGAATTGGCAAACTCAGTGTTCCACATCAATGCTTTATCCACTGCACTACCACAGGCCAGGATCTAGATAATTTATACATTCTATTTCTTTTCAGTTCTCATTCTAAACACAATCCCAAGGGTAGCTGTAACTAAATTTAGAACAGCAGGGGTTCTATATAGAAACAGGTAAGTAATGCCTGACCAAGCAGAGAGGCACAGTGGATAGAGAGTCTGATTGTGACACTGAGCACCCAGGTTTGGAACCCAGAGTTTGCAAGCTCAGCTTGGGCTCATCAGGCTTAAGCACGGGCTCGTCACTTTCAGCACCGGGATGCTAGCTTGAGTGTGGGATCATAGACCTTAGACTAGCTTAAGCCCAAACTCACTAGCTTGAAGACCAAGGTCACTAGTGTGAGCAAGGGGTCGCTAGCTCTGCTATACCCTCCTTGTCAAGGTACATATGAGAAAGCAATCAGTGAACAACTAAGACACAGCACAAAGGAATTGATGCGTCTCATTCCTCTCCCTTCAGATCTGTCCCTATCTGGTCCTCTCTCTGTCACGGTGTCTCTGTCACAGACACACACACACATACACACAAACACATATACAAACACATACACAACAGTAGTTCATCTAACACTGACTCCTTCCCATAATATTTCTTATTATTTATTATACACTCATTTTTTCAGAAATAAAGATTTTATAGGAATGGTTGGCTTCTGGTCCTGACTCATTAGCTCCCTTGGATAAAGTCTCATCTTGAAATGGTAGATGACAGTTTCTGTTCTGGTCAGGGCACATATTGGAAGCAAACATTGAGTGCACTGCTAAATGGAACAACAAATGAATGCTTCTCTCTGTCTCTCTCTCCCTTCCTCATGCTGTCTAGTGAAAATCAATCCATAACATTTTCTAAAAATTTAAAAAGTGTTTGTTTCCAAGAAAATAACCCTAACCACAATGTTATTTACACAGATCAGACATAGTTAAGTACTAATTCTGGACTGTAAGAAATCTAAACACCAATAAGAAAAATTTAGAAATAAAAGACTAGATGTGCTATGCTATATTCCAAATTTCAAGATCTTAATAAAGCACAGGCTCCTCGTTAAAATACACTGTGGTCGACAGGATTTTAAAAGGATCTCTAAGATCCACACTTTGTCCTAGAGCATCTCTCCTTGAATATTAAGTCCTTCTTCTTATGAATATGCAAATATATCGCCTATGTGATTGTCACATTACATGAAAAAATTAAAAGACTTTTCAAATGTAATTAAGGACCCCAATCAGGGGAATTTAGTTAAGCACAAAGGAGACTATCTGTGGGGGCCAGATCTTTAGAGGGGACTTGGGACATACCTGAGCTCAGAGACTGGAACCTGAGCAGAACCTCTCCTTTTCCATTGCTGTTTTTGCAGAAGCAAACCCTCTGGAATACAGAAGCTGCAGGGAAAAGAACTCTCAACAGCCACAGGAACTTGGAAGATGACCTCAAGCCTTAACTAGCACCACAGGCCTACACTGGCATCTTGTGGCAGCTCAGGAAACTCTGACAGGAGACCGCCCAAAGCCATGGCCAGATTTCTAACTCATGGAAAATGCGAGGTAAATAAATGTACTTTTCATTAAGTTCCTCTGTTTGTGCTCATTTCTTATGGCCCAATCATAAAAGAGAAGAGTATCAAAGCACTTTTTGTTCAAACTCGCCTAGGCCTGCCCTGTGGTGGCGCAGGGGATGAAGCATGGACCCGGAATGCTGAGGATGCAGGTCGAAGCACTGTGCTTGCTGATCAAGGAATCTATGGGAGTTGATGGTTCCAGCTCCTCTTTCTCTGTCTCTCTCTCTCTTTATTCTCTATGAATTAAATAACACCTTTAAAAAAGTTTTTAAAGAGGGAGTCTTAAGTAGAAAATATTGAAACTTTTATTCAGAAAATATACAGAAACATATTAAGACCAATAAAAAATTTTCTCCCTAAAGGCAGAGATGATCAAGTTCTATTCTTTAAAAATCAAAATCAACTATACTAAAGGTCTACCAAAAAAAATGCTTGTCCATACACATGGATAGGATTAAAGATAAAATGATGCAAAAATATAGTCCATAAAAACATAAATGTTAAAGGTAAAATGGCTATTTTACTAACACAAATTAGTCTTCAGAATAAATCATATTATCGGGTATACAGATAAATAATTTCTAATAAAAGCTACAATTCATTACAAAGAAATAATCACTAATATATTACCCAATAACAAAACATCAAAGATATTACTGGAAAAACTAATGGAATTCAAAGAAACAAAAATCCACAATTAAAACTGAAACCTAGAACTCCTCTATTGAAATAAATCATATTTTACTGATATTTAGAAACTATTCCACCAACATCAACAGAACACCTAGCCTCCCAGCTGGGCACCACAACTAATGCTACCTTTATGAGGATGGCTTCTAACACACAGCAAAAGACTTCTTATTCTGCTCTCTCAACTGGAGCAATACCGAGTCATTTAGATGGCAAAAATTGGTGTTGATATCAATTTGCAATTGCAGCCAGTTTAATTCAATTACACTTTAATTTCTGGAGGTCAGTGCCCTATATCCCGACAGAAATAGCATAAGTATCCACTGTCCTTTCATTCAGTGTAAATAACCAGGCAAAGGGAGCCCCAAATCCAATTTCTACATCCCAGCCCTCCAGGGTGCCGGCAGCAGGCTTTTCCAGGCACTCAGGCATGTCCCCGGCCTGGCACTGGCGGGAGGGTTGGGGGGGGGGGAGCCAGGAGGAAGGGGTGACCAGGACTGAGGAACGGAGTGGGGGACTGGGGCTCAGGTGGTCAGTGTACCACAGCTCTGGGATGGGGGGAGAACTGGAAACAGGGAACGAGAACCCTGAGCAGGGGGTGGGCGTGCAGGAGCTCAGGGCGGGGACAGAACCCCCAGCACAGGCAGCAGAGCAGCACCAGGCGAGTTTATCCGTGCAGCCACCTGCCCAGCCATGGACCCGGCGAACTCTGCCCCTCTGAGGTGCCCGCATTACCAGGCAGGTCACACTTACCAGTCTGGTGTAGGAGGGACCTCCAGTCGCTCTCTGGATGGGGCTCTGCTTTTCCTGTCCTGCGAGTCCAAACCTCCCACACTGAACCCGTTGAGTAAGAGGGAGACCTCGCCGTTACCGGTAGCGCCGCGTGCACATGTTCCAGGAACAGCGCTCGGGACGCCCCTGCACTGCCTGTACGTTTCCAGGAGGTGGGTTGCTCTGAAGCGCGGGGAGCCCGTGGGAGGCACCCTGGTGGCTAAAACCCCTGGTGGCATCTTGAGGGAACTGAGGGTCCTGCTTGCTGGGACTGGGCTGCAGCCTCCCTGTGGTCTCACCACTTTCATTACCGCAACTTGCCTGTAGGCGGCTCCGGGATCTTCATAGCTTTCCCTGACTAGGGGATTTGGCAGTTGGTGGGATTCGGGGGGACATGATGCAACGGGGTGGTGTAGGGGCCATTCTTGGCCACACAGAGAGGCAGTGAGGGTTCAGAAAGAAATCCTTGTTTGTCTAAAGTGGTGAATGGTCCAGTAGAACATGTGCATTTTTCTGTGTCTGTATCAGCTGTTTAAAGAAGGTGCTCAGTAAGTCCCCTATACTCCTAAGCTTTATTGGAATTACACATGTAATTTACCTTTACTATATAGCTTTCTTTAAAATTCTTCCTATAAAAAAAGGATGATTTGATGAAATACAGACCATACAATTTGTAATGTTCTTACCTTAAGCAACTAAGAACACAGGATGCCTAGGTAAAACTAACTTTTCAAATAAATAAAAAATAAATTTTCAAAGGAGATTTGTTACAGAAAATATCGGGATATACTTATACCAAAAAGTATTCATTGTTTATCTGAAGTTCAATTTTACCTTAGCGGTGTGTGGTACACTGCATTTATTCTTTTTGTACCTTTCTGTTCTGAACAGTACATTTACATTAGGACTCCTTACTGGGAGTTTATAACAGAAAATCTAAATTCCTCTCTTCTCTCCTATCTAGAAAAAAATTCGTTGAAAGATATTTTCCAAGGAACTGCACTCACTCTTCAGCCTGTGATTATACAGACTAAAGAGAGACCTGGAAGTTAGTACCAGGAAGTTCACCTTGTCTTTCTTGCTACTGTTGCTTCTAAATGTCTCTCTGTCGGTCTGTGGATAAAAGCACAACTAGTCAGCATTTGTTGAACCCTCCACCCATTCCCAGAGATCACCACATGGCTCACTATTTGAGTTACCTAGTGGTGAAGGTTTCTCCTGACCTCACTAAATAATAGAGATCCCAACTATCCAAATGACCTATCCTGTCCTTCTTACCCTACTGATTTCTAAGCACCCATTACTATCTGGCTGACAATTTAACTTAATTATATTTGACTGTGTGCCTTTGTGGCAATTTTAAGTTTCATTCGGGTCGAAATTCTGACTTGTCCTTTCACTGTTACCTCTTCAGCACCAGAACAGGTTCCGAGGCATTATAGGTGCACAGTAAATACTATGTTTATATAATGAATTGAAGAATATTTTTATTGTTGTATGGAATAAAAAGGGCAATTATTAACATAGCTGCCAAGATAATAATAATAATACATAATATAGGAAATTATTCAGTTTCCCAATATGGAACAGTACCTTTTATAAATTTCCTACAGTTTTTCTTATACACAATGAGAATTGCCCCTTCATTCGTGAACCTTTCGTACAAACACCAACTGACAAAAATATTAGTTGCCAATAAAATATCTTTTAAGGAGGAATAGACCTTGGTTTTGTTTTTTTTTATCAGTAGAATGAGATAGAGAGATTCCTGTATTTGTCCTGACCGGAATTCACCGAACATGGCCATCTGGAGCTGATTTTTGAGTATGGAACTATATTTAGCACCTGAGACTGGACGTGGGAGGGGAAAAGAAAAAGGAGGGGGAGAGAGAGGATTGAAGCAAATGGTCACTTATATTGTATTTCCTTGATTCACCTTGGGAATCAAACTCAAGTCACTCATATTCTGGGCTGACACTCTATCCACTGAGGCACCTGCCAGGGTTGATTGAAACTCATTCTTAAAATTCAAATCAAATATGTGGTAAAACACATTTCCTATTTCTACACTGACAGCTTTCAAAACTCATTTTCTAAATTATTAGAGAGGTGTTGTAATTACTGACTTTTAGAGAGAGGATGTGAGAAGAAAGAGACAGAGAGAGAGGAGAAATAGAGAAAGAGGGGGGCAGAAGAGAGAAGCATCAACTCACAGTAGGTACTTCCTGTATGTGCCTTAACTAGACAAGACCAGGATTTCAAACTGGCAACCTCAACATTTCAGATCAATGCTTTATCCACTGTGGCACCACATAACAGGCTCTTGGTACATTCTGTTTGTCCTCTGTCATGCTTCAAAATACAACATTAAGGACAGCTGGAACTACATTTAGAGCAATAGGAGTTCTATATAGAAACTGGTAAGTAATGCCTGACCAGGGGCAGTGCAGTGGATACAGCATCGGTCAGGGACACTGAGGACCCAGGTTTGAAAACTCAAGTCATCAGCTTGAGCACGGACTCAAAGGCATAAGTACGAGTTTGTCACCTTCAGTGCCAGGTCACCAGCTTGAGCATGAGGATTGCAGACCTGAACCTATGGTCACTAGCTTGAGCCCAAAATCACTGACTTGAAACTCAAGGTTGCTGGTGTGAGCAAGGGGTCACTAGCTCTGCTATACATCCCTTATCAATGCACATATTAAAGAAGCAATCAGTGAACAACTAAGGTGTATTTAAAAGGAATTGAATCTATTCATCTATCTCCCATCCTGGCCCTCTCTCTGTCTCTCTGTCTTTCACACACAAAACAACAACAGTAGTTCATCAAACACTAACTATTTCCCATAATATTCCTTATTATATATTATAAAGTCATTTTTCCAGAAATAAAGATTTTATAAAATGTTTGGCTTCTGGTCCTGACTCATTAGCTCCTTTGGCTAGAGTGTCATCCTGAAATGGCAAAATTGCAGGTTCTGTTCCCGGTCAGGGCACATACGGGAAGCAAACACTGAATGTACTGCTAAGTGGAACAACAATTGAATGCTTCTCTCTGTCCCTCTCTCTCTTCATCTTGCTGTTTAGCTAAAATCAATCCATAAAATTTTCTAAAAATTTAAAAAGACTTTGCTTCCAAGAAAATAACCCTAACTACAATGTTATTTACATAGATAACACTTAGTTAAGTACTGATTCCGAACTGTATCAAGTCTAAATAACAGTTAAAAGAATTTAGAAATAAAAGATCTAGATGTGCTATTCTAATCCCAAATTTTAAGATCTTAATAAAACAATGACTGATCAACAGGATTTTAATAGTATCTCTGAGATCCAATTCGTGTCACAGAATTTCTCTCCTTGACTATGAAGTCCTTTTTCTTGTGAATATGCAAATATATCGTCTATGTGATTATGTCACATTACATTGAGAAATTAAAAGATTTTTCAAACGTAATTAAAGTCCCCAATCAGGTAAATTTAGTTAAGCAAAAAGGAGACTATCTGTGGGGGCCAGACCTTTAGAGGGGGCTTGGGACTTACCTGAGCTCGAGACTGGAACTTAAACTGACCCTCTCGTTTTCCATTGCTGGCTCTGAAGAACAAACCCTCTGGAGTACAGAAGCTGCAGGGAAAGGAACTCTCAATAATCACAGGAACTTGGAAGAGGACCTCAATTCTTAACTAGCACCACCGGCCTAAACTCTCACCTTGCGGCAGCCCATGCTACTCTGAGTGGAGACCCCCCTAAAGCCATGCCCAGACTTCTAACACACTGAAACTGTAAGGTAATAAATGCACTTTTCATGAAGTCCCTGTGTTTGTGCTGATTTGTTATGTAAGAATATTTATGGAACAATGCCGTAAGCCTGACCTGTGGCAGCGCCATTGATAGAGCATCAACCTGGAACACTGAGTCTGCCGGTTTGACCCCTGGGCTTGCCTGAACAGGTCACATAATGAGAGACAATGAGACAATGCTTCCTGCTCCTACTCCTTCCTCTCTCTCTCATCTTTTCTTTAAAATGAATAAATAAAATATTAAAAATAAATTTATAAATACTGTTTTTAAAAACATCGAAAAAGCTGCAAATAAGTCAGATTACCTACCTTATTTTTTCCTTCTGATAATCCTTTTTCCAAACCTATGTAAGTGTTCAAAATCTCTATTTTCTGAAGACTGAAGATGCAAATATGAGAAGTACAGTAGTTTTTCCCTTAAAGTTTCCACAAACAAGATTATTAAAGGTAAGACCCCATAATCCATAGGAATAGGTGAGGTTGCCTGGCAACCATTTTCCTCCACCACCCTGGAGTAGTTGAGTAGATCAGTTCCTGGTGCAGCAGCATCACAGTTCAATAATTAAGAGAAAATAAAGACAAAAAGAGAACATCTTAGTGCAGTGCTCCATGAGGCAAAGTAGGATCTAATTACCAAAAGGAAAAATTGTTACAAATGGCCTGTCCATAGTTTCTTTCCTTTGCTGAAACACATGAATACGAAGCTCATGTAAGAGAAAACTTCATCAACATGAACCAGCCTCCTGCATATTGTTGGTTAACAGGGAAAATCCGACCCAGATGTTGTGTGATATAGACTCGAAGAGAACAGAAAAATCATCTACCTGATGCCACTCCTGTTTCACATGCACAAAATTAAAAGTAAATAATAAAGCAAGAGCAGGAAACAATACATTTTAGAAAAGAAGAAATGAGCTCTAGGAAGTGACTTTTCCAATATGTGACTGTTAGGAACACAGGTGTAACTAGAACCTTCACGTGCAGATGAGAGCCTTGCATGTAGCATGGTTGGGCCTTGAACAACTGGGGTAATTAGGGGCTCCCAGCAGTTCTCAGTTGAAAATCTGCATCTCACGTTTGACCTCGCAAATACTCAACTACAGTTGACTCTTGCCATCTGCAGATTCAACCAACCGTGGACTATAAACAATATTTCAACTCCCTTTCAGGATTTTGCAGTTGGGAATGGGAAAATACTGTTTTAGATCGACTGAGGCTGAACCGAATATGTGAATTCCAAGAAAGCAAAGTGGTGACTTCATATATTTATTTATTTATTTGTTTACTTATTTATTATTTTTCTTTTTCTAAAGTGAGAATCAGAGAGGCAGAGCCCAATCGGGATCCACAGAGCATGCCCACCAGGTGGCGATGCTCTTCCCATCTGGGCCTTTGCTCTGTTGCATCCAAGCCATTCTAGCACCTGAGGTGGGGGCCATGGAGCCATCCTCAGCAGCCAAGCTATCTTTGCTCTAGTGGAGCCTTGGCTTTAGGAGGGGAAGACAGAGATAGAGAGGAAGGAGAGGGGAAAGGGTGGAGAGGCACATAGGTGTTTCTCCTGTGTGTACCTGGTCGGGAATTGAACCGGGGACATCCATACACCAGGCCAATGATCTACCTCTGAGCCAACTGGCCAGGGCAAGTGGAGACTTTACTTCTTGAAAAATTTGTGCTTATATGTAAACCAACACACTTCTAGCTCGCTGTTCAAGGGTCAAATATGGCTCAAATATATGCTACAGTACAAAGAACATAGCATTTGGAGGAAAGTAAACCAAGTGAGTTTTCCAGTCCTGCCATTTGTTGATTATGTGACCTTGGAATAGTGACTTACTGATTTTGTGATTTTTTTTTTTTTGTATTTTTCCGAAGCTGGAAATGGGGAGAGACAGACTCCCGCATGCGCCCGACCGGGATCCACCCGGCACGCCCACCAGGGGCGATGCTCTGCCCACCAGGGGGCGATGCTCTGCCCCTCCGGGGCGTCGCTCTGCCATGACCAGAGCCACTCCAGCGCCTGGGGCAGAGGCCGAGGAGCCATCCCCATCGCCCGGGCCATCTTTGCTCCAATGGAGCCTTGGCTGCGGGAGGGGAAGAGAGAGACAGAGAGGAAGGAGGGGAAGGAGGGGGGGTGGAGAAGCAAATAGGCACTTCTCCTATGTGACCTGGCCGGGAATCGAACCCGGCTCCCTGCATGCCAGGCCGATGCTCTACCACTGAGCCAAGCGGACAGGGCCCTGAAATTGTGATTTAATTTACTCATCAATATGATGTAGATAATCCCTTAGGCAATTGTGTTAATCATGAACAAAAACAACATGTTCAGTCAGTGAAACAATGACCATCTATTAGGCATTTATTTTGGGAATTCCAGATAAATCTATAAAAAAATTTGAGCATGGTGCATGAGAATTCATAATAAAAAGTCAAATTCAATGAACATGAATATATTTCTCTTGGAAATTAATAAATAAAAGTATGTGGAAAATAATATTAAAGCTTCTATTTACTGCTTGATTAAAGGGCACATCAAATATAATGAAAGAATATATTTGACTTGTTAATAACACATTAGAAACAAAGCTTTAGTGATATAATCAGTAGTACAATTTGATAAGAAACTACATATAACAGTTTAAAAATACACATTAACCAAAAGACCAAAGATTTCATTGCATAAGTTATATAGAATATTATAACTCAGCACATATTTGCAAAAGAAACAAATTGAAGAGTGAAATATAAAATTTATTTAAATACAAACATTCACAGTTATTGCTTTTTATGACTTGCAAACTCTTCCATAAAGTAAACAGAGTCCTGAGGTTTCTACACATTTGTAATAGCTAAATATAACTTTAGTTATGAAATTTCCTTATGTTACAAAACAAAAATTGGAGAAATCATATAGTGTCTTCAGAGAAGCAAGCAAAGATACTATTCAGCACTTAGATTTAAAAGAAATACTTAATCTTGAGCTTCTCCCAAAGTGAACATTTTCTAGTATCTTTCTTCCTGCCTGCCATTTCTGGGCTTTGCTTAAGTAACATTATTGCACACATTTAATAGGGCCTGACGTCAATTAGGCACTGTATTAAGAATGTCACTATTAACTTATTTAATCCTTAAAATAGATGTATGAGGTAGACAATATTATTTCTATTTTAATGAAATGAGGAACAGAGGTAAACTGATAAATCATATAGCTTAATGAGTAGTATTGATTGGGCATTGAACCAATTTCCATTCAAATATTAACAATTACTTTGTAATAAAACACGATGTTTTACAACTGGCTTTTTTTGGCATTATATTCTGCTTATAACTTCCCCCAAGACAAAGTCACAAATATCTTCTATAGGAATATAGGGAGAGGCCCTGTCTAGTTGGTTCAGTGGTAGAGCATCAGACTGGCGTGTAGAAGTCCCTGGTTCGATTCCCAGCCAGGGTATACAATAGACAGACCCATCTGCTTCTCCACCCATCTTGGTCTCCTTTCTCTCTGTCTCTCTCTTCCCCTTCTGTAGCCAAGGCTTCCCTGGAGCAAAGTTGGCCCAGGTGCTGAGGATGACTCCATGGTCTGCTTCAGGTGCTAGAATGGCTCCAGTTGCAGCAGAATAATGCCCCAGATGGGCAGAGCATTATCCCCTAGTGGGCATGCAGTGTGGAACCCGGTTGGGTGCATTTGGGATACTTGTCAGGCTACCTCACCGCTTCTCACTTCAAGAAAATAGAAAAAGGGGCCCTGGCCGGTTGGCTCAGTGGTAGAGCATCGACCTGGCGTGCAGAAGTCCCAGGTTCGATTCCTGGCCAGAGCACACAGGAGAAGCACCCATCTGCTTCTCCACCCCTCTCCCTTTCCTTCCTTTCTGTCTCTCCCTTTCCCTCTCGCAGCCAGGGTACCAATGGAGCAAGGTTGGCCCGGGCGCTGAGGATGGCTCTATGGCCTCTGCCTCAGGTGCTACAATGGCTGTGATTGCAACAGAGCAACGCCCCAGATGGGTAGAGCATCGCCTCCTGGTGGTCATGCTGTGTGGATCCCAGTCAGGCGCAAGTGGGAGTCTATCTGACAGCCTCCTTGTTTCCAACTTCAGAAAAATACACAAAAAAAAAATACAAAAAGAAAAAAAAGAATATTTGGAGATTATATTAACTACCTGAAAAGGAACTTTTAAGAAAGATTATTTCCTCAGCATTCTAACAACAAGAGATCTTTATCTAAGCAAAGAATGCATTTAGGAACCAGGGCTCATCTATAGGACACTGAATTAATATAGATTTCAAATATCTGCTGAATCCACAGAACTTATAAGGCCTTCTTCAAGAATTGCCAATGAGCTATGATGGACTTCAGTGATATTTGACAAAACTGAACTGTCAAAATCTCCTCTTTCCTAAAAAAGTCTGCTATGACAGAGTACAGAAGGATGCTCTTTCACATGAGAAACCCAAAGAGATTTTTCTCTGAAAACCTGACCAGGTGGTGGAGCAGTGGAGAGAACATCAGACTGGTATGCCTAACACTCAGGTTTGAAACCCCAAGGCTGCTGGCTTCAGCACGGGCTCATCAACTTGAGCTCAGGGTTGCAGGTTTAGCATGGGATCATGGACATGACCCCATGGTCACTTGCTTGAGACCAAAGTCACTAGCTTGAGCAAGGGGTCACTTGCTCTGATAAAAGCCCCCACCCATCTAGGCACATATGAGAAAGCAATTAATTAACAACTGCAACAACAGAGGTGCCGCAACAAAGAATTGATGCTTCTCATCTCTCTCCCTCCATGTCTGCCTGTCTGACTCTGTCTCTATAATAAAAAAAAAAGAAAATACCAAGGTGCTTTTACGATGTGACATATCTCCCACTACAAGCACCCTTTTCTTTCTTCAGTTGTTACTTTTCTTACCTGACTGAAGCTCTCAGGCATCTAGGTCCATGTTTATACAAGGTGTTAAAATGTAATGAGGTTATTGATCTAGAAGAAACCAGCGCCCTCCTTATGAAAATAAAAATTGGGCTAAAATTAGTTACATTGAGTTGTATAAAATAATTGGCTATTTAAAAAAACACTTCCCAACATCTACTCTCGTGCTTTCTTTAAATGATGTCATGGTCCCACTGTAAACATTTTGTTCAAAGAACAAATATAATTAGAACAATTGCTTTTTATGACTTGTAAACTCTTCCAGAAGTAAACAGAGTCCTGAATTTTCTATGTATTTGTAATAGCTAAATATAACTTTGAGGCCCTGGCCAGTTGGCTTAGTGGTAGAGTGTCAGCCTGGCGTGCAGGAGTCCTGGGTTCGATTCCTGGCCAGGGCACTCAGGAGATGCGGCCATCTACTTCTCCTTCCCTCCCCTTCTTCTTCCTCTCTGTCTCTCTCTTCCTCTGATGCACCCAAGGCTCCACTGGAGCAAAGTTGGCCCTGGCACTGGGGGTGGCTCTATGGCCTCTGCCTCAGGTGCTAGAATGGCTATGGTTGCAACAGAGTGATGCCCCAGATGGGCAGAGCATTGCCCCCTGGTGGGCATTCTGGGTGGATCCCAGTTGGGTGCATGTGGGAGTCTGCTGACTGCCTCCCCATTTCTAGCTTCAGAAAAAATTAATTAATTAATTAATATAACTTTGATTATGAAATTTCCTAATGGTACAAAAGAAAAATAGGAGAAATCATATAGTATCTTCAGAGAAGTAAGCAAAGATATTATTCAGCACTTAGAACAATTAAATTTTGTTGTTGTTGTGAGGTCATCTAATGGGCTGTTATCATTAAGTTTTCACTAAATCTTACTGTAACATCTCTGCATTTGGATTTGCTTCTTTCATTTGTGTTATCCTTTGTTTTACTCTTCCATAATCTCTTTGCATTATTAGTTTTTTAAACTGTTTTTCAAAGCTTTCTTTAGTGAGTATAACACAAAATATGTATTGAGACACAGTGCATACATCTACTTCTCCAGTAGAGATGATGTGTAATGTAGAAAGATGTTCTAAACTCCTGTATTTGGGGTTTTAAAGAGGTAGGCTGGGTACTGGAAAATGTTCTTCCTTTTAATATATTGACAATTACATGTCTCAATAAAAAATAAGTTACGAGACTTGAAGATGGAGTGGAGTAGGCAGACGTACAGATTCCCAGCTCATACCACCAAACTGGATTACAAACTCTTTTATGAACAATCAGCATGAAAAACCATCTCTAGACTACACCAACAGCTCTCAAAAACCAAGGAGCAGAGCAGAACCCACAACAAACCTGTTAGGGAGCGCCTGAATCTCCGCTGCTTAGAGGAACAGAGGTTGGGTGAGGCTGAGAGCCTAGAAGGGCTCTCACTCAAAGGAGAAGTGCATAAAATACTGCTCACAGCCACTTGCAGGGTGACCAGTGAACGAGGTGTGTTGAAAGGGCCAGCTTGTCTTCCAAAAAGAAAGAGAAGAGAGAGAGAGAGACAGTGAGAGGCAGAGGATTGCAGGGGACGACCTGAGAAGCTGACTCATCCAGTGCTGGAGACGGCCATAGCTGGGAGAGGGGCTGATCCATCCACAAAACAAAAGACAAAGTGCTTTCAGGTCACAGATCTCCAGACATCTCTCCAGCTCCAATCAGTGCAACAAGACACAGCTGACAACAAGAAATGGGGAGGAGGGACAGTAACTCAGGTCTCCATGGAGATCTGAGATACACCTACCCCTACTGAAGCTGAGAAAACACCCTGTCCCCAGAGAGATTATCTGGTAGAGGAGGCCTTCAGAATCTCAGGCTACACCCTCTACATTCCAGGATAAGTTTCAAATAAGCACCCTGCAGAGATCAGAAAACTAGACTACCACCTGTTATAAAAACAAACAAATCAAGACTTCAGAGTGGCTCAAATCAAAAAGTGGATTTAAAATAATAGCTGATGCCAACCCAAGAAGACCTAGAAATGACACAATTAAAAACTAGAGGCAGACAACACCAAGCCTAGACTCAATCATCTCTACAAACAAAACACCCAAATACACAGATATAATGAGAACACAGAGAAGTGCAATCCAAATGAAACCCCAAGAGAAACCTCCAGGAAATAAACTGAGTGATATGGAAATAACAAAACTTCCCAATGCGGAGTTCAAAATAATGATTGTAAGGATGCTTAGGGATCTTAGAACAACAATGGATGGTCATTCTGAACACCTAAATAAAGAAATAGCAACTATAAAAAAGGATATTGAAATATTAAAAGAGGCCTGACCTGTGGTGGCGCAGTGGATAAAGCGTCGACCTGGAAATGCTGAGGTCGCCGGTTCAAAACCCTGGGCTTGCCTGGTCAAGGCACATATGGGAGTTGATGCTTCCAGCTCCTCCCCCCTTTTCTCTCTCTGTCTCTCTCTCCTCTCTCTCTCTCTCCCTCTCTCCCTCCTCTCTAAAAATGAATAAATAAAATAAAATAAATAAAAATAAATATTAAAAGAGAATCAGCCAGAGATGACAAATACCATATCAGAAATGAAGACCACAATGGAAGAAATAAAAAACAGGATAGATGGGCCCTGGCCTGTTGGCTCAGCGGTAGAGCGTTGGTCTGGTGTGCGGGAGTCCCGGGTTCGATTCCCGGCCAAGGCACACAGGAGAGGTGCCCATCTGCTTCTCCACCCCTCCCCCTCTCCTTCCTCTCTGTCTCTCTCTTCCCCTCCCGTGTCCGAGGCTCCACTGGAGCAAAGATGGCCCGAGCGCTGGGATGGCTCTGTGGCCTCTGCCTCAGGCATTAGAATGGCTCTGGATGTAACAGAGCAAAGCCCCAGAGGGGCAGAACATCGCCCCCTGGTGAACATGCCGGGTGGATCCCGGTCGGGTGCATGCAGGAATCTGTCTGACTGCCTCCCTGTTTCCAGATTCGGAAAAATGAAAAAAACAAAACAAAACAGGATGGATGGAGCTGAAGATCAAATCAGCGATTTGGAGGACAAGTTGAATGAAGGCAAGAAAGCAGAGAGGAAAAAAGAAAAGAGAATCAAAAAGTCTGAGGAAACTATTACAGAGCTCTGTGACAACATGAAGAGAAATAATATCCGCATCATAGGGGTTCCTGATGAAGAAGAGAAAGAAAAAGGGATAGAGACTTTGTTCAATCATATCATAGCTGAAAACATCCCTCAATTAAGGCAGGAGAAACTCTCACAAGTTCAAAAAGCACAGAGAACTCCATTAAAGAGAAACCCAAAGAAACCTACACCAAGACACATCAAAATTAAAATACCAAAGCTAAGTGATAAAGAAAAAAATATTAAAAGCTGCTAGAGAAAAAAAAGGCTATCACTTACAAAGAAGCCCCCATAAGGATGACACTAGACATCTCAACAGAAACACTGTAGGCCAGAAGGGAATGGCAAGAAATAATCAAAGCAATGTAGAATAAGAACCTACAACCAAGATTACTTTATCCACCAAGACTATCATTTAAAATTGAGTGAGAAATAAAAAGCTTCCCAGATGAAAAAACAAACAAACAAAAAACCTGAAGGAATTCATTACAACCAAACTAATGCTGCAGGAAATGTTAAGGGGCATGGTGTAAACCAGGCATCCCCAAACTATGGCATGTGGGCCAAATGCAGCCCCCTCAGGCCATTTATCCAGCCCCCTGCCGCACTTCCAGAAGGGGCACCTCTTTCATTGGTGGTCAGTGAGAGGAGCACTGTATGTGGCGTACCTCCAACAGTCTGAGGGACAGTGAACTGGCACCCTGTGTAAAAAGTTTGGGGACCCCTAGCAGTGGGAAAAGAATATAGCGAAAGAGGAATACAGCTTTAAACAATAAAATGGCAATAAACAACTATATATCAATAATAACCTTAAATTAAATGGATCAAATGATCTAATGAAAAGGCATAGGGAAGATGAATGGATAAGACAACAGGACCCATACATATGCTGTGTACAAGAGACACACTTTAGAACAAAACATACACATATATTGAAGGTAAAAGGATGGAAAAAAAAACATTTCATGCAAATGGAAATGAAAAAAAAAGATGGGGAAGCAATACTCATATCAGACAAATTGGACTTTAAAACAAAGGATATAGGAAGAGATAAAGAAGGCCACTACATAATGAAAAGAGAGTAATACAACAGGAAGATATAACTATTATAAATATCTATGAACCTAATATAGGAGCACCTAAATATATATAAAAAGCAGACTTTGATGGATATAAGGGCTAGATCAACAGCAATACTATATTAGTAGGGGATTTCAATACCCCACTAACATTACTGGATAGATCTTCAAAAAAGAAAATTAAGGAAGAAACAGCAGACTTAAAGGACACTCAACTCAATTTAATAGATATCTTCAGAACCTTTCACCCTAAAGCAGCAGAATATGCATTCTTTTCAAGTGCTCATGGTATATTCTCTAGGATAGACCACATGTTAGGGCATAAAAGTGGTCTCAACAAATTTAAGAACATTGAAATAATATCAAGCACTTTTTCTGATCACAATGGCATGAAACTGAAATCAACCACAACAGAAAAGCTCAAAAGTTCTCAAACACATGGAAACTAAATAGCAGGTTGTTAAATAACGAATGGATTAAGAATGAGATCAAAGAAGAAATAATAAATAATTCCTAGAAACAAATGACAATGAGTATAGAAGAACTCAAAATTTATGGGACACAGCAAAAGGAGTACTGACAGAGAAGTTCATAGCACTACAGGCACACTTTAAGAAGCTAGAAAAAGCTCAAACAAACAACTTAACCCTGCACCTAAAAGAACTAGAAAAAGAACAGCAAGTAAAGCCCAAATGTAGTAGAAGGAAGAAAATAATAAAGATCAGAGCAGAAATAAAGAATGTAGAGGCTAAAGAAACAATACAGAGGATCAATGAAACTAGGAGCTGGTTCTTTGAAAAGATAAACAAGATCGATGAACCTTTAACTAGAGTCACCAAGAAAAAAAGAGAGAAGACTCAAATAAATAAAATTAGAAATGAGAGTGGAGCAATAACAACTGACACAACAGAAATACAAAATATTGTAAGAAAATGCTATGAAGAACTGTATGCCAAAAAACTAGACAACCTAGCTGAAATGGACAAATTCCTTGAAACATACAATCTTCCAAAAATCAATCTGGAAGAATCAGAAAACCTAAACAAATCGATTACAAGAATGACATCGAAAGAGTTATCAAAAAATTCCCAATAAAGTAAAGTCCTAGGCCACATGGCTTCACAAGTGAATTCTACCAAATATTCAAAGAAGAACTAACTCCTATCCTTCTCAAGCTATTTCAAAAACTTCAAGAGGGAAAGAAGACTTCCAAGCTCCTTTTATGAGGCAGGCATAATTCTGATTCCAAAACCAGGCAAAGACAACACAAAATAAGAAAATTATAGGCCAATACCCCTGATGAATATAGATGCTAAAATCCTCAACAAAATATTAGCAAACTGGATCCAACTATATATGGAAAAAAATCATACACCATGATCAAGTGGGATTTATTCAGGGGAGGCAAGGCTGGGACAATATTTGCAAATCAATCAATGTGATTCATCACATAAACAAAAAGAAGGAAAAAAACCACATGATAATTTCAACAGATGCAGAAAAAGCTTCTGATAAAATCCAGCACCCATTCATGATCAAAACTCTCAGCAAAGTGGGAATACAGGGAACATACCTCAACATGATAAAGGCCATCTAGGATAAACCCACAGCCAACATCATACTCAATGGGCAAAAATTAAAAACAATCCCCTTAAGATCAGGAACAAGGCAGGGTGCCCCCTTCCACCACTCTTATTCAACATAGTCCTGGAAGTCCTAGCCACAGCAATCAGACAAGAAGAAGAAATAAAAGGCATCCAAATTGGAAAAGAAGAAGTAAAAATATCGTTATTTGCAGATAATATGATATTGTATATAGAAAACCCTAAACTCTCAGTCAAAAAACTACTGGACCTGATAAATGAATTCAGCAAAGTGGTAGGATATAAAAGTAATACTCAGAAATAAGAGGCATTTTATACACAGTTATGAACAGTAAAAGGGAAATTAAGGAAACAATCCCCTTCACTATTACAACCAAAAAAATAAAGTACCTAGGAGTAAATTTAACCAAGGAGACTAAACACCTGTACTCGGAAAATGATAAAACATTGATAAAAGCAATCAAGGAATATACAAACAAGTGTAAGCATATAACGTGCTCATGGTTAGGAAGAATAAACATCATCTAAATGTGTTTATTACCCAAAGCAATTTATAAATTCAATGCAATACCAATTAAAATACCAATTACATACTTTAAAGATAAAGATCACATATTACAAATATTTATATAGAACCAAAAAAAGAACACGAATAGCCTCAGCAATCTTTAAAAAAAAAGAATAAAGTGGGAGGTATCACATTTCCTGATATCAAGTTATACTACAAGGTCATTGTACTCAATACAGCCTGGTACTGGCATAAGAACAGGTATATAGATCAATAGAACAGAATAGAGAACCCAGAAATAAACCAACAGCTCTATTGACAACTGATATTTGACAAAGCAGGTAAGGGCATACAATGGAGTAAAGATAGCCTCTTCAATAAATGGTATTGGGAACATTGAACATCTACCTGCAAAAAATTGAAACTAGACCACCAACTTACACCATTCACAAAAATAAACTCAAAATGGATAAAAGACTTATATGTAAGTTGTGAAACAATAAGCATCATAGAAGAAAATATAGGCTGTAAGCTCTGCACCCTCTCTCGCAGCAATATATTTGCTGATTTATCTCCACGGCAAGTGAAATAAAACACAGGATAAAGAAATGGGACTATATCAAATTAAAAAGCTTTTACATAACCAAAGACAATAAGAACAGAATAAAAAGACCAACTACAAAATGGGAGAAAATATTTGACAATACGTCTGATAAGGGGTTAATAACCAAAATTGATAAAGAACTTGTAAATCTCAACACCAGGAAGACAGACAAACAAATAAAAAAAATGGGCAAAAGAAATGAATAGACATTTTTCCAAAGAGGACATACAGATGGCCAAAAGGCATATGAAAAATGTTCAACATCACTAATCATTAGAGAAATGCAAATTAAAACCACAATGAGATATCACCTTACCCAGTCACAATGGCACTCATCAACAAAACAATACAGAATAAGTGCTGGCCAGGATGTAGAAAAAAGGGAACCCTCCTGCACTGCTGGTGGGAATGAAGACTGGTGCAGCCTCTGTGGAAAACTGTAAGGAAATTCCACAAAAAATTGAAAATCTAACTGCCTTTTGACCCAGCTAACCCACTTTTAGGAATATATTCTAAGAACACCATAGAACAGTTCCAAAAGGAGAAATGCACCCCCATGTTTATGGCAGCATTGTTCACAATAACATAGATCTGGAAACAGTCCAAATGTCCATCAGAGGACGAGTGGATTAAAGAGCTTTGTTTCATATGTACTATGGAATACTATGCAGCCATAAGAAATGATGACATCAGATCATTTACAGTAACATGGATGGAACTTGATAACATTATACAGAGTAAAATATGCAAGTCAGAAAAAACTAAGAACTATATGAACCAATACATAGATGGGACATAAAAATGAGACTCAGAGACATGGATATGAATGTGATGGAAATGGGGGATGAGGTGGTGGGATGGGGAGAGGGCAAGGAAGGAGAGAGAGGGGGTGGGGGGATAGGAGAGGCACAAAGAAAACCAGATAGAAGGTGACAGAAGACAATTTGACTTTGGGTGAGGGGTATGCAGCATAATCAAATGTCAAAATAATCTGGAGATGTTTTCTCGGAACATATATACCCGATTTATCAATGTCACTGCATTAAAATTAATAAAAATAAAATAAAAAATAAGTTACATTAAAGTGGAAACACGTTCATAAAAGCTATAAAATAAAATTCTACATCTAGAAATCATATCTTATCAAAATAAGTAACTTATTTTATTTTTTTCCTTGTTTTTTTATGATTTACTTATTTCACTACGTATAATTTTATCAAGATCCCACCATTTTGTTGTAGATGATCCGATGTCATCATTTCTTATGGCTGAGTAGTATACCATAGTGTATATGTGCCACATCTTCTTTATCCAGTCTTCTATATATAACTTATTTTAACATGCAATTTTGAGACGTATGATTCCAAAGTGATGTGAATATATTTTAATCCTTTTTCAAATAGCTGTTTTCATAAATTATAGATGCCAGTTTTCTCAAATGCATGGAGAAATGTTCTTACAAGCATTTTTCAGCTCACACATTTGAAAACCCCCCCACCCCCAGGAGTCGCCAATGGACTTACTCAGAATCTCATGAATAAAGCCTTCACCTCATGCCTTTGCAGGCAAATTCACATGGGAAAATTCACATGCCAATATTATGATTTTGGATCTCAAAGGCACAGCACAGTATAGATTGGATCATTTATGAATTTGACTTTTTATAAAAGGTTTTCCTATGCAAACAGGCTATAAAGGGCTGAAATTATAGTTCTCACCATAATCTAATTGCTAACTAATCCCTAAGTTAGTGGTACTCCAAAAAACATGCACACACATACAAGCGTTTTACTTTCTTTTATTGATTTTAATTTGTTTACATATTTACAAGTGTACCCCCATATATATCTCCCTCCCCCTTGTTCTCCTTGATACCCCCTTTGCCCCCTCCCCCTACCACCTTCCCCTCTTTCCTCCATCATTTACTATCCTCTCTCTATCTCTCTGAGTTATGTTTACATACTTTCACTAATGTATTTCCTTCCTTTGATCCCATCCTCCCTTCCTTTTCCCTCTGGACTCTTTGACCCTTTCTCTGCCTCTATTCCATTCTTCACTTCTCATTGTTTATTGGATTCCTCATATGAGTGAAGTGATATGATATTTTTCATTCTCTTCCTGGCTTATTTTGCTTCTCATAATAGACTCCACGTTCATCCATGTTGCCGCAAAGGGTCAGATATCCTTCTTTTTCACTGCCGTGTAGTATTCCATTATGTATATGTACCACTTTTGGTGCTCACTAACCAAACAACACAGAATAAGTGCTGGCGAGCATGCAGAGAAAAGGGAACCCTCCTGCATTGTTGGTGGGAATGCGGACTGCTACAGTCATGGGGAAAACAATATGGATATTGCTCAAAAAATTAAAAATAGAATTGCCTTTTGACCCAGCTATCCCACTTCTAGGAATACTATATCCTAGGAATAACAAATAACCAATTCAAAAGAAGAAATGCACCCCCATGTTTACTGCAGAATTGCTCACAATAGCCAAGATCTAGAAACAGCCCAGTGTTCATCAGTACACGAGTCGCTCCACTTATTTTTTAATGCCCCTATTCTATGAAATTGAGTAAAATGCTTCTACCTAAATGTTTCATTATTCCTCTTTTACATGAACTATTAATGCAATAATAGAAACAGTTTTAATTACAGAAAAACAGTGACAACTCTTTGTTCTGCAGCTCACTTACAATGACTGAAAACGTTCCAGAGCAATCGGATTTCTTCCCTGAGTCTGAGAAAAGCTCTTGAATGCAGAGACAACATACTTAGCGGAACTGCTCACAAGGACTTACATGGAACGTGACGTTGATGAGCGCAGGCTGAAATGAATGTAGTCCCCATAGGAAGCTAAACGACTGTAGGCTCAGAATGAGTAAGATTATGGCTGAGGTAGGAAGTGAAAAGTCTTAGTTAGCAAAAAAGATCAGAGTATGAAACCTTAACGATGAATAACACAACAGAAGGTAAAAGCAAAAAAAGAAGCCAACAATGTCACAACCCAGGAAGATGAAGAACTGATCAGGCTATCACAGAAGCTGGATCATGGCATGAAGCTGTAGCCCTTATATACGTGGTTTTGACCTGTGAATGTGTCTCAATGCCTGAAGAGTTCAGGGATATGGCGGAAAATCACTTACCATCAATAAAGAGCCCACAATTACAGATACAGACGCTGAACTTTCAAGTGGTTGAGAAAGCAGACAAGCGGCAGATCCAAGATTCTGAACCACCGGTGTCCTCTCTCCTTGCTGCTGCCAAACATTGGACAATTGTGTATGAAACTGATGACAGTAGAAATACTCCCTGAGAATGAAAGGGAAAAGAATGAAATTCTATTAGGAGAATATTCTACTGCTGCTATCCGACATTATTTCTGGACACCCCATTAATCCAGGTGAACCCCCAGCATCATTCTTTTACTGCAAGATATGCTCCATGACCTCTCTTGAGCCTGCTGATAAAACAACAATAAAACAAAACAAAACAAAGAAAACGACACTACCTACTATAAAGAAAAGAGCTGAGTGTAGAGACTGGTATATAAAATGCTCTAAAAACAAATTATTTTTTTCCTCTTCTTGTGTGGGAATTCATATAGAACTGAAAATTAGACAGAGGATGAAAATAAATTGGAATAAACAGAGAAAGTAATACTGAAAATTTCAAATGATAAGGATACATGCTTTAAAAAAACCGGATAAGAGAATAAAGGAAAATGACATCAGAAAGAAAAGAGAAACTAAGGTGAAACACATAGGAAACAAAATTATAAGTTAGACATAGCACTGTAAAGAAATGCAAAACTAATGTTTATTTATTTTATAAGTAAACCTTGCAGAAATAACTTAATTAACTGTATATCATATCAGATATAATCATCTAAAAATACATTTTTTGTCATACACAATAAGTTATCTCAAAAATAAGTGGAATTAGAAAGGGCAAGGAGGCCCTGGCTGGTTGGCTCAGTGGTAGAGCGTTGGCCTGGCGTGCGGGGGACCCGGGTTTGATTCCCGGCCAGGGCACACAGGAGAAGCGCCCATTTGCTTCTCCACACCCCCTCCTTCCTCTCTGTCTTTCTCTTCCCCTCCCGCAGCCAAGGTTCCATTGGAGCAAAGATGGCCCGGGCGCTGGGGATGGCTCCTTGGCCTCTGCCCCAGGCGCTAAAGTGGCTCTGGTAGCAACAGAGCGACGCCCCAGAGGGGCAGAACATCGCCCCTGGGTGGGCAGAGCATCGCCCCTGGTGGGTGTGCCGGGTGGATCCTGGTCGGGCGCATGCGGGAGTCTGTCTGACTGTCTCTCCCCGTTTCCAGCTTCAGAAAAATACAAAAAAAAAAAAAAAAAAGGGCAAGGAGAAAGAAAACAGAAATAAAATATAGACAATAATTATTTAGAAACTAACTCTGTGAAGACAATGAATTCCAAAGCGCATGAGCTTTGTAGCAGCAAACTCCAAGGTGACACAGAAAATGCACTGTGGATTTGTTTAATTGATAGAATCACTGCAACAATTCCCAGAGATGTACAAGTCTCCAGAGGGAAGGGTGTTCAGATGTTCAGTTCTATTGGATTGTCCCAAGGACACCTGCTTCATCATATTCCAATCTTAACTGAAAATCAACCACCCAGCACCATTTCAAAACCTTCTCTGCACTTAACTCTTTCTACTTGTGGTCAGTGGAGCATGAATAATCTACCTGAAACAAGTACTGCTTACCTCACCACAGCTCAGCAGCTTAAAAACTACCAAAGTGTCTCAGAAAAAGCTCATGGTGAGTTTTCCTGAAACACCAAGAAACAAATCTATGAAGTTTGAGATGAGAAATATTGACATCTGATAACCAAGGGCTGCTTACTTAGCACAGTGAGGAAGCCGGGATGCACTTGGGGAGTAACGCTGTGTATGAAGGAAAGTCATCTGTCCTTTACTTCCCAAACCTTCAAGGTTCACAGTCTCATAATTTTAATATGCAAGCTCTGAAGACTGTCTTCCACGGAAGCCACATAACTTTCGCCGTTCTAAGTGTCGGTAGTTACTGAAAATTGACCACCTTTTCAGTACTCTTAGTTCTTCGAATCATAGCAATATCACAAAAAAAAAATTGCTGATTAACTCTGCATACTATTGATTTTTTAAATTGTGGTAAAATAGGCATAACATAAAATTTACCATCTGAACCATTGTAAACGTTCAATTCAGTGATATTCAGTTCATTCCCAATGTTATGCAAATATCACCACCCTCCATCTCAAGAACTCTTTTTAACTTTGTCCACTGAAATTTTACACCTGTTAAACAAAAACTCCCCATTTCTCACTCTCCCAAGGCTTCTGTCAGCCAGTATTTTACAGTCTGTTTCTGAGTTGGACTACTCTCATTAGCTCATATAAGGAGAATCATAGAGTGTCAGTACTTTTCTGAATTGCTTATCTCACTTAGTAGAATGTCCTCATGGCTCATATGATTACACTACATATCAGAATGTCTTTTCAAGATAAAATAATCTTTCATTATATGTATATATCACTGTTTTTTCTTTTTCTTTTTAAGTCCAATAATCTATTGATGAGCAATTCAGCACCTTCCATCTCTTGGCTATTATAAATAATACCACAATGATCAAAGAAGTACAAATATCTCAAGATGCTGATTTTGCCCTGGCCGGTTGGCTCAGCGGTAGAGCATTGGCCTAGCGTGTGGAGGACCTGGGTTCGATTACCTGCCAGGGCACACAGGAGAAGCACCCATTTGCTTCTCCACCCCTCCGCCACGCCTTCCTCTCTGTCTCTCTCTTCCCTTCCCGCAGCCAAGGCTCCATTGGAGCAAGGATGGCCCAAGCACTGGGGATGGCTCTGTGGCCTCTGCCTCAGGCACTAGAGTGGCTCTGGTCACAACATGGCGACGCCCAGGATGGGCAGAGCATCGCCCCCTGATGGGCAGAGCGTCGCCCCATGGTGGGCGTGCCGGGAGGATCCCAGTCAGGCACATGTGGGAGTCTGTCTGACTGTCTCTCCCTGTTTCCAGCTTTAGAAAAATGCAAAAAAAAAAATGCTTATTTTGTTTAATACTTTTTCTCTCTCTGTCTCTCTAGGCCTGGGTAAGAATGTACCTTCATCCTGAATTTTCTAGACATGGGAAAAGAACACGTATCAAAATCTCAGAGGATGACATTTCAACAACAGAAAACCACAGGAATAGGTCCATTATTAGAATATAAGAGAATAAAGTGCCCTGTATATTCTTCAATGCACTTCTCAGGTTTTCTTTTTTACGCATTTTCTCAAAGTGAGAAGCGGCGGGTGTGGAGGTGGTGATGGTGTGTGTGTGAGGTGGGGGAGGTGAGGCAGACAGACTTCAGCATGCACCGAAATGGAATCCAACTGGCATGCCCACCAGGGGGCGGTGCTATGCCCATCTAAGGCTTTTCCCCATTGTAACCAGAGCAGAGCTATGCCAGCACCTGGGGCAGAGGCCATGGAGCCATCCTCAGTGCCCAGGACAACTTTTGCTCCAATGGAGCCTTGGCTGCAGAAGGGGAAGAGAGAGAAAGAGAGAAAGGAGTAGGAGAAGGGTGGAGAACCAGTTAGGTGCTTCTCCGGTGTGCCCTGCCTGGGAATTGAACCTGTGACTTCCACATGTCAGGCCGACACTCTACCACTGAGACAACCAGCCAGGGCCACACTTCTCAGGTTTTAATGGTCACATACTAACTGCTAGATCTTTGTCTGGTAACTAAACTATTGGTGAGTTATATATAAGACCCACAACAATTGTGTGAAATGTGCTGTGTGAGTATTCGTTGGAATTTGTTTTCATTAATAGCTTTGGAAATGTTTCTAAAGAGAGCTGTGTACAGTTTTCAAGCAGTTAATAAGATTCCTAGAAAAGGTTTTCTTGACAAAAGACAATGATATCAATAAAGGAGGTTTAAATGCCTTTGGAGAATTAAGAATGGGGATATGGGGATGGGTGAGGGAGGTGGAGGAATAGAGCAAAAATGAATAAACTTATGAACATGAACAACAGTTTGGTGATTGCCATCTTGTGGTGGGGGAAGTGGAGCAGGATATGGGTACAATCAGTGGTGATGTACAGACTTCAGTGGTGGATGTAAACACACAGTAACACACAGTGTATTGTACAGACCTGTGTTGAAGAAGGAGGAAACCTGAATCGTATATGGTTATCCGAACTAGTGTCACCCTAATAAATTTAATTTCAGCAGAAAAAAAACAAACGCCCTAGCCAGTTGCTCCATGAATAGAAAGAGTCATCCTGATGTATGGATGCCCTCAGATTTGATTCCCAGTCAGTGAACACAGGAGAAGCGACCATCTGCTCCCCCCCCCCCACTCTGTCTTTTCTCCCTCTTCTCCTCACACAGCCAGTGGTGTCATTGGTTCAAGTGTGGCCCAGAGTGCTGGGAATAGCTCTACTGGAGTACATGAGACTCAGGTGCTAAAAATAGCTCAGTACTCGAGCATTGGCCCAGGATAGCATTGCCAGGTAGATTCTAGATGGGGGGCATGGGGGAGTTTGCCTTACTATCTCACCTTTTCTCACATGAAAAAGAAAGAATTTAAAAGAATACATAACAGCTGATTATGACTAGAACATAGCTGCAAAGACAAATGCCATGCTGTAGGGCACTAGTCTGACAGTAAGGGGTTATCAAAGCCATGTGGACTTGTAATAGTGCAGTTGCTAAACAAAAGTAGACCGAACATTTAATATTTGAGTACAACCGAAATCTTTGACTCAGGATAGTTCTAATAGGTGTGTTTCAGATGAAGAACGTCATTTTCATAAGTTATTCAGAAATGTATGACTCCATGGAAACTCAGTGCCTGGTCATTCCCACGTGATTCCATCACTCAGAAGTCAGGCATAGGGCCCCACCTGATTAAAAAAGAGGGTTGGGAATGTAGTCTAGCTGTGCTCCAGTGAGCAGCGAGAACTGACTTATTATGCTACAGAGTACATGTATGTAACTCATATGCAAAAGGGAGCTCTTGAAGTAGTTTTCAAGCTGGAAGTGACAGGAGCAAAATAAAGTCAGAGAGAAATTGCATGCTCTGTACAACGAACCAGAAGAGCTGCTAGAGTTCTGTGAAGAGCCTGTCCTCTGTGTTCTCAGTATAGAAGACAGTTGACCCAATGCCATTGGGTTCTCCCTCGTGTCTCCAAACCAATACCATGTGGTAATTATCGTACAACCAGCACCAAATGATGAGATATTTTACTAAAAAGGGAAGAAAATTTTGAGCCCATTCTCAACCCTGGTACTAATGACCAGACTTTGCTGTAGATTCAAGTCTTACGCTGAAATGATAAATAAGGGAATTAGGCCTCCTCTGTGACACGCATAAGGATACAAGAGCAGAAAGGAAGCTGATCCTACTGAGCAGATGATTGGATTATTTTCTTTCTGTGACCTGTAGGAGAGTTTGACAATTGCTTTCCCTCTAACTTCACAAACCATACGTTGCTTTTATTATGTCTTTCTATGTCATTTATACACTTGTAAACATTACACACGCTTCCACTGAGGCTTTTATTACAAAGCCTTCAGTATCTTTCAAAGACTTTCAAAAAATTGAATGCATTTGTCTTGAATATTGTAAAGAAATGATAATGGGTCATAGAAGATGAAACACCTCAGCATAAGATAAACTTCAGCTCTCCCCTCAATGCAACATGAGTATCTTTGGCACCATGCTGATGAGCAGATGTGTCAGAAAGCTCAATGTGAGGTAATCCAATGATGCTTGAAGAACTCCAAATATCACAGTGCTTAGGTTACAGTACTATTCATGATATAAGGTATAATTATACAACAGCAGTAGGAGGAAAAGGGAAACAAGTGGCCTTTAAAAATTTGCACCCCTTTCTCTATTCACTGCTAATGTACTCACCAAGCCCGAGTGGTTCAAATACCTGCACATCTGTTTAGTTAATGAAAACATATCTATCACATATCTTCAGAACTTAATTAGTACATGCTAGTAATGGAAGGCATTATGGAACAGGTAAAACATTCTATAGCTCTCTTAACTGGTGGTGAAAACTGTAGAATTGATGATTTTTGAAGTTTGCAATATGTATGGGGCACAATGCTTTCAAAAAATTTCAGATTCTCAGCTAACAGTGACTCTATTCTTTTTTTTTATTATTTATTTCTCTGAAGTTGGAAACGAGGAGGCAGTCAGACAGACTCCCGCATGTGCCCAACCGGGATCCACCGGGCACGCCCACCAGGGGTGATGCTCTGCCCATCTTGGGGCATCGCTCTTTCCACAACCAGAACCATTCCAGCACCTGAGGCAGAGGCCACAGAGCCATCCTCAGTGCCCGGGCAAACGCTGCTCCAATGGAGCCTTGGCTGCAGGAGGGGAAGAGAGAGACAGAAAAGGGGAGGCGGAGAGGTGGAGAAGAAGATGGGTGCTTTTTCTATGTGCCCTGGCCAGGAATCAAATTTGAAATTCCCGCACGCCAGGCTGACGCTCTACCACTGAGCCAACCGGCCAGGGCCGACTCTATTCTTTAAATTGATCAAATTCACAAATGTTAGAATCGTACTTGACTCCTATCTTTCTCTCCTTCTACAAATGGATTCAACAAGGGCAAAGTAAATGTGAAATTAATCTGTTATATAATGGTACATTGGAAAAAATTAACTGGAACTACAACCTTCAATTTCTTTGTTACATATGGAAATAATAAAAATAATAATAAGAAGAATGAAAATAAGCTCATAATGTTGATGAGATAGTAAAGGAGGCAAACTATACAAGATTCTATCTTGTTAGCAAATATTGGCTATTCTAAAAAATATCAGTTCTACATTCTGTCATTTATTTTGATGTTTTCTCTTGGAAATACCCACCTCAAACATGATCAGTTTAAAGTTATTAAGTTCAGCTAATAGAAAAACATATCTTTTCGCATTCCTGTGGGAAGAAATATCATATTTCCTCATGTGTAAGACACACGCTTTCAAAAAACTTGGGAGTCAAAACACTGGGTGTGTCTTACACAGTGTTTGTAGATTTTTATACTTGCATTTCCCGATTTTTCACGCAGATAAGCAGTTGTAGGAATTTTATGATGAATAAAACTTGACTTCAATAACTACAAAATACAATGTTTTTCAAATTTGGGGTCCAAATTTAAGGTGCATCTTATACATGGGAGTGTCTCTATATGGGGAAATATGGTACATCCCTAGGGCAAAGACCACTACTAAAACGTTTGATTCTAAGAGTATATGTCAAACCATCTTATTTGTGACATTTCTTATCATTCTAGGGCCTCTTTAATCCTCCCATTCTACCTTATACTCAAGTGAATGAAGAGAAGATCACTCCTCTAGCCTGTGTCTGGTTTTTGCAGTCCAAGACTTCAGCTATTTGATGAGTTCCTTCAGACATTATGACCACCTCAGTTTCTAAGAACAAGTAGAAATGAGGCACAGTCAGCGAGCTGGGAAATCTCAGCAGACCCTCCTACTTGCTTCGCCCTTCCTGGGAAATGAATTAATGGAGTCTTCTATTAATGTATTCACTCATGCTTGACACTCATTTTATTAATATCATTAGCAGATTTCCGGTGATGCACATACCAGTCTCATTTAATGTTTATTCAATAGTAAACTGTTTTCTTTTTTCTCTTCTATCTATGAGGTAAAGAAGTCCTAGGTTGAGGGAATTCGTCTCTAGTTTTTCCTCAGCAGGCTGACCAAGTTTCAGTCACAAGTAGAAATACAAAATAAAACAATGGTATCGTCAGTGCTAACACGTGCTAGTCAGGTTCAGTCTCTGGTACCCTCATTTGTGCAAAAGGGCTCTGGGCAATAACCTCACCACACTAGACTTTGGAACTCCCATCCCTTTGTGGAGCCTGGGTGTTAATGAGCTGACTGGAGGCAGGTGTGGCCTACAGTAAGTAGTTCATCCCAAACCACTCTCCCTTGGACCTTATCCGCAGGACAGTGCTTATTACTACTTTTGAAAACAACATTAATTCCTAGAAATGCTGATGACAGCTTTGAACATTCTACTCAGAAAAAGTACCTATTGTCTTCCAAGTCAAATTTGCGCATGCAAATTTAGGGTAGTTCTGAAAGCCCTGGGCCTCTTTTCTCCAGTAATCATGAAAATGAAGTACATTCCCCAACACTGTATAATATTCACCTGGTAGATACTCAGGGAATACTGACGGGATAAAACCAAGTCCTACTTGCAGAAATGAATGATGCCTGTAATTAGAAGACAAAGTATTTTTTTTTCTTGTTTTCCTTTGAGAATTGAGTTTCCAAAAGAAAAGTATCCTCAGCTCTCCTTGAATTTCCATTTACCTTCACTGTGCTTCTGTCAAGAGCACTCTCTGCATACACACTATGCTATAAGGGAGGGGATAAAAAGTAGATAAGAAAGTCAACTCTGGAGTCAGACTGCCTGGGTTTCAAAAAACGCTGTGCCTCAGTTCCTCATTAAGACAAAAAATATTGAGCATCTATTTGCTTCCTGTGACAATTAAACAAGGTAATAATATACCAACTTTATTTAATAATTGGCATAGTATATGCTAATATATGTTAGCAATACTGACTATAACAAGAGCATCTATATTTAAAAGATGTTATTGAAGGATTCATCTGACAGAAGACAGCTGTTGGAAAAGTTAACAAGTACTGATATTTATACTGGTATATGAAAACTAAATTTTGTAAATCAAAATGTCAGGAACATGTACAGATCTCATTTAGGCGAGGCAATTACAATGAAGGGGATAGAAGAGAAACAGAAACCGGTATCTTGAGTCACGCAGGTGGAAGAAATCAAACGTGGCCAGAGGAGCACTCCCCACTTTTAGTTTCAGCACATGGAGAGAAAATGTAGAGCTTTAATAGACAACACACCAGTTGCTTTCCCTTTGAAATAGAGCACACTTTCTACTGAAGTGTTCATAAACTTACACTTGATGAATGGGGTAAGAAATGAATCTTGATGCTGAATTTGCAATTGATGTGGGAATTCAAATAATGTCACTTTGGAGTGACAGGAGAACAACACTCCTATCGACACTTACTCTGCTATTCTTCCTCCTCCTCTTCCCTAATAGTGAAGATTTATGATTTGAGACAATATAATCACTATAAAATTAAGTCAGAGAAAGAAAAATGTCATATTATTTTACTTATATGTGAAATCTAAAAAACTCATCAAACAAACAAAAAACCCAGCAACAAACAAACAAACACCCCCAGCAATCATAGACAGAGAACAGACTGATGTTGTCCAGAGGAGAGAGGTGTGGGCCACGGGTGACAAAGGTCAAGCGATTAAGAAGTATAAAGTGGCAGTTAATAAACAGACACAAGGATGTAAAGTACAGTATAGGAAAGAGTCAATGATATTGCAATAACTGCAGGGATGGGCAAAAGTAGGTTTACAGCTATAAAGTAAATAATACAATAATTAATTAATAGTAATGCAAGAATAAACTCTGCGTTTCATGTACTCAGAACTATAAACCTCCTTTATAGTCCATGCCTGTCTGTATGCTGCCGGGTAGGTCTTGAAAATATCAGGGGATCGTTCTGTCAAGTGTAGGATTGTGTAACCACTAAGCTGGACACCTGAAATCCACTGAATATTGAAAGTAAACTGTGATTAAAAAATAAAATATAATCATTGTATATTTGAATAGCGATTATTCTTTTTTTAATATAATTGTACTGAAGGGGAAAACACCTGGTGCTTCTGCTGACTCTCTGTGAACTGCTTGAAAATGCATTTGCTGCGTTTATGGAGTTCCAGGCATTTATTTTGCTGTTTAGCTAGGAAGCCAGAAAGCAAACCTATTTATTCTACTTCATTACCATTTCAGACCTCAAAAGGGATGTGCTAACTTACTGTTCTTTTGCAGAATGTCCTATGGGATCAAACCTACAAATCCTGCTCACCAAGGACAGGGATAACTGTTCACAGCCAAAGTAGACAGGGTGACTGATTACAGGGGAATTCGATTTTGTACTTCTTTCTTCTGCTTCTATAAGCTCAGTCTTTTGCACTGACCATCTAGAAAAGGGAATCATTCATTCTGTTTGTGAGTTTGACCTGAAGAAAAAACTTCAATAACCTCTATTTCATGTATAACTGTAGAATAGCAGATGACTTTTCTCATAAATGTTGGCAGCATCCACAAAGTCACAATTCTATGGTACTGCCATTATGACTTCCAGAAACTACTTTCAGATGAATGCATCTGACCCTGATTCCTACCTTAACTTCTTTGCTCACCTTGTTTCCTATACTCAGAATTCTTTTCCTCTACATAAATTGATCCAAATTCTATTTCTGGATCGACACTTATTAAAGTGCCTTCTCTCTCACAAAGCATGCTGGGTCCACTCTAATTTGAAATTATGTCTCTTTCCTTTCTATAGCATTGATGGTAATAATTATCTTGTGTTTCTGACTTGCTAACTGGGCCACATCACATGTGGCCATTGCATGTGCAAGCAGGTATGCTGGGTTTTCCAAATGAGGTTGTCAGTTCTTCCAGGACAGAATCCGGTCTTACACTCTGTGTGTACACCAAAGAAAACAAGTCCTTTATCTTCTATGCTCCAGAACAGAATTTCCCTGAACATCCTGCAAAGGTTTCTTCCCTATTTTATTCACTTATTGCTCCATTTACTAAATAAATAAACCTGCTTATCTATATGGCTTGATCAAGTACTTTGCTAGTTGCTCAGTGCATGTAGCTGAACAAGAATTAGACCCTGTTTTCAAGTTTCTTTTAATTATATGGGAAACATAAATCAAATATTACCAAGAAGTTTGCTATTACCTGGGGAGCAGAAAGCATGAAAGATGCTGGAAGCACATCAGAGGAGCAGCTGCAGCAATCTGGGATTAACAGAGAATGCTTCCCTAGAAACTGAGACCAAAACCAAGCCTTGATGAATAAATAAGGATTAAATTATGGGAAGAAAGGATAGGGAACAAGAGAGATCTTCCAGGAAGGAACAGCGTGTGCAAAGCTACAGAGATAGAAGCAGATGCCTTGTTTCCATTACTGTCTTTAGCCTATACTGTCAGGGAGCAGCATGAGTATCTCAAGGTCTGAGCAGTGCCTACTAAATGCTGTTTCTGTCAAATGTTAAAATGTAGCACAATATCCGACCATGTGATCTTTGAGGACAAGGAATCTGATTTCTCTATGTGTTCTCAGGACCAACATAATGTCTGAACTCAAAAGACCATTTATTATTGTGAACTTTTATTCATTTTTCCTTATGTAAATATCCTAGAAACCGCCAAAAAGATTAACCCATTTTCAAACTTTTTGGAAAATAAATGCTCACATGGAGATCTTGAAATTATATGAGTTCTAACTGTCTTTTTCAAATTAGGATATTTCTGATACTAAGTCATTTTGGGAGGCAGCTACACTGGTCTTAGTTCAGGGTCCACTGGTGGCCCCAGAATGTCCTTGTCAGGGAGGCTTTAGAGTGGCATTCTGCAGAGACACGGAGATGAAGAACCAGGAGAAAGAAAAGCTGTGAAGGTGCATTAATACCGAGCACATTCTTAGGCTCCATTTCTTTGGCAAATAAATTTTTACAATTTTGGCTTATAATAAATAGCTTTTTCATAAGACTTTACTTTAAAAGCCAGTAATTTAGAAGAAAATCATTAAGAAGCATAATAGCATAAAAAAGTTACTTTTCTCCAAAACATTTCAACTTTTAAAATTAACATAATACATCAATTATACTTAAATGTACCAAACTTTCAAACAAAAATGGTCTGAGTAAAGGTGAGTTTTTATTTTTTTAAATTGCAGTCATATTAAAGATTGCTTTAAGGCCCTGGCTGGTTGGCTCACTTGGAAATTGTGGGCCCAGCATGTAGATGTCCATTTCAATTCCCAGTCGGGGCACTCAGGAGATGTGGCCATCTGCTCCTCCACCCCTCCTCCTCCTTTCCCTCTCTCCCTCCTTTTCTCCCCCCACTCCCAGAGCCATAACTGGGTTGATTCAAGGGAGTAGTCCAAGGCTTAGAGGATGGTTCCCTGGCCTCCGCCCCAGGCACTAAAAATAGCTCAGTTGCCACCCAATGAGCAATGCCCCAGATGAGCAGAGCATCTCTCCACAGGGGCCTTGTATGGAAAATAAAGGTAAGCGCATACAGGAGTCTGTCTCTGTCTCTCCTCGGCTCTAACTTCATTAAAAAAAAGATGACAAGATTCTTTTCAAAATAATACTATTCATAATGTTAGCACTCATATTTTTGTTGCCAATCTATAAACTTAGCTGCATTAGCATGGCCTTCACATCTATACACATGCAACTTTTAGAGTGATATAAACTGTTTTCTACTATGAACAATCCTTAGCGCTTATATACACTGGCTGTGATTATGGTGCTAGGTTTTAAATTATTAAACATTGGAAAAAAAGAGAAGCAAGAAAATGGGACTCAGCAGCACTGTGAGAGCATGCTTCGTATGCAAAAATCATTTAATGTCGGGGTCTTAGAGAGATAATTTGATCAATTAATTTGGCTTTTCTCCTAGGCAAGTATTTCTGCCTCTCCAATCATTTCTTACGTTCCAAAGTACATGTTCTTAATGTGAGCAGTGGCACAAGCCATGTATCTCCACAGCTTTAGTACAACCACCCTATTCTGAGGACATAAGGGAAATGATCTAGATCAACACTGCCTCAATAGGGTGAGTCACAAGTCACTGGCACATCAACATGTTTTAACCAATTCTAAAGGAATCTATACATTTTCTTTCTTTCTTAAGATAGCAGGACTTCTTGAATTCCTAAAATGGACCTAGCCACAGGAATTAGCACCTCCAACAAATAGGACAAACACATAACCTCCCAAAAGTTACCTAAATACACCCCTATGGTTTTACAACCCACATTGAAAGATTGCGGGTCACTGCAGTGATGACCAATAAGCAGGTGACTCTATGGGGGCACACAGAGCACTCCACCCCCCTTACCTTCCGACAAGAGGGCCTTCTCGAGAAAGGCCCTGACACCAAGAAAGTGAGGACTCTTGAAGATGAACAAAAGAACATCCACATGAAACAGTGCTTTAGAAAAGTGCACAGGGTACAATACGAGAAATATGTCAACGTACGTTTTTTCTAATTTGGACATGCCAGAAAGTGTATCTGCAGGTAGATGGATCTTCTAATTCAATGGTTCACCTTCCCAAGAGCATCCTGGTTGAAAAACAGGCAAGAAAGGACAAGAAATTAAGGGGTGGATAATGAGTGTTTCTAGTTTTCAAAAAGAATAATCTTGAAACATGCAGATAGAGAAACAATTACATGCAAAATGTTTCCATCAATACATATTGGTGACGGAGAGACAGACAGATGTAGGGACAGTCAGAGATGAGAAGCATCGATTCTTCCTGGTGACAGCTTAGTTGTTCACTGATTGCTTTCTCATATGTGCCTTGACCGGGGGTGGGGCTACAGCAGAGCGAGTGACCTTCTTCAGCTGCAGAGGCTGACTGGTAAGGCACCCTCAACAGCTCTACTGCCCTCTGGTTTCCACTTGGACCCCAATGCGCAGCCCTGAAAAAAGGAGCAGGAGAGTAAGATCACAGCAATGATTCCACTCGCTGTCTCCTTTCAGGTAACCTGTGTGTCTCTTGATCAAAGGTCTTTGCTCCTATCAGAAGAACATCTAGAAATGTGCACGGTCTGTACTGATTCCTTCCCATGACACCTTCAGGGCTTGGTTAGGGAGACAGAGGGGTTCATACAGTTTGTGATCGTTCAAATGCACCAAGTTCCGAAATTTCTTTCTGGCCACCTAAGTAGCAGTGGATAAAAAGGCATAATAAACAAACAAACAACCAACACCACGGAAAATAGCGCCTTCTCTCTGATAAGCTCCCCGAGGTCAGTGGAAAAGAGGATACAAGATGCAGCACCTGGGAACAAAGGGGACACTTTCGTGCTGAAGGATCCCAGCAAGAGAAGAGATAAATTTATGATCCAGACAACTACCACAGAAACATCTATCTACTCTGAGCAGGGAGTTTCCCAGAATCCAAGAGAAAATTTCTTACATAACAGTCTCCAGTACTTAACTGGGACTTCTCATGGCAGTGAACCTGTGAACACTGATCCAAAGAAAAAAAGCATTCAGTATAATTTTACTCTTCTGCACAAATCGGAATGCCTTACTGCCTTCATTAACTCAGTCTTTTATTGTGATGCATTTCTGTTTACTCACCTTCAATGGCCTAATATTTACACTCATCACAACAAATTCAGCTTCTTTCCATTCACACCTGCCATAATTCCATACAGCAGAGATTCCCAAACTCACATGAAAAGTAACTGTCCTCTGGAGTGATTCCTGGCGAAAATCCAGGAGCATTACCAATTCTTCATCACTTCCCAATGTGAGAATGACTCTATTTGTCCAAACCAAGGGTTTTTTGAACAGGCACCTGAACCACGAGGCACTATAATAGGATGGTTAAGAACATCTGACGTCAGTATCAACAGGCAGAGTGGCTCCAGCCTTGAATTTGGCCGTTACTGGCTGTGTGACTCTTAACAAGTTAGGAACCCTCAAAAAATCTGCAGTTCCATCACAAGTAAATAAGACAACTTGTATACGAAGACACTCATATCCACCCTCCAGCATTACTAGATTGGATATACAAAACACAATACAGGCAAAGTGGGCAGAGAAGCTGGGTACAGAGTGAAAGCTCAACACATTCTAAGGGTTATCATCTACTGGAGACTCCTAGAAAGAACAGCTGAGTCGAGTGAAATCCAGGGCCCCATCCTACCTCTCAATGCCACTTTGCTATTGTCAGGATTCCACTGTGAACTGTCCGAGGAGATTCTGTTTGGAGAGAGGTTTTCACTATGTCAAAGAAAGAAAGGTAAACATCAGTACTTCGAGAAAATAATAACGACATTTCTTAGAGCATTTATCACATGCTGGGCAATCTTCTGAGCACTTTCAGTGCATTCATTAACTATGACAATAACAAACTAGGATGGTAATACTTTCTACACCACAGAAGAGCAGCAGGTGGCACAGAGAATCTAGGAACTAAATCCAGTTGACCCAGCTGCTACTCTGAAGAGTCAGGATTGGAAGCAGGGTACTAGCACCAGAGACCAACTCTTTGCCCCTCCTAGACCCTGCCTTGCAGAGTAGGAGACGTCATTCTCCATTGGCCCCAAAACATCTCTTTCTCCCTAACAGTTGAAAAGAACAATTCCATCCTTCAGTGCATTGTTTAAAATAGACCGCAGAATCACTATAAAAGACAGGAAAAGAGTCTGACCTGTGGTGGCACAGTGGATAAAGCGTTGACCTGGAACACTGAGGTCACCGGTTCAAAACCCTGGACTTGCCTGGTCAAGGCATATATGGGAGTTGATGCTTCCTGCTCCTCCTCTCCCTCTCTCTCTCTCACTCATTCTAACTCTGTCTCCTCTCTAAAATGAATAAAAAAAAATTAGACCTGAAAAGATACCAATCCAATAACAACTCATCTAACACAACGACAATCCATTTAAAACATGAGGGACTCTTTGGTCAGTACGAAGGGTAGATAAATGGTGATGGAAGGAGACTTGACTTGGGGTGGTAAACACACAGAACACTGTCCAGATGATGTGCTGTGGCGTTGTGAACCCGAAACCTCATATCATAATGCTGTTAACCACCCCAGTCACTCAATAAAATAAGAAAAAAGAAATCACAACACAGCAAAGGACAAAGGCTATGAGCTTTGAAATCTATCGTTTCAGTCATGACCGTGTCACTTGTCATCTTGGATATCTTGGGGAAGTGACTGTCTTCCCTGAACCTTTTCCCTTCTTGACAGTGAACCCATTGCACCTTCTTCATGTATGTCTTTCCTCACAAAAGAAAGGAAAGTATGATTGAGCAAAGAAGAAAACTTCAAAACAACTCTCAAATTAAGACAAAAAAGTCCTTCTCCACATTAATATGTATCTTTCACTTGGCCACGTGTATCTGAAACCGTTTCTATTCAGGGCAAGGTTACTCAGCGATACTGCTTGTATTCTAGACCAGATAATTCTCTCTTCCTCTGAGCTGTCATTTGAGTTTAGTACGTTTAGAAATATCTCAGGTCTCCACCCATCTGATGTCAGAAGCAAATTCTGTTCCCCTTCCTCCCGTCCCTCGCTAAGATGGAACATTTCAAACATCTACCGGCATGGCATCACCTAATGCCGTGATAGCGAACCTATGACACGCATGTCAGCACCCAGAGGAGTAGGCATATTTGATGACATGTGTCTGTATACTAGAGAAATATGGGGCCACATGCCCAGTGGGATGATTCATCCTCAGCTTCTGCACTCCCAGGAGCAGTAGCCAGGATAAAATATTTACTGTAGTGTAGATTCTGTGCGGGAGGTCTATAGGCCAAAACATAAGAACACCGGCACAAAGTGTCTAGTTTTGGGACTTACGGTTAGGCCATTTTTCTCGAAGTGACATACCACCCAATCTATGCTTGGTTTTTTGGTGATTTTTGACACACCAAGCTCAAAAGTTTGCTCATCAGTGACCTAATCCTTCCCTAAACCGCTGGTTTAGAAAATCCCTCCCTAAGAAGACAAATCTGCTTTCCTACTATTGAAAAAAATAAAAAAATAAAAAAAAATCTTGCAAAATTCTGCTTCTCTTGCCTTTCTTGCAGTGAAGCCCAGACATGAAACCCTGTCTCCTCTAATCCCATGCACCAATCCCGAGTACCGAATCATGCTTCAGTCGTGCAAAAACCAGTTAGTGCCCACAGTCTACTATGCAGACTGCCATTAGGGTGACACCATGGAAAGTTATATCATATACCAAAGACGGCGCACCACTGACCAGAGATACTGGTGCAGCAGCGCACACTGGGTGTCGAGAACAAAACGGCTCTTCAGTGTCATTTGGGCTACATTGCCTTTCATCTTGCCCGACCTTTCACGATGTCTAATGGAAAGCGAATGTACATCTTTGTTAAAATAGCCTTGGATACATGAGGACTGAAAAATAAGCTACGTTAACCCAGCACAAGAATATCCCAAAAAGTTTAAAAACGTGATGTTAAAGAAAGGAATTTTCCAAACTAAGCACTCAATTGACAAAAATCAGAAATAATTTTGGATGTGAAGAGGGTCAGTTACTGCTGCCTGCACCCCAAGTCTGGCTCCTGAGTGAGATTGGGGCCACCATGATATCACGTGTCACCACCCTTGCAGCCAGGGTCCTAGATTGATGACTGCCTTACCCTCTCGTTAAAATGCATTTGCTTCCAAGGTTTCTTCATTGTAGCGATGACCCCCAAGCAGCTGAATCATGGGAGAACCCTGAGAAACCTCCTTCCCCAACCCCGGGTCAAGAGAGCCTCCTTGAGAAAGGCCCTGATACCAGGAAGGGGAGGACACTGAGCAGACCCCACTGTACCATACTGCAGGAGCCATTGCAGAGCAGCAGACCCGCTCACCATGTGTGCCCCACTGTCTGCCACCAGGGTGCGCTGCAAGCCTACCTGCGGGTGGGGGAGGGGTCTATAGCCCTGGAAGCTCCTGGCCTCCCTGTGCCTTTGTTCTAATTCTAGAACTCCCCCCAACTGCCCTGACGACCAGCCTAGTGACACATTTGTCTCCCAGATCTCCCTGTACCCTTCGCCTTCTCCCACGTCTCCCTGGTACTCTTGGCGGTACTTACTCTTTGCATACTTACTCTTCGTGCTCTTCGTATCTCTGTGGACTGAGCAGCCTCGTCTTCCTCTCCCTCCACCGAGAGGTAGGCTGCAGCCCCGCTCCCCATTCGGGGGGTGGGGGGCCAGAATTGGGCCACCACTTTCCCCAGACCCTCCTCATACTGGGCCCTTGGGTTTCCACAAACATCACCCAGATCACACCGTCTCCTGACCAGGAGGTCAGCACCCAGGTCACCGGGACTGGCGGTGTTCGGCGGGGCTCAGGAACCCACCATGAACTGGATGAAAGCGCTAGCAGGAAGGAGGAGGGCTCCATCCCTTTCCTCGGGCACAGCCCTGCAACACCTGCCCACTGCCGAGGAAAGTCCTCTAGCTAGCGTGGACACCGGTCCGTTTCTGTCGTCATTCCTGTCCTCCGGTAGGACTCTGCTACTCGATGGCCACGTGCAACTCAAGAGAGGCCTGCAGAGGCAGGAGCGGCATCTTTTCCTGTTCAATGATCTCTTGGTTGTGGCCAAAATTAAACGTCACAACCAGTTGAAGATGAAAACCAGTATCAAATTAAGTGACATGTGGACAGCCAGCTGTGTAGACGAAGTGGAAGAAGGCAATTCCAACGCCATGAGGTCCTTTGTCCTGGGCTGGCCCACGGTGAACTTTGAAGCCACTTTCAGTTCCCCACAAAAGAGGGACGAATGGCTCTCTACCCTTCAGAGACACATCCGCCTCGAGAAGGAGAAGGACTATCCCAAGAGCATTCCCCTCAGAATCTTCACCAAGGACGTGGGGAACTGTGCCTATTATACAACTATAAAAGTCAGCAATTCAGACACGGCCAACCAAGTCATCCACATGGCACTGGCAAGGCTCCGGGTGACTGACCCTGACAGAGCCTACCAGTTATGGGTCAGTTCCGGCCCAGAAGTGTCACCATACCCACTTGCTGGACACGAAATCCCTTATAAAATCCAAATGAGCCATCTTCAAGACACGGCTCTGCTGACACGGGGCTCAGAGGACTCCGCCTGCACTTCCAGCCTGCCAGAGCTCTTCCTCACGGAGCAGCTGCCCGGGCGGACGCAGTGCTGCTTCACCCTGCAGCCCCACCATCCAGCTGAGGCCCAGCAGACAAGCGTTTCCGGGCGGAAGCCATGGATGAGAAATGGCTTGTCTCCTTTGAGAACCTGGTCCCTCAGAAACAAATCGAGGGCTTCCAGACCAGTGGGAAGGAAAACAGAATCTCTGTCAGAGACCCCAGAGCCTCCTCACCAGGCTTCTGGTGTCCCAGAATCCAACTCCCTGCAGGACAGTCAGAAAGACTTGCCCACAGAATCAACCCAAGGGCATCCTACCATTCGGATGTCCCGGTTACAGGTTGCAGAACAACTTCGAGATATGCTTACAACCCAGTTACAGGCGACCAAACAAGTAGGAGCTGTGCAGGCAGCCCTGGGGATGGCGACAGAGACCCTCAACGCTGTCCAGACAGCCCAGGAACAGGCTGCGGACGAGCTTGGGCCTGTGCGCGTGGCCCTGACAGCCGCACAGGAAGGACTGGGGGATGTGCACAGAGCCCTGTCAGAGGCCACGAAAGGGCTGCAGGTGCTACAGACCGCCATGTTCACAGCCAGGAAAGAACTCAGAGCTGTGAACACAGCCCAGGATGGCGTGAAGGAAGCACTTGGTGCTCTGAAGGAGGTGCATTTACAATCCCAGAAGGAGCTTGAATCTCTCCACAGAGCTCACATGACAACCAGGAAAGGGCTCAGGGCTGTGATCACTGCCCAGAGTGTGGCAAAGAGCAAGCTGGGACATGCACAGGCCTCCCAACTGAAAACAACAGAAGGCCTTTTCGCTATAGATACAGCCCTGGCAGCGGCAAAGGAACATCTAGATGCTGTGCAGACAGCCCGACTGGGGCCACAGGAAGATCTGGAAGCTCTGCACACAGCCCTGTTTGCCGCAGCTGAAGCCCTGGACGATGTGCAAACCACCCAGTTCCAGTCAACTGAGGAACTTTTAGTTGCAGAGGCAGCCCAGGATGAGATGTCTGAGGGCCTGGGGGCGTTACACACAGCTCTGTTCGCCACAGACGATGGCCTCTCTGCAGCAGAGACAGCCCAGGCTACAGCAAGGGAAGAGCTCCTGGCCATGAACACGGCCCAGCTTGCTGCCATGGAGGGCCTTGGGGCGATGCAGGGATCCCACCTGGAGGGAACAGAGGCTGTTGTATGTCTGCAGACGGCCCTGTTTGCAATCCTGGATACCCTAGGACCTGTGCACACAGACCAGTTTGCTGCCACCAAAGGACTGGGAGCTGTGTGCACTGCCCAGTCTAAAGCCCGGGAAGAACTGACGGCTCTGCACAAGGTCCACCTGCATCTGCAGCCAAATGAATGGCCTGTGGTGGGAAAGATTGCCCAGCAGCACAGGTCTAATCTGAGGCAAGAAACAGAGAAACACGCGAGCTCAACACTTGGCTTCGTGGAAGACACACCAGATCTTCCTAGTACATCTCACCGGGATGGTCGGGGAAAGGAGCAGTGCCCTCCTTGTCCCCTGCCTTGTGCGTGATCCTGCCGCAGCTCTTTGGTTGTGGGTGATGTGTCAGCCCAGACTCACGGCCCACAGTCCTTAGTGATTGATGCAGGGGCCAAATACACAACCAAAGACATTTCACCACCAGAATCTGATGATTACAAGACTAGAAACTGGGCTAAAAATGACATCAAGACAATCATCATCATGACCCTTTCCAATGAAAGACCTGGGATAGGAAGCATAAAGGTAAACACTGCTCCTACTTAGGACAACAAAGTCATTCTCTTCATTGAGACCATTAGGCAAAACTTGAAGATGACATGGCCTGTGCATGTCCCAGCTTGCTCTTTGCCACACTCTGGGCAGTGATCACAGCCCTGAGCCCTTTCCTGGTTGTCATGTGAGCTCTGTGGAGAGATTCAAGCTCCTTCTGGGATTGTAAATGCACCTCCTTCAGAGCACCAAGCGCTTCCTTCACGCCATCCTGGGCTGTGTTCACAACTCTGAGTTCTTTCCTGGCTGTGAACATGGCGGTCTGTACACCTGCATCACCTTGGTGACTGGGAGGCCCGTTCCTTTTCAGATCATGGGCGTGGTCCCATTGCGTGATGCTTCCAATACCCTCAGAGCACTAGAAAGAGCAGCTTCTGTGGAGAAAACAGACATTATGTCAGATTCATCTCCAGAGAGAGCCAGGGGGTGGTGACTAAAGAACATGGACTGTGCGGAGAGCTGTAATTGCAGTGAAACCATCCATAGTCCTTGGGACGCTTGTCATCAATAGGCAAGAATAATGCCGGTCATCAAAAAGAAGAAAAGCATTCCCGGGACTGAAGGGAATCCTGTGAGATGTTTCCCCGAGTCCACACCAGTGGCCTTTTCTCTGATCTCTCACAGTCACATGCCCTCACAGGATCACTGCCCAAAACCGCCCAGTGATGTCACTGGACTGCAAAACCAGACTGATTCAAGACCCACGAGTGTCACGGTACTGGTTTCGGGCTTCTCTATTGGAATCGTATTTGTATTAGTAGTGCGTTGCTCTGCAGAGGCTCCAGAAAAGACAGCTGTGATGAGAGATAAAATATAATACTGACTAATCTGACTTTCCTTTCGAAGGTGACCTAAAAGCATCAGTTACCTGAGTCTGGAGAAAGACAGTGAAAACTCTCTTGTATGACAGGAATGCTCCTGTCAACATGTCTGTGATCAGAGCCTGGCTGCTCTCTGCTGAAAGGTTTCTAAGCTGTCCTGCATCTTAGGGCAGTGAGCCACAAAACAGGACTGCTGAGTCCTCCTTTTGCTGAGGATCATTTGGAAGCTGTGAAATTGAGAGGATGCCAGTGGATCAATATTTCCAGAATGGAAGACTGAGCAATGTGGCTGTCAGGCCTTTTTCCTAGCCAGTCACTGGGATCTGGGTTTCCTTACCTCCACAGTCTTGACATCATATTGCCGCAGTTGATTCACCTTGACATCTAGTTGATAGCCCATTCGTTTATTTCTCTGCCAGTGGCTTATTTCATATCCATGGACCTTTCTCTCCTCTCTTGCCTTAAAGGTGGCACTGGCACATCTCCTGGACTATCCCCTGGGATGAGTAGGCCTTGCCATCAGAATGAAGGCATAGAGTCAGGAATGGTTATTTGCCTTCCTCCCGGGAACTTACACCAAGTTGATCAGAACCTACTGGGTCTCTTTGGTTCACCATCAGAATGCTCTTTCAACCACAAATCCACCCTGTTTTGAATCCTCTTCTAGAGCTCCAGGAAACTTACATGTGAAATGATCTTTCCCTGTTTTCTTCAATGTTGCACATCTCAGTTACAGAGAAAAAGCTCTTGTGTTCTGCAGGATACAAATTGGTCCATTATTAGCAAGAATCATCTGCACTCTGCACAGTTCTTTTGGATACTCTAATATACTGAAGGTTAATACTTTGTTACTATTGCTGTTAAGCAGTGATTTTCAACATTTTTCTTCCCATGGAACCCAAAGGAACAACTAGAATTCTACAGCACAACAAGAATGATTCTCTTTTCAACCTATCTGACAAGAGACAGAGATCATTTTAATTGAGCTATAAAAATATGTCATCAGCAACCCCTTTTGATTACAAAGTGACTTTTAAACAATTCTCTATGAAAATAATTTCTTCAAGATAGTTTGCAGTTATTTAAAATAACTTTTGTTCATTATTTTTCTCTACCTGAGCTGCATCTACTATTTCATGAGAGAGCTGAGCTCGACTTGTTTTAGAGCCACTTTTGTCAGAGGTCAAATTTTGGACATGGATTCTCTTACACTTTTGCAAGATTTGCAGCCATGATACAGCTTGGCTCTTGTATTATTCATTGGGAAGTTCGAATTCCACAAATAGGATGTGGAGAAAGGAAGCAGTGCTAATTTTTTTTTAATATGAAGAAATTTGATTTTAAATGTTAACCAAAATGAGGTAGTATTTGTCGTTGGTTTATTCTTCTTTTAGAGAGAGAGAGAGAGAGAGAGAGAGAGAGAGAGAGAGAGAGAGAAAAGCATATACTCATTGCTTCACTGAGGTATCTATACACTGCTTCTCATATGTGCCCTGACTGGAGCTCAAACCGGGGACTTTGGGTGACAAGCTGATACCAGTGGGTTTGAGCTCTGACTGGGTAATGAACTGGCTCCTTAGGGTGGACAGGTCTTCCTAACATACCATCAAGGCCACCAGCTTCATTTCAAGGTTGTTGGCTTAAACCCAAAGTCACAAAATCAATCTTGAGTCAGGGTGCATATGAGAAGTAATCAATGGGGTGCCAGGCTAATGTGAAACAATGAGGAGATGTTTCTCTCTCTTTCTATCTCTCTCTTTCTCCACCAACAAAAACACTTTCCTACTCTCTCTGAAAAATATATAACACAACATAAAATAGTATCTTTTCTTTACAAATACCCTAAATGCTAGAAGTTGAGCTTTAACATTGACATCGCTTGGCTCATGCAGTTGAAGAGCAGACAGATCTACTTCTTCAATGCAGTGCATCCCTTAGAACTCAACGTCTTGGGACGATTCTTGAAAAAGTGGACTATGTTGTTTCCTATTTGACATTTTAATATTTGAAACCTCATTTTTTTATTCTTTGCCAAACAAACATGATTTCTATGACTTTGCAGCATCCTGGTGAAATCACAATTTTGAAAGATGTCAGCTTGTTTTTAGCAATAATTCAGATGATTGCATACCTCGCTTTGTGCGTTTTCCAAGAGTATCACAATTTAGTCCATCTTGTTGTTTGAGTAGCTTTGTACAGTACAAGTGTCTTAAATGTTCAGCTTGCATTTTGCACAAGTGAGAATGTTTTACTAACCAGTGTCTTTTTAGTTCACTGGGTACCATCACTTGTTCTGCTCCTTTTCGCCACAAACTTAGCATTCGGGACAAGATGGATTTTCTTCATTGATATAAATGTAAATGACAACTCATCCTCTTTGAGATGACCAGTAGTTTTTCCTTTAGTTTTAGAAGAACTAGTGCAAATGAGGCTACTAGACGAGGTGTCCACGGCTGATGTGCTGGGTGGAGCGCCATTCGATGCACTTGCATCTCGTTCTTCACCATCTTCTGATTTTCATGAGTTTTGGTTGGATGCTTGTCCATGTTAAATGGATTGCTATTGCTGAAAGAGAAGGAAAAAAGAACAAGAAAACAGCGGTCATTCTGACCAGTTAAACATATACGGGCAGTACTTGAAATTATTAGTGTGGGAACACACTTGTTGGAAGTTCCAAACTAAACCACTGACATGAAATGCATCTCACACAGCTGAGACTGCTTCACCTTCCGTTACTTTCTATGTGTACAAACGGGAGACTCTGGGTGAGCAGTGAGTCTCAGCACTGCCCACTGCTACAACAATGTTTTGAAACTCTCGCCTCCACTCTTAGGATGTGCTGCTGGGAAAAGGAAACATGGTGCCCAAGGACACTGGAGCTCCAGGATGAGTGTAAGGAGGGGGAGGGAAGGGGTAGAAGCGAAACTGTCTCCAGCCTACACCGGGCACTGAAACCTTTGCCTCCAAAGGCGCTGAAAGCTTTGCCTCTATAGGCCATGAAAGGTGGCTTGCAGGCCCTGTGCCATGCTCTGCAGGGCCCTGTAAGGCGGGCACAGTGACACTGGGACTCAGGCATGTGGCCCAGGATCCAGGTGGACCAGCTGCTTGGCTCTCATAAGGACCTTGACAAATGTCTGGCCCTAACCTGTTCTTGCAGCCTTTCCAACAATTTTGTATGTAACTAATAGCCTATATTAAATTCTTCTCTGCTTAAAGTACTTAGTTATTTTTGATTTTTGGCATTTGAACTTACAGATTCACCTATATATTAATATAATATGACTCTAACTATATATGTAAATATAAAGTTGTTGGGTATATATAAATATCTATATGCACATGTATATAAACAATCTGTAACTATATAACTTTATCTTGTAAAACAAAAATACATCTTTTGAATCTTCTGCCATTCTTTGCCTACACAAAGTACTCATTGAGAGAAGCTGATCTCTTTGGTACTCCCAGAACTGCCATTGGTGTGTCTGTGTATGTATGCATTGGCACGGTCTATGTCTCCATTCTGCTTACCCAGGCCTAAAGGAGAGGAACCAGGCACACAGGGCAGCAGCAAAGAGTTCTCACTCTCCTACCTGTGCTGCCGTGCCCAGTAAGGCAACAGCCACCTTGTAGCAAACCTGTGGTGTCCAAGTCAGCATGATAGATACACGAAAAAATAGAGCCAGGAGAAATGCCCTGGGTCCAAAGATATTAGGCAGATAGACTTCACAAGAATAGAGATTCTCCTTGAGCTGGTAAGAACAAGAGTGAGGATCATGTGCAGTTGTAGTGTTTATACAGGCTGATCTCTGGGTATGATTTCATTCTTGTTCTTCCCAACACAACTCCGAATGTTGGCAGTGCACTGGAAATGAAAACCATCGAAGTCTCTGCTTGGCCAGAATTGATTTTCTCCTCTTTATTTTTGCAGGAGAAACTTACCTTCACATCTTTTATTATTTTGTGTCTTTCTTAGGTTTATTTTTTATTTTATTTTATTTTATTTTATTTTTTGGTATTTTTCTGAAGCGGGAAACGGGGAGAGACAGTCAGACAGACTCCCGCATGCGATCCACCTGGCATGCCCACCAGGGGCGATGCTCTTCCCACCAGGGGGCGACGCTCTGCCCCTCTGGGGCGTCGCTCTGCCATGACCAGAGCCACTCTAGCGCCTGGGGCAGAGGCCAAGGAGCCATCCCCAGCGCCCGGGCCATTTTTGCTCCAATGGAGCCTTGGCTGCGGGAGGGGAAGAGAGAGACAGAGAGGAAGGAGGGGGGTGGGATGGAGAAGCAAATGGGCGCTTCTCCTATGTGCCCTGGCCGGGAATCGAACCCGGGTCCCCCGCACGCCAGGCCGATGCTCTACTGCTGAGCCAACCGGCCAGGGCCACTTGGGTTTATTTTTTTAATGGAAAGAGCTGACCATCATAAAGTTGTGGACAAACAAGGTCAGGGCCAGATTCTCGCCAAGAGAATTAAGGTACATATTGGTCACCTTAAGCACTTGAAGAGCAGAGGCAGCTTCCTCAGACTGTGAAAGAAAATGATCAAAAAAGAAAGAAACCGAAGCAGAGGTATCCGCCTTGCTTCAATGGCAGGGCTATACTGCTCTGCTCAGAGAAGCTCACTTTGCGACAAACAATGGACAGGAGCCTGAGCTTATCGCACCCACACCCTGTGAAGACGTGGCATGGTGAGTGCAAAACTATCAATGAGTAGAAGGTCTCTGTACTGATAAATATGTATCCATGGAAGAGGATATAAACACTTTCAGTCATCAGTGAGTAATGCAGCTGAAACAAGTTCTATTCAGATTATGATTCAGGTATAAGCCATGAAGAGGTCGACAGTATGAGTTGAAGATAAAAAATGAGTGCTACAGGTAATAGGAAACCATATTTACTTTAAAATGCAAAATATGAATACAAGGAACTATTAATCCCAAGAAGCTGAGGAGCCCCAAACCCATCAAGCGTTAGCCTCCCATTAACTCAGCATGGCAATGACAGGGATCATCTTTCTAACATGGAATGAAACCAAGGGTCATTTATACAATCTCTGTGCTATAAAATCTTGAGTGTCATTCTTCCTGTAAGGTTTTGGTCCTACAAAAACTCCTTGAAGCCACAAAAAACAAACCTCACAACTTGAAGCTCACAAAAAAAAAAAAAAAAAAAAAAAAAAAAAAAAACTTTCAGAATTTTGAGGACTGTTATCATCTGTATCCTTACGTTTCTCTTAAAAAAATATCTCGTGTATAGAAAATATTCTGAGCCTTTCCAATCTATTACACTCTCCAGTGGCCTCCGTGTGTTTTTTTTTTCCTATTTAATCCTTCGTTTCAATCATATTTACTGAAAACTCACCAGATGTCATGCGCGATGCTCTCACCTGCAGGGAGTAAAGTCCTTAGAAAACTGAATAGTCCCAATCTTCGTGAACCTCTACTAATGCGGGGGGTGGTGAGAGTGACTGTGCAGTGTACAGAGGAAACTGGCCTGGGAGCTCCGGCACCAGTGACTGCTAGTAACGAGAGGCACTGACAGGCGCTGAGAGCCTCAGAGGTCACGAAGGTGTGGGGCCCCTGGTGCTGGTGCTGCCGCCTGCCCAGCATCACACCTCACAGCTGCTGTCCCCACTCTCCGGACACACGCTCCAGAGGTAATGCATTGATACTGGCAGGACCTAAGGCTGGGCTGGTGTATCGGGCTGGGGTACCACGGTGGGTGAAGGTGATGTGTTACAGGCACTTTAGCGTTTCTGGAACAATCACTCTCTAGCTGTGATTACATAATCACAGACAAGGTAAGATGGAAGGCTGCACAGATCCTTCACCACAACGTAAAATGCTGCAGAAATCTTGGTTTTGAAAGCAAATAGCTTGACTGTGTAGGTCATGGTAAAACCAGAAAGGTGCACGTTCACAGAATTGGAGAGAGGGATGGTGGAGTCTGATGAATGTCCAAAATAGACATGAAGACTCATTCAAAAGAGCCTGACTTTTACTAACTTATGAGACTTTGGATGCCAAAGAGATGGCAACTGTTCTTCAGAGGAAGACATGGGAACTGAGGTGTGTTCCTGCTTTCCCTGCAAGAATGAAAGTGGTCTTGAAGTCCTCTTTTGCTATGCTTTTCTCCCATGTTAAACTTGGTATCACTCAAGGGTGTAAAACACACTGTAAAGTCATTGTATCATTCATTGAAATTTGGTAATTCTCATGATGACACCTGTTGCAAATGTTGAATCCACAGAAAATATGATAAAAAAAAATTTCAGGATTGTAAACAGCTTGTTGGAGGAATATCAATCAGTTACTTTGTTAAAACTTATTAAAAAAATGGAGCCAGATGTTTCCAAAGAGACAAAATGTGTGCGAGGATCCTGCAGGGACCAGAGATCCAACATTGCCAGCCCGCCTCCCATCCTCATGCTGGGGTGATAGACTTCTTTCTTCCCTGCGAAACAGGAGTGAAAATATTCCACTGTTAATTCCATACGAGCAATTCTCTTGTTTGCTTTCACGAAATTTTATTTTTGAAGGGAGGGGAAATGGTGACGGTGCAGGCAGACGTTAAACTCCCACCTCCCAGAACCAACGTGGATTGCAACTTAACATAGGAACAATCACCTTGAAAAACCAATTTTGATTAAACTAAGAGAAATGTATAAGCAAACATCACCGAAGCTGGTAGTAAATGCAGAGATGCAGAAAGGGCTGCCCTGCTCCGCTCCCAGGAGAGAGAGCTGGCCAGGGAGTTGATCACGGCAGGGTGAGTGTCCTGGAGAGTTGTGGGCTCTCAACCCAAGGAACAGAACCCCATTCTGGAGCCCCAGAGACTAGAAAAGGCTTACGGACAGTAGTTAGCTGAAAGAAGAGCCAGGTGACTGTTGGCGAGAGGGAGACAGAACTCTCAGACTCAGGCTCTGTCTTAAAGGGACTGCGCAGAAAACCTCGTTCACAACCACTTACCGAGGCTCCGGGACTGGGGAGTACTGAGAGGCCTGGAATTGTGAGATGAGTGTGTAGTCTAGAAGGAAGAGGGAGAGACTGTGGGGGACAGCCAACCGGACCCCTGTACTGGGTCAATCCCTATACCTAAAGTGCCCATTCTTCCTGGAAAAACCAAGCCAGCAATGGGATGCAAGTACCCCACATACAGGAGGCTCTCCTGCTCCAGACAGTGCAGAGAAACACTTAGAATCAGGAGGAGCGTCAGGGACAAAGGATTTGAGTGCTGAGGACTGGGCTACATGGCCCCCCCACCTGCTGAGTACCTTCCGAAGTGCAAGAGGGCCAGGCTGTGGTGGTCGCAGCAATTGGCCAGCACAGCATACAGGCACAGAGGCCAGCGAGGCAGCCAAGCAAACGCAGTGAGGGGCGGAGCACAGAGAGCCCTCCCGCACTCCTGTGGGGCACGGAACCCTGTGAGGCAAGGCGTCAGCTGTGCCTTTGTCAGGTGAACGCCAGGAGAGTGAGGTATCCCATATGCCCATGGGTACTGGTGACAGAGGAAGGTCCCTGCGTACCCGATCGGGGTGAAGCCAGGTGGCCCGTGCGGTGAACGCATGGGGCTGAGCCCAGAAAGGCAGCCCATAATCAGGTGCGGGGCAGAGCCTGGCGACACTCACTGCAAAGGACAGGGGAAGAGCCAGAAAACCATTCCTCACACCTGGGCGGGGCGGAGCACAAAAAGGCCAGCGGTACTTCATTGGTGGGCAGAGCCCAGAGAGGCTAGGAGTCCCCTGTGCATGAGGAGCAGTCCTAGCTGCGGCACACAAGTCCACACTGGTGCCGTGCGTGTGAGGAGGCAGTCTCAGAAGGGGGCCTGCAGAAAGACCTCACTGCAGAAATGGAGAGGGCACACACTGTGGCCAGAAGTAGATAAAAGCCAGCCTAGGAGTGCAGCCGATATTTACAACAGCATCAGAGCACAGGAGGCAGGTACAAAATCTGAATCACCTGTAGTTTCAAGAAGGTTGCTATGGACCAGTCATAAGCAGTGATACCCACCAGTCGGTGTCAGGTTCCGGTCATCAGGGAGGTCCAGGGATGGTACATCCAGTGGTGAGAAACAGAGAACATCAGCTAATGTCCTAACAACCCTAGTTAGTGTGGTATCTTAAGGAAAGGTTCCTCACACCTGACCCAACTAACATAGATCAAGGGTCCCAAATTTTTTTTTTTTTGTATTTTTTTGAAGCTTGAAACGGGGAGAGACAGTCAGACAGACTCCCGCATGCGCCTGACCAGGATCCACCCGGCACGCCCACCAGGGGGCGATGCTCTGCCCATCCGGGACGTCACTCTGTTGCGACCAGAGCCACACTAGCACCTGGGGAAGACGCCAAGGAGCCATCCCCAGCACCCGGGCCATCTTTGCTCCAATGGAGCCTCGGCTGTGGGAAGGGAAGAGAGAGACAGAGAGGAAGGAGAGTGGGAGGGGTGTAGAAGCAGATGGGCGCTTCTCCTGTGTGCCCTGGCCGTGATTCGAACCCAGGATTTCTGCACGCAAGGCCGACGCTCTACCACTGAGCCAACCGGCCAGGGCCAAGGGTCCCAAACTTTTCCACAGGAGGCCAGTTCAATGTCCCTCAGACTGTTGGAAGGCTGGACTATAAAAAGAAACTATGAACAAATCCCTATGCACAATGCACATATCTTATTTTAAAGTAAAAAAACAAGAGAGGAACAAATACAATATTACAACCTTCCGGAGTATTGACGCATGCGTCCCGCATCAGCAGAAGTAGTACTGTCTGTGAGCAATACTGTGCTTTGCAGCCCTGCCACATACAGTACTCCAGGAACACAGAATGTGGATGCATCCTGTGCTCCTGTCACTGACCACCAATGAAAGAGGTGCCCCTTATGGAAGTGCGGCGGGGGCTGGATAAATGGCCTAAGAGAACCGCATTTGGCCCACAGGCTATAGTTTGGGGACCCCTGGCATAGAAAATGCACTGTCACTAACTGCTGAAGCCATCTCAAGAAGATTTAGAAACAATACAACTGAAAGCTGGAGGCAGACAACACCAACCCTATACTCAGCTAGCTACACAAACAACACATCCAAAGGTGCAGTCTATACAGAGACAAAATGGGTAGACAGAGAAATTCAATTCATATGAATCAACAAGAGAAATCTCCAGGAAAAGAACTGAATGAAATCAAAATAACCAAGATATCAGATGCAGAGTTTAAAATAATGATTGTCAGGATGCTCAAGGATCTGGGAGCACCAATAGATAGACAAAATGAGCACCTAAACAAAGAGATGGCTGGTATCAAAAGTTACATTAAAATAAAAAAGAATCAGACACAAATGACAAACACAATATCAGAAATAGAGACTACACTAGTAGAAATTAAAAGCAGGCTGGATGAAGCAGAGTATCGAATCAGCAACTTAGAGGACAAAATAAATAAAAGCACAAAAGCAGAACAGAAAAAAGAGGCTCAAAATGTCTGAAGAAACTCTAAGACAACTCTGTGACAACATGAAGAGAAAGAACATCTGCATAATAAAGGTTCCTGAAGGAGAAGAGAAAGAACAAGAAATAGAGAACCTGATTAAAGAAACATAGCTAAAAACTTCCCTAAATTGATGCAGAAAATAGTCACACAAGTACAAGAAGTACAGAAAATCCCATTAAAGAGGACCGCAAAAAGACCTACACCAAGACACATTATAATTAAAATAATAAGTTAAGAGATAAAGATTAATAGCTGCAAGAGAAAAGCAGCCAATCACCTATAAAGTAGCCCCCATCAGGATGACATCTCTCTTCTAAACAGAAACACATGAGACCAGAAGGGAATGGCAAGAAATATACAAGATAATGCAGAACAAGAGCCTACAACCAAGACTTCTTTATCCAGCAAGGCCATCATTTAAAATTGAAGGAGAAATAAAAAGAAGATTCCCCACCCTAAAAGAAAAACTCAAGGAATTCATTACCACCAAACCAATAGTGCAAGAAACGTTATGGGAAATGTTGTAAACAGAACAAAGTGATAAACTTTTATAAAAAAGAAATGTAGATTTTAAGAATAAAATGGCAATAAAGAACTACATATCAATAATAACCTTAAATGTAAATTCATTAAATGCTCAAATCAAAAGACAAAGGATAGCTGTGTGGATAAGAAAACAGGACCCATGCATATGCTGTGTGTAAGACACCAACCTCAAAACAAAAGACACACAAAGACTAACAATAAAGGGAAAGAAAAAAATATTTCATTAAAATGGAAATGAAGAAAAAGCTGGGGTAACAATACTTATATCTGACAAAATGGACTTTAAATAAAGGTTATTGTAAGAGGTAAAAAATATCACTACATAATAATAAAAGAAGCAATCTAAAAGGAAGACATAACCATTATAAATACCTATGAACCTAATACAGGAGCACATAAATATATAAAGCACACTTTGATGGACATAAAGGGTGAGAACAACAGCAATAGTTTAATAGTAGAGGATTTCAATACCCCACTAACATCACTGGATAGATTCTCAAGAAAGAAAACTTAAAAAGAAACAGCAGACTTAAAGGACACACTAGATCAACTGGATTTAATAGATATCTTCAGAACCTATCTCCGTAAAGCAGCAGAATATACTTTCTTTTCAAGTGCTCATGGTACATTCTCTCGGATAGACCACATGTTAGGATACAAAAAGAGTCTCAATAAATTTAAGAAGATTAAACTTATAATCTTCTCGAGTCACTATGGCAGGAACCTAGAAATCAACTACAGTAAAAAAACTGAAAAACACTCCAACACTTTGAAACTAAATAGCATGTTATTAAATCATGAATAGGTTAACAACAAGATCAAGGAAGAAATAAAAAATTTCTTTGAAACAAATTAAAATGAGCATACAACTACTCAAAATTTATGGGACACAGAAAAAGCAGTCCTGAGAAGGAAATGCATAGCATTACAGGGATACCTTAAGAATCAAGATATACCGCAAATAAACAATTTAACCCCGTATCTACCATAACTACTAATAAAACAAAAAATACAGCCCAGAGCCACAAAGGAAATAAAAAGAAGAAAATAGTAAAGATCATAACTAAATTAAATGATATAAGGGCTAAAAAAAACAATACAGAGGATCAATGAAACCAAGAGCTCGTTCTTTGAAAATGTAAAAAAGATTGATGAACTTTCAACCAGACTCACCAAGAAATAGAGAAAGAGGACTCAGGTAAATAAAATTAGAAATGAGAGCGGAGAAATAAGAACTGACAGCAGAAATACAGAGGATTGTAAGAAAATACTATGAAGAGCTGTATGCCAAAAAATTAGACAACCTAGGTTAAATGGAGAAATTCCTTAAAACATATAATCTTTCAAAAATCAATCTGGAAGAATCAGAAAATCTGGCTTCACAGGAGAATTCTACCAAATATTCAAAGAGAACTAACTCCTATCCTTCTCATGCTACTTCAAAAAATTCAAGAAGAGGGAAGACTTCCAAGCTCCTTTTATGCTTTTGTGAGCATAATTCTGATTCCAAACCTAGGCAAAGCCAATACAAAGAAGAAAACTATAGGCCAATGTCCCTGATGAATCTAGATGCTAAAATTCTCAACAACATATTAGCAAATAAGATCAGGCAATACATGAAAAAAATTATATTTATATATTATATTCAAGTGTGATTTATTATGGGGGTGCGAGGCAGGTACAATATTCACAAATCACTCAATGTGATTCATCACATAAACAAAAGGAAGGAGAAAAATCACATGATCATATCAATAGATGCAGGAAAAGCATCTCTTGATATAATACAGAGAATACAGGGAACATACCTCAACATGATAAAGGCCATCTATGACAAATCTAAAGCCAACATCATACTCAATAGGCAAAAAATAAAGCAATCCCCTTAAGGTCAGGAACTAAGCCAGGGTGCCCGCTTTCACCACTATTATTCAACATAGTTCTGGAAGTCCTAGCCACAGCACTCAAACAAGAAGAAAAAATAAATCCATCAAAATTGGAAGAGAAATAGTAAAACTATCATTATTTGCTGATAATATAATACTGTAAATAGAACACCCTAAAGTCTCAGTCAAGAAACTACTGGGCCTGATAAATGAATTTAGCAAGGTGGCAGGATATAAAATTAATATGCAGAAATCAGAGGCATTTTTATACACCAACAATAAACTGTCTAAAAGAGAAATTAAGAAAACAATCCCCTTCATAATTGGAACAAAAAAATAAAGTAACTAGGAGTAAATTTAATCAAGGAAACTAAAGACTTGTTCTGGAAAATTATAAAACATTGATAAAAGGAATCAAAGAAGATACAAACAAGTGGAAGTATATATCGTGTTCATGGATAGGAACAATAAACATCATTAAAATGTTTATATTGCCCAAATCAATTTATAAATTCAATGCAATTCCTATTATAATATCAATGACATACTTCAAAGATATAGAAGAAATATTCCAAAACTTTATATGGAACCAAAATAAAATGAATCTTGAAAAAGAAGAATTCAAGTGGGTGGTATTACATTTCCTGATAACAAGTTTTACTACAGGGCCGTTGTACTCAAAAACAGCTTGACTCTGGCATAAGAACAGGCATATATAGATCAATGAAACAGAACAGAGAACCAAGAAATACACCCACACCTTTATGGACAATTGATATTTGACAAAGGAGGTTAGAGCTTACAATGGAGTAAAGACAGTCTCTTTAGCTAATGGTGTGGGGAAATTTGAATATCTACCTGCAAAAAAAAAAAAAAAAAAAAAAAAAAAAAAAAAATGAAAATAGACCATAAACTTATACTGTTCACAAAAAAAATTCAAAATTGGTAGAAGACTTAAATGTGAGTAATAAAACCATATTCATCTTGGAAGAAAATAGGCAGTAAGCTCTCTGACATGTCTCGCAGCAATGTATTTGAGAATTTATGTCCACGGGCAAGTGAAATAAAGGACAGAATGAACAAATGGGACTATATCAAACTAAAAATCTTTTGCACAGCTAAAGACAATATGAACAAAATAAACAGACAGACCACACAATGGGAGAACATACTCGACAATACGGCTGATGAAGAGTTAATAACCAAAATTTATAAAGAACTTGTAAAACTGAGTATCAGGAAGACAAACAGTCCAATCAAAACATGGGCAAAAGAAATGAATAGATACTTCTCCAATGAGGACATACAGATGGCCAATGAGGCATAAGAAAAAATGTTCAACATCACTAATCATTGGAAAAATGCAAATTTAAACCACAATAAGCCTGAACAGGCAGTGGTGCAGTGGATAGAGCGTCGGACTGGGTTGCGGAAAGACCTAGGTTCGAGACCCGAGGTCACCACTTTGAGCATGGGCTCATCTGGCTTGAGCAAAATCCTCACCATCTTGGACCCAAGGTCACTGCCTTGAGCAATGGATTACTCAGTCTCCTGAAGGCCTGTTTTCAAGGCACATATGAGAAAGCAATCAATTAACAACTACGGTGTGGCAATGAAAAACTGATGATGGATGCTTCTCATCGCTCTGTGTTCCTGTCTGTCTGTCCCTATCTATCCCTCTCTCTGACTCTCTCTGTCCCTGTAAAAAACAACAACAACAAAAAAAACAACAACCAAAAACAAAACGACAATCAGATACCACCTCACACCATTCAGAATGGCGCTCATTAACAAAACAACACATAATCAGTGCTGTCCAGGGTGTGGAGAGAAGGGAACCCTCCTGCACTGCTGGTGAGAATGCAGACTGGTGCAACCACTGTGGAAACAGTATGGAGAGTCTTCAAAAATTAAAAATAAAACTGCCTCGTGACCCAGGCATCCCACTTTGAGGAATATTTCCTAAGAACACTAGATCACTGAATCAAAGAAGAAATGCACCCCCATGTTTATGGCAGCATGGTTTACAATAGCCAAGATCTGGAAACAGCCCAAGTGTCCCTCAGTGGACGAGTGGATTAAAAAGTTGTGATACATATACACAATGAAATACTATGCAGCCATAAAAATGTGGAAAATCTTACTTTTTTGTGACAATATGGATGGACCTGGAAACTATAATGTTAAGGGAAATAAGCCAGTCAGAGAAAGAAAAATTTCAAAAGACCTCACTCATTTGAGAATTCCAAGGAACAATGTGAACTGAGAAACGGAATTGAGCCATAGGCAGGATCAAAGGGACCAGAGGGAAAGCAGACAATGGGGGAAAAAAATGAGAGGATGGGATCAGAGAAGGGAAAGAGATTGGTGAAATTATATATACAGAAAACTGCGTTATAGAGAGCAGAAAAGCAAATCCTGGAGAAAAAGGGGGAGGGCGTTGGTGCGAGCGGGGATGGAGCAAAGGCAATGTTGAGGTGAACATGGGGGTGGGGGGATGTATTTGGCGACACTAGAATCTGTTAAAAAAAAAGAAATTTAAATCAATAAAAAAACTAAGTAAAATTTTATGATGGGTTACTATACTAGATATGAATAAAATTATGTCTATAGCTACTTTGAAGTGTTTTTACTTCACAAACTAAAGTTGCTGAAGGGTAGTCTTTATTTCTAGATAGTACCATTGATTTTTAATAAGAAAATGATACTATTTACCTTCTGGTGAACTGTATTTCTACATACATCACTGAAAATATCTTTAAGATGCACTTAATTATTCTCCAGATTGTCCATTCAAGAAATGGTTTAAAAATCATAGTAGATTAAAAAAAATGTATGGATACAATCAGAATTTATAATATTATAAATTTTTAAAAAGCATCATGAATTTTCATTCTCTCTCTCTTTTTTTTTAAGATTTCATTTATGGACTTAAGTGGAGACAGAGAGAAGGAGAGAAAGCGGGAATAGGAAGCACAAGTGCTTCGACCAGGAAAGCCCAGGGTTTCGAACCAGTGGCCTCAGTATCCCAAGTCGACACTCGAGCCACTGCGCCACCTCAGCTCAGGCTCATGGTCTATTTTTTTAACATTATCATCACACTGACTAATGAAATTTAATTAACAGCAGCACGATTTTGTAAAATAGAAAAGTAACCCTTCCAATTCTCATTACCTATATCATTATGCTTGGTATTGAAAGTAAAATTATGGTAAACGCTCAGTCCCCATCAGAGTGAACTTGCGCATTACCCTGTGTTAGATGGAATATTGTGTTTGCTCTTTGTTCAGATTTTGTGACTATAAACTTGTTGTTACAAGATTTACAGATGAATTTAACTCAACAAAAAAATTATTTTAGAGTACACTGTATTGATATCTCTGTATAACCAAAATATATTCTCACAGCAGATTTATTAAAATTACATATAGTAATATAATAATAAAGAACAAATAAATGACAGGGACCCATTAGAAACCATGCCCAATTCTACAGGCAATAGCCACACAGGAGAGTTCCCCAGTGCTGCAGATGCCCGTAATAGAGCGCCCTGACCTATATCCCTATCTCTGTGATAGAGAAGACGTCCCCAGGAAGGTGATGTGGAAGCTCTGATCCAAAAACGTGGATGCCCCATCTCAGTGGATGGTGGAGAATCACTTGCTCACCGAAAGAAGACATGTAGAAAGATCTGTGGGAAGATGAAGCACACTCTTTGAAATGCCATGTAGCGAGGGCACAGGAGAGAAATGGGAAGAGTGGGCACGTGCCTGTCGGGACATGCTGCAGGTCTGCCTGTTTACAAGCAGTGGAACATTGTTGAAGGGTTTTCAGAACAGGAGTGAAGGATCACATTTACATTTACAATACATGTCTCTTTCATCTCCCAGAACACAGGTTAAAGGGGACAGGAGAAAATGAAAGTCAACTCCTAGGAGGCTATGGGAACCGTCCAGAAGCTGAGGTTAGAAGATGAAGGGGGCGGAAAGGCTCATGGGAAACAGATGCACCTAGAAGATATTTCACAGGCAAGCGGGTAAGATGCTTAATGAACAGAACCAGTTTCTCGAATATATTACTGGATTATAGAAAAGTTTAAAACAGAATTATAAAGCAGTTTAATTTTTATTTTCTAATATTTTCAAGTAAATAAAGGCTTGAAGATAAACAAAAGAACATACACATGAAATAGTGTTTTAGAAGAGTCCACAGGGTACAATAGGAGAAATATGTCAACTTACATTTTTTCTAATTTGGACATGCCAGAAAGTGTATCTGCTGGTTGACGGATCTTCTAATTCAATGGATCACCTTCCCAAAAGCATCCTGGTGGAAGAACTGATGAATAGGAACAGGAATTTAAAGCTGGATCATGAGTGTTTCTAGTGTTCAAAAAGTATAGTATTGAAAAATATGAAGATAGAGAAACAATAAAATACAAATTTTAAAAAATATTTTTCTTTGCAAAGACGGGGGAGATAAGTAGACTGGTGGAAAAGTATTTCTGGCTTTCATGAGCTGCTCAGAGTTCTGTTATTGTAAATTAACTTGAAGTTTAAATTTGAAGTTACTGAAGACTGATGAATTTCAAAAATGATGTCAACAGTACCCGGATTATAAAGTCTGAAATTCAGTAAAAGTGAGGTTGGTTATTTTAAAGTCAGGCATTGATTTTTAAAGTTTGGTCAACTAGCACCATCTTCTGGCTATGCAAGGACTTTGTTTTCCTCCCTAGCTCCAAACTGTTAGTGTCAATATTATGGTTGTTGTGCTACCTGCTGGACTTATTTCTAATAAATGAACATACATCCTGAAGCGCTGTAACTCTGAAATGAGATGATTACTTATCAGAAATTAACTTCTAGTCGCTCTAGAAAAAAATGATAGTGTTTGCTAAGTAGATAAAGCTCCTGATTCTAAGAATTATTTTAAATTATTTATATATACTATTCTGGAGAATTATTATGTGTTCTAATAATTCTCATGAAGAAAGAAACTTTGTATATATATCCATTTGGTAAATCAAATCTGTTTTCTCCTCTGCTCACCCCTTGTAAACTCTAGCCACATAAGAAGATATCTTCAAATTTTTAAGAGCAAAAGAAAATATTACTTAAGCACACACAAACACATTATTCCTTAAATCATCCAACTCTTTAAAATAGACAGGAGGATTAGCCCCATATTACTGACAGAAACACATGTGGTTTAGCTTAATCTAAAGAAGCCTGTGCCAAATATAAGGTCTACCGGAAAATTCTGTCCTATTTAGGAATAAAACAAAATTCAAATTTTTCTTTCCTTCAATAAACTTTATTAAATAATATAAAGATAAAATAATGTGAATCAACTTTGTTTTAGTTAATTTGCCACGTCAGTATGTATACATTAAGTGATAAAAATAGAGACACACACATGCGCCAAATAAACATGTGCTTACATGTTGAAACTTCTTGTGATAGAAATGGACAGAACTTTCCGGTAGACCTGATTGAACAGAGAAAATTCAGAAACAAGGTACTTTTTATACTGACATCCCTGTCTTTTCTACCCTACGCATATCCATTGCTCTTTAATGAGGAATACGTATATATAGAAATATGATTTAATTGCCTAATAAAAGACTTCTCATATCTATTAGTTAGTGTCCATGTCAGAACTCTACAGGTCTTAGGAAGACTCTATTTCCTCTACTCATTTTCAACAAGCTGAACACTGCACCTTCTATTTGACACCTGAGATTTCTTTCTTTGTCTCTCTAAATATCAACCATGGCTTTTAAATCATTCTTGCTAGATTGTGAACAGAAAAGTTCAAAAAAACAAAGAATAATTTATCACTTTTCCTACAATGTTGATTCAATTCATCTTAAAAATGAGAATGCAATCATTCCAAAGCTGAAAAGCAGATGCTCCATTAATTTACTAATACTAACCATATTTAGTGACAAAACCTGAGCTTTGAAATTATGTTCTCTTACCTGGTAATATGCACCAATTAGAAGCCTCCTCAAAAGCAGGGAGAACTCTGAGTCAGGTTGAGGTTAAAGTGCAAAGAACAATGATACCCTGGTAAGACGGATGTGGGTGCTAAAGGCCCTCATTCTCCGCAGAAAATACTAGCTACAACCTGCAGAGAAAAGCAAGCAAGTAGAGATAAAAATAATCATTATTTGACTAAACCAAATTCCATCTTGTATTTCGCAGTCCATGAAGCAAATGTAATGATCCCATTCAGTTACTTACTTCCATGCATTTCTGTTGAAGAGATCAAAATTCTGCCACCCCAAAACTATGTTTTTGGGATACTGGTTTTAAGTTGTTTATTAGGAAATAAAAGACTCAGAAAGAAACACTAACTCTCCACTCCTTTCCTGCACAAGAAACTCAGATTAGAGAAATCTGCTTCAGGAAGGAGATCTTCGAACGCTGCCTTAGCCTAACTTGAATTGATATGGTCAACAAGGGCTTCAAGCAGGGGCCTGTTACCTACATACCACTGTGTTCCACCGTTTCTGAGTCACCTACCACGGATTCTCCTGCCACGTGTGTTCCCCAGTTCCTCAGCTACCTGTAAATCACCCATTCTCACTTCTGAAAACTAACTGCCTGCCCTCTCCCTGTCCTCCTTGGTCCAAAATATCTTATATACAAAATGGTGCCTCAGTGTCTCTGGGATTTTCAGGGAATGATTGTGTCTACGTGAATTCCCCATGTACTTGTACTAAACATTGAATTTTCACCTGTTAATTTCTGTTAATTTGGTTATTAGTCCAGCCAGAAGAAATTAGGAAGAGGAAAAGTATTAACATTTTTCTAGCTCCCACATTGTTCTTGCAAATCAAGGAATACAAATTAATAGTATCCAAAAGTATTTATTAACTAATGTAGAATGGAATGATCTTGGTTAGTTGTCCTAAATAATCTGAGCTTCCGTTTTCAAAATTCATCATAAGGAACTCATATTCATTTCACCTCTCTCCCAAGGTTCATGCAGTTTCAAATGGAATGAACACTCGATGAAATACAAAATAAATTCTAAATGAAAATTTGACAAGCATTATTTTATAAATATGCTATATAAATGTCGAATTTATGGTATTCAACCCTGCAATACTGTTGAACAAATCAATCCATGTTCCTGGCACGGTTCTGCTTAAAAATGACATTGTATTCTGGAAGTTTGAATCTTTTCAAGTGTCAGTTCTAACATAGAGAAATAGGAGTGGGGACCTTTCCAAGGGTTTTGTTCTCAATCAGCACTGCAACTCAGTGTTAGGACCCAGTAAGTTGACTGAGTTCAAGTATCAGGACAATGATCAGGTACTGATGAGCATCTATCTGAGAGGGCTCAAAGACAATGCTCAATAAAAAACAACAACATTGCATTTACATTTTGTCTGTCAGTGTAAAGTGAGGTATTTCCCACACTGGCTTTCAGGAATTAGATGTCTTAAAGGAATTATATCTTCAGTAAAGGTGAACATATTTTAAGTAAGGCGACTTTTTTCTTGCTTGACAAATAGACCTCTGTGCTATTGGTATAAATTTTCAGTCTCCAATTCTAAGTTCACTTGTGTCCTCAAAATAGCAACTTAGTGCAAAACTGGAAAATAAGGGAAGATATTTGAAACCACAGTGAATGTGAATACATTCATCTGCTCTTACACTGAATGGAAGTTTTAGCATACTCAACTTTCCCATGATTTGTGATTTTAAGACTTTCAAGCCCTTAGAAAAGGGCTTCTCTCCTTTAGTAAAACTTAACATTAAATTAACATTATTCTAATATTAAATGGCATTGTGTCTTTTTCCAGTCAGTATAAACCCAACTAAGACAGAAAAGACTTGAATAAGTTTTCAAATGTGTCTTTTTGCCCCAGCTGTATAAATTCACACAGAACAGTACAAACATATAGGAAAATGGGAAGTATTAGGGAGCTCTGACTCAGCAAAACAGAAAGTAAGTTTTGAGCATCCTGAAGTTAACAACAAGTAAGGTTCAATATTCAATTCCTAGAAATGCAGGCTATCTAATAAATAATGTATCTAATACTGAGCCACTTAAGGCATGGCCAACCCAGTTTGGAAGTACTAAACAGTTGTAAAGTGTGGCTATAAATCATTCATTTCACCGTTGCTTAGATGACTGTCTAAAAATTAAGCATTACATCTTGTAATTCAGAATTGCTTTTCAAAATAGATTTCACTGTCATTCTGGCTGAATAATCCAATAGTAGTTTATCTTCAGATTCACGTCACTTCCAACAGAAAATATAAATTTATTACCTTTTGAAAGATTTCTCATGACAGAAATTAGGCAACAGGGGTTTTTCTATCACTAGGGAAGGTCACTTCAGAGGGCATCAGTTAAGTTGTGGTGTGGGAGTAGACCACCACTGCACTGTAAGACTTTTTTGTGTTGCTCATGCCCTATTTCCACAATTGAAGGTCCAGCGTACTCCTATGTGTGAAGATGTGCCTTTCTGAAGAAGCAAGAACCAAGGATCTGATACCGAAACTTCCATAAATCAGGACATTTATGAGAGAAAGAGAACAGCAGGCTCCTACGTATTATTCTAGGCTCAATGTGTGTGATCACAGGCAGAGAACTAAGAGAAAGTGCTTTGCATTCTTAAATTAAGTAAATAAGAAGGCCAATAGACTGATGTGGCCGATGCTTTGGTGGTTCACCTGCCTGGCACTGGCTGGTGGGGAGTACTAGAATGCAGAGGGCTGGTAACCTGAGTGTAGATGGTGGGGGCCTATGAAGCAGGGCAGGAGTTTAGAGCCTAAACTGAGTCCCAAGAACAAGGAGCAGAGCAGCACTGGGTGGAGCCAAGCTTCTCAGCCACCAGCCCTACTGGGGATCTAGCAAACTCTGCCCCTGGGGGATGCTGTCATTACCATGCAGGTCACACTTATTGGTCCAGTGCAGGAGAGACCTCCAGCCATTCTCCTGAAGGGGCTGTGCTTTTCCTGTTTTTGTGAGTCCAAAGCTCCCACGTCGAACCTGGTGAGTAAGGCTGGATCATCGCTAGTATAGGCCCGCACTGCTTGCACCTGTCCCTGAGCATGCCAGGAGCCTGAGGGTGGGCACCCTGATGGGGAAGACTTGTGTTCACGCCTGGAGGGACCTTAGGGTCCTGCCAGCAGAAACTGGGTCGCTGCCTCCGTGTGGTCTCCCCACTTAGCTTCAGTCAACTTGCCTGTAGGCGGCTCAGGGGTCTTCATCCCTTTCCCAGACTGGCAGATTTGGCAATTGGTGGAATGCCTAGGGAAGAGACTCAGACCAGGATGTGTAGGGGACATTCTTGTCCACCTATAGACATTGTTAGGGCTCAGAAAGAAATTCCTCTCTTTTCTGAAGTGGTGAATGTTCCAGCAGAACATGTGTGTTTTTCTGTGTCTGTACCAGCTGTTTAAAGAAGGTGCTCAGTAAGTCCCCAATACTCCTAAACTTCATTGGAATTATACTTGCATTTTACCTTTAGTATTTAGATTTCTTTTAAATACTTGTTAAAAGAAATTATTTGATGAACTACAGACCATACAATTTCTAATGTTGCTATATTTAGCAACTGAGGACACAGGATGCCTAGTTAAAATTGAATTTTCAGACAAAAAAATAATTCTTCAAAGGAGATCTATCGCAGAAATTATTGGGATACCTAGAATACTAGAAAGTATTTGTGTTTAACTAAAGTTCAGCTTTACCTTAGCGGTGTGTGTAACACTGTATTTACTCTTTTTGTAACTTTCTGTTGTGAACAGTACCTTTCCATTAGGACACCTTACTGGTAGTTGATAACAGAAAATCTAAATTCCTCTCTTCTCTCCTATCTAGCTAAAAATTCATTGAAAGATACTGTCTAAGGAAGTGCATTCACTCTTCAGCTCTGTGATTATACAGACTAAAAAGAGACCTGGAAGTTAGTACCAGGAAGTTCCCCTTGTCTTTCTTGCTACAGTTGCTTTTAAATGTTGTCTGTCGGTCTGTTGATAAAAGCACAACTAGACAGCATTTGTTGAACTTCCACCCATTCTAGAGATCACCACATGACTCTCTATTTGAGTTACTTTGTGGTGGGGGTTTCTCCTGACCTCACTCAATAAACAAATCCCAACTATCCGACATAACCATCCTACTATTTCTTACCCTTCTGTTACCCAAACACTTACTACAATCTGATCTATCTTTTCACTGTTATCTCCTCAGCACCAGAACATGTTCCTTAGGCATGACAGGTGCACAGTAAGAACTGAATTTATACAATGAATGGAAGAATATAGGTACTGTGGTATGGGAAAAGAGGAAAATTATTAACATAGCTGCCAAGATAATAATAATACATGATATAGAAGGTTCCTTAATTTCCTAACATGGAACAGTAACTTTCATAAATTTCCTTCAGTTTTTCTTATACAAAATGAGAATCGCCCCCTTCATTCGTGAACCTTTCCTACAAACACCGTCATACGAAAATAAAAGAGTTTCCAATAAAATATTTTTCAAGGAGGATTCAACCTCAGTTCTGTTTTATAAATGAGATGGAATAAGATAGTAACAGTTCCCACATATGTCCTGAGCGGGATTCACCAGGCAAGGACATCTGCTGCTGATGTTTGAGTATGGAACTATATTTAGCACCTGAGACTGGCATGGTAGTGGAAAAGAAAAAGGAGGGAGAGAGAGAGGGATAGAAGCAGATGGTCACTTCTCTTGTATTTCATTGATTCACCTTGGGAATCAAACTCAAGTCGTCATATGCTAAGCTGACACACTAGGCTGACACGCTATCCACTGAGACACCTGCTAGGGTTGATTGAGCCTTAGTCTTAAAATTCAATCCAAGTATGTGGGAAAATACATTTTTTATTCCTTCATCCACAGTTTTAAATCTGCTTTTCTAAATAATTAGTGGCAGTGTTTTATTTACTGACTTTTAGAGAGAGGAAGGAGGGAGAAAGAGAGAGGGAAAGAGAGAGAGAGGAGAAATAGAGAAAGAGGGGGGCAGAAGCAGGAAGCATCAACTCATAGTAGGTACTTCCTTTATGTATCTTGACTAGAGAAGGCCAGGGTTTGAATCTGGCCACCTCATCTTTCCATATCAATGTTTTATCCACTGCAGCACCATATAACAGGCTCTAGAAAATTTGAACATTCTGTTTCTCCTCTGTCCTGGTTCTAAATATAATGCCAAGGGCAGCTGGACCTAAATTTAGAGCAATTGTCGTTCGATATAGAAACTGATAAGTAATTCCTGACCAGGTGGAGGTGCAGTGGATATAGCATCTGGCTGGAATGCTGGAGTCCCAAGTTAGAAACACCAAGGTCACCAGCATGAGCACGGACTCATGAGGCTTAAGCACAGGCTCGTCACCTTCAACGCCAGCTTCCTAGCTTGAGCATGGGATCATAGATCTGAAACTACGAACACTAGCTTGAGCCCAAACTCACTGACATGAATCTCAAACTTGCTGGTGTGAGCAAGGGGTCACTAGCTCTGCTATACCCCTCTTGTCAAGGCACTTATTAGAAAGCAATCAGTGAACTGAGGTGGAATAAAAAGGAATTGATCCTTCTCATCTCTTTCCCTTACTGGCCCTTTCTCTGTCTCTCTGTCTCTGAACACACAAAACAACAACAGTAGTTCATCCAACACTAAATCTTTACAATAATAGTCCTTCTTATTCATTAAACAGTCATTTTTCCAGAAATAAAGGATTTATAGGAATGGTTGGTTTCTGGTCTTGACTCATGAGCTCCCTTGGTTAGAGTGTCATCCTGAAATAGCAAAATTGCAGGTTCTGTTCCCGGTCAGGGCACATATGGGAAGCAAACACTGAATGTACCGCTAAGTGTAACAACAAATGAATGCATCTCTCAGTCTCTTTCTCCCTTCATCTTGCTGTCTAGCTAAAATCAATCCATAATATTTTCTAAAATTTAAAAAAAAGGTTTGCTTCCAAAAAAAAAAAAAAAAAACCCTAACCACAATGTTATTTACACAAATCCCACATAGTTAAGTACTAATTCCGGGCTTTAAGAAATCTAAACACCAGTCAGAAGAATTTAAAAATAAAAAAACTAGATGTGCTATTCTAATCTCAAATTTTAAGATCTTAATAAAACAATGACTGATCAACAGGATTTTAAAAAACGCTCTGAGATCCACACCGTGTCACAAACTCTCTCTCCTTGAGTATAAATTCCTTTTTCTTATGAATATGCAAATATATCGCCTATGTGATTATGTCACATTACATGGCAAAATTAAAAGAATTTTCAAATGTGATTAAGGACCCCAATAGGAGGAATTTAGTTAAGCACCAAGGAGACTATCTGTGGGGGCCAGACATTTAGAGGGGGCTTGGGACTTACCTGAGCTCAGAGACTGGAACCTGAAGAGAACCTCTCTTTTTCCATTGCTGGCTTTGAAGAAGCAAACCCTCTGGAGTACAGAAGCTGCAGGGAAAGGAACTCTCAACAACCACAGGAACTTGGAAGAAGACTTCGAGCCTTAACTAGCACCAGAGGCCTACACTGGCATCTTGTGGAAGCCCAGAAAACTCTGAGAGGAGACCGCCCAAAGCCATGCTCAGATTTCTAACTCATGAAAACTGCGAGGTAAGAAATGTACTTTTCATTAAGTTCCTGTGTTTCTGCTCATTTTTTACACACCAATAGTGAGAGAAAGAAGTATCAAAGCATTTTTTGTTAAAAATCACCTTGTCCTGACCTGTGTTGGTGCAGTAGAAGAAGCATGGACCTGACTGATCAAGGAACCTATGGGAGTTGATGCTTCCTGCTCCTTCCCCCTTCTCTTTCTCTGTCTCTCTCTTCTCTGTGAAATAAATAACGACTTTAAAAATATTTTTAAAGAGACAGTCTAAAGCAGAAAATATTGAAACCTTTGTTCAGAAAACATACAGAAACATGTTAAGACCAATAAAGAATTTTCTCCCATAAGGCAGAGATGATCAAGCTCTATTCTTTAAAAACCAAAACTATACAAAAAGTCTACCAGAAACAAGCTTTGTCCATAAGCACAGATTGTTTAAAAATAAGATGATGCAAAAATATAGTCCATTAAAACATAAATCTTAAAGCTAGAATGGCTATTGTACTAACACCAACTGGTCTTCAGAATAAATCATATTATCGGGTATACAGATAAGTAATTTATAATAAAAGCTACAGTTCATTACAAACACATAATCACAAATATATGACTCAATAACAAAACTTCAAAAGACATTAATAAAAACTAATGGAAATAAAAGAATATAAATATCAACAATTAAAATTGAAATTTAGCATTCCTCTAATAAAAAGAGAAAAATCATATTTTACTGATATTTAGAAACTCTTCCACCCAACATCAACAGAACAATTAGCCATGCAACTTTACACTGGAACATGAAAATAGACAATCTGCTAGACCTTAATCTCAATGAATTTCATAGATTTGAATTAAGACAGAATATGTCTTTTAACCAGAAAAAAAAATTAAAACAAAAACTATCCTATGATATGGACAAATTATTTGAACTGACATTTTGAATCAAATATAAAAATACCCAGATAGTTCATTAAAAAATGAGAAATACAAATTAACAGCACTATATGTCCACCTGAATTGGTAAAATTGAAATGACTGATCAGACTGTGGTAGGCAGTTAGACAGACATGAGCTGAACAAGGACTATAGGCCAAGGAACACAATGTCACTTCCCAAATAACACCAGCGGCATAGCAACAGTCAAAACTGGGTAACAAGGTTCTTACCCCCAGGGGGACCTTTCCTTCAACAACACATCCCTGGTCAGGTGGTTCAGACCCTCCACTGACCTTTTCTCCCCTGACAGATTGCTAGTCATGCACGTTAGATACCTAAAAAAGGGTAAGGAACAAGGGTGCCAAAGAATATTCCTTAAGCACTGAGCCCCTGACCAATGAGGTTCTGACCTACATCAACTACATTGAGATCTCAGTTGACTTCAGCTTTAGGCCCAGAACAGCAGCTAAGCCAGAAAAGTGATGCCAAGGCTGATCATAGGACCAACTGCACTGACGAATGACCTGCCCTGACAGGTCCTTAAAAGTACACCTGGAGAGCTGGTGAATAGTCTATGGAGACCGTCCCCCTCCCCTGGAACCTTCCCAGAAATCTCCACCCCTAAAATCCCTTAAGACAGAAGATCCCCCAGCTCTCCATTCTAGGAACATACTCCTGCCTTTCCTCCCTCCTCCTCTTCCTCCTCCTCCTCCTCCTCCTCCTCCTCCTCCTCCTCATCCTTTTTCTCCTCTTCTCTCCATGTGCGTTTTCCTAGCCTTGCTCATTCTCTTAAGTCCTAAGGTACTTGAAAATACTTGCAACAGGAGAGCAATGGGCAGCAGCAGCTCATTCCAGGCTAAACCCCTGAACCTGTCTCCAAGGCCCTTGTTTCTTCTCTCTCTTTGTCCCTTCTGTGCATATTCCTGTGAGCCCATTAAAATCCTGCTGTACTTGCTGCACTTTTGTCTCCTCACTGAATTCTCTCCTCAGGAAGACAACAACTGAGAGCTGGTCTCTGCACCAGCAACCACACCAACTGTTAGCTGGGATGAAATATAACTTGTACTTTCTTACTGCTGATATAAATAGAACAGTGCAAATACCTTTAAAAAATTCCAAACACTTTGTCATACATGTGAAATATCATCCCATTATTCTTATCATAGGTGTCAATTTAGAAACAATCAGCATGAGAAACCCACTCTGGACTACAAGAAAAGCTCTCTGAAACCAAGGAACAAAGAAGAAAGACACAACAAACCTGGTAGGGAGCGCCTGAATCTCCCCTGCTAACTCCAGAAAAAAGACCAGAAAATACTGCTCACAGCCGCTTGCCTGGCGACCAGGGAGCAAGGTGTGTTGAAAGGACTGGCTTGTATTCCCAGAGGGAAAGGGAGAAAGAGGGACAGATGTAGAGGTGCAGAGGAATGCAGAGGGCTACTTAAAAAGGTGACTAATACAGTGCTGAAGGTGGCCATAGCTGGGGGAGGGACTGATCCTTCCACATAACACAAGACTAAAGTGCTTCCGGATCACAGATTTCTAGACATCTCTCCAGTTCCAACCAGCTCAAGAAGACACAGCTGAATACAAGAAGTGGGGAGGAGGGGCAGTAACTCAAGTCTCCATGGAGATTTGAGATACACCTCCCCCTAATGAAGCTGAGAAAACAGCCTGCCTCCAGAGAGATTATCTGGTAGAAGAAGCCTTCAGAGTGTCAGGTTACACCCACAACACTCCTAGATACAGTTTCAAGGAAGTCCCCTGCTGAGGAGGCTGAGTTCAGTAAACAAGACTATCACCTGTTAAAAAAACAAACAAATCAAGACTTCAAAGTAGCCCAAATCAAAAAGTGGATTACAGCCTGACCAGGCAGTGGTGCAGTGGATAGAGCATTGGACTGGGTTGTGTGAGGACCCAGGTTTGAAACCCTGAGGTAGCCAGCTTGAGCGCGGGCTCATCTGGTTTGAGCAAGGCTCACCAGCTTGAGCCCAAGGTTACTGGCTTGAGCAAGGGGTGACTCGCTCTGCTGTAGCTACCTGGTCAAGGCACATATGAGAAAGCAATCAATGAACAACCACAATAAAAAGTGGATTACAAATAATAGCTGATGCTAACCCAAGAAGACCTAGAAATAACACGATTGATAACTAGAGGCAGACAACACCAAGCATAACTCAAACAGCTCTACAAACAAACCACAGACATAATGAGAAGACAAAGTAGTGCAATCCAAATGAAACCACAAGAGAAACCTTCAGGAGATGAACTGAGTGAAATGGAAATAACCAAACTTCCTGATGCAGAGTTCAAAATAATGATTGTAAGGATGCTTAGGTATCTTAGACCAACAATGGATGGTCATTACGAACACCTAAATAAAGAAATAGCAAGTATAAAAAAGGATATTGAAATATTAAAAAATTAGTAAGAGATGACAAATACAATATCAGAAATGAATAACACAAAGGAAGGAATTAAGAACAGGATGGATAGAGCTGAGGATCAAATCAGCGAGTTGGAGGACAATTTGAATGAAGAAAAGAAAGCAGAGAAGAAAAAAGAAGAGTCACAAAAAGTCTGAGGAAACTCTAAGAGTGCTCTGTGACAACATGGAGAGAAATAACATCCCTATCATAGGTGTTGCTGAAGAAGAGAAAGAACAAGGGATAGAGACTTTGTTCAATCATATCATAGCTGAAAACATCCCTAAATTAATGCAGGAGAAACTCTCACAAGTTCAAAAAGCACAGAGAACTCCATTAAAAAGAAACCCAAAGAAACCTACACCAAGACACATTATAATTAAAATACCAAAGCTAAGTGATAAAGAGAAAATATTTATATTAAAAGGTGCAAGAGAAAAAAAAGCTATCACCTACAAAGAAGCTCCCATAAGGATGACATCCGACTTCTCAACAGAAACCGTTGAGGCCAGAAGGGAATGGCAAGAAATATTCAAAGTCATGCAGAACAGGAATCTACAACCAAGACTACTTTAACCAGGAAGGCTAACAATTAAAATTAAAGGAGAAATAAAAAGCTTCCCAGAGAAAAAAAACCTCAAGGAATTCATTACAACCAAATCAGTGCTGCGGGAAATGTTAAGGGGCATGGTGTAAACAGATGAAAATGAGAAAAGAATATAGCAAAAGAGGAATACAGCTTTAAAGAATAAAATACAAATAAACAACAACATATCAATAACCTTAAATGTAAATGGATTAAATGATCCAATCAAAAGACATAGAGTAGCTGCATGGATGAGAAAACAGGACCCGTACAAATGCTGTCTACAAAAGACACACCTTAAAACAAATGATGCACAAAAATTGAAGGCAAAAGGATGGAAAAAAACATTTCAAGCAAATGGAAATGAAAAAAAAAGCTGGGGTAGCAGTACTTATATCAGACAAAATGGACTTTAAAACAAAGGATATATTAAGAGATAAAGAAGGCCACTACATAATGATAAAGGGAGTAATCCAACAGAAAGATATAACTATTATAAATATCTATGCACCTAAGATAGGAGCACCTAAATATATGATAAAAAGCAGACTTTGATGGATATAAAGGGCAAGATCAACAGCAATACTATAGTAGTAGGGGATTTCAATACCCCACTAATATCATTAGATAGATACTCAAGAAAGAGTATTAGCAAAGAAACAGCAGACTAAAAGGACATACTAGAACAACTCGATTTAATAGATATCTTCAGAACCTTTCACCCTAAACAACAGAATATACATTCTTTTCAAGTGCTCATAATACATTCTCTAGGATAGACCACATGTTAGGGTACAAAAGTGGTCTCAACAAATTTTAAAAGAGTGAAAAAATATTAAGCACTTTCTCTGATCACAATGGCATGAAACTAGAAATGAACCACCACAGAAAATCTCAAAAACACTCAAACACAGGAAAACTAAATAGCAGGTTGTTAAATAACGAATGGATTAAGAATGAGATCAGAGAAGAAATAAAAAAATTCCTAAAAACAAATGAAAATGAGCATAAAACAACTCAAAATAAATGGGACACAGCAAAAGCAGTACTGAGAGGGAAGTTCATAGCACTACAGACACACTTCAAGAAATTAGAATAAGCTCAACTAAACAACTTAACCCTGCATTCAAAGAACTAGAAAAAGAGCACAAGAAAAGCCCAAATGTAGTAGAAGGAAGGAAATAATAAAGATCAGAACAGAAATAAATGACATAGTGGCCAAAGAATCAATACAGAGGATCGATGAAACTAGGAGCTGGTTCTTTGAAAAGGTATACAAGATCGATGAACCTTTAACTAGACTCATCAAGAAAAAAAGAGAGAGGACTCCAATAAATAATATTAGAAATGAGAGTAGAGAAATAACAACTGACACAACAGAAATACAAACTATTGTAAAAAAAATACTATGAGGAATTGTATGCCAAAAAGCTAGACGACCTAGATGAAATGGACAAATTCCTTGAAGCATACAATCTTACAAAAATAAACCTGGAAGAATCAGAAAACCTAAACAGACCGATTACACCAAATGAGATCGAAACAGTTATCAAAAAACTCCCAACAAAGAAAAGTCCAGGGCATGATGGCTTCACAAGGAATTATACAAAATATTCAAAAAAGAACCAATTCCTATCCTCCTCAAGCTATTTCAAAACATTCAAGAAGAAGAAAAACTTCCAAGCTCATTTTTTGAGTTGAGCATGATTCTGATTCCAAAACCAGGCAAAGACAATACAAAAAAATAAAATGATAGGACAATATCCCTGATGAATATAGATGCTAAAATCCTCAACAAAATATTAGCAAACCGGATCCAGCAATATATGGAAAAAATCATATACCATGATCATGTAGGATTTATTCTGGGGAGGCAAAGTTGGTACAATATTTGCAAATCAATCAATGTGATTCATCACATAAACAAAAGGAAGGAGAAAAACCACATGATAATTTCAATAGATGCAGAAAAAGAATCTGATAAAATACAGCACCCGTTCATGATCAAAACTCTCACCAAAGTGGGAATACAGGGAACATACCTCAACACGATAAAGTCCATCTATGACAAACCCACAGACAACATCATACTCAATGGGCAAAAATTAAAAGAAATCCCCTTAAGATCAGGAACAAGGCAGGGATGCCCCCTTTCACCACTCTTATTCAACATCCTCCTGGAAGTCCTAGCCACAGCAATCAGACAAGAAGAAGAAATAAAAGGCATTCAAGTTGGAAAAGAAGAAGTAAAGCTATCATTATTTGCAGATGATATGATATTGTATATAGAAAACCCTAAAGTTTCAGTCAAAAAACTACTGGGACTGATAAATGAATTCAGCAAAGTGGCAGGATTTAAAATTAATACTCAGAAATCGGAGACATTCTCATACGCCAACAATGAACAGTCAGAAAGAGAAATTAAGGAAACAATCCCCTTCACTATGACAATCAAAAAATAAAGTACCTAGGAGGAAATTTAACCAAGGAGACAAAAGCCTTGAACTCGGGAAATTATAAAAAAAACATTGATAAAAGAAATCATATAGATCAATGGAACAGAAAAGAGAACCCAGAAATAAACCCACAGCTCTATGGACAACTGATATTTGACAAAGGAGGTAAGAGCATACATTGGAGTAAAGACAGCCTCTTTAATAAATGGTGTTGGGAAAATTGGACAGCTACCTGCAAAAAAAAAATGAAACTAGACCACCAACTTACACCATTCACAAAAATAAACTCAAAATGGATAAAAGCCTTAAATGTAAGTCGTGAAACCATAAGCATCTTAGAAGAAAACATAGGCAGTAAGCTCTCCGACCTCTCTCGCAGTGATATATTTGCTGATTTATCTCCACGGGGAAGTGAAATAAAAGACAGTATAAACAAATGGGACTATATCAAGCTAAAAACCTTTTGCACAGCTAAAGACAATAAGAACAGAATAAAAAGACAAACTACACAATGAGAGAACAAATTTGACAATACATCTGATAAGGGGTTAATCAAAATTGACAAAGAACTTGTAAATCTCAACACCAGAAAGACAATACAATCAAAAATGGGAAAAAGAAATGAATAGACACTTCTCCAAAGAGGACATACAGATGGCCAATAGGCATATGAAAAAATGCTCAAAATCACTAATCATTAGAGAAATGCAAATTAAAACCACAATGAGATATCACCTCACACCAGTCAGAATGGCGCTCATCAACAAAACACAATAAGTGCTGGCCAGGATGTGGAGAAAAGGGAACCCTCCTGCACGGCTGGTGGGAATGCAGACTAGTGCAGCCTCTGCGGAAAACAGTATGGAGATTCCTCAAAAAATTGAAAATCGAACTGCCTTTTGACTCAGCTATCCCACTTTTAGGAACGTACCCCAAGAACACTATAGAACAGCTCCAAAAAGAAAAATGCACCCCCATGTTTGTGGCAGCATTATTTGAATAGCGAAGATCTGGAAACAACCCAAGTATCCCTCAGAGGAGGAATAGATTAAAAAGCTTGGTACATATATACTATGGAATACTACTCAGCCATATGAACTGATGACATCGGATCATTTACAATAACATGAATAGACCTTGATAACATTATATGGAGTGAAATAAGTAAATCAGAAAAAAACTAAGAACTATACGAATCCATACATAGATGGGACATAAATATAAGACTCAGAGACAGGGACAAGAATGTGATGGTAACATGGAAAGGGGGGGTGGCAAGGAAGGAGAGAGAGGGAGTGGGGGGAGAGGAGGGGCACAAAGAAAACCAGATAGAAGGTGGCTGAAGACAATCTGACTTTGGGTGAGGAGTATGCAGCATAATCAAATGTCAAAATAATCTGGAGATGTTTTCTCTCAACATATGTACCCTGATTTATCAATGTCACTGCATTAAATTTTATAATAATAATAATAATAATAATAATAATAGCAGTTGCGTGAAGAGATACCAGTAACTTCAGCATTACCCAGAAATTAATCTTAGGTTTCACCCTAAATTTAGTAAATTATAATTTAACTAGATGCCCAGATGACTTTTCTGACTGTTAAAATCTGAGAAACACTTAAGGTATCTCTGAATAGATCAACCTGCATCATTATCCCTGTAGGAATGGGTGAATTCAAAACACCTGACCAGCTGGCACCACTAGTAATGCCATCTTCATGAGGATGGCTTCTAACACACAGCAAAAGACTTCATATTGTGCTCTCTCAAGTGGAACAAAACCGAGTCATTTAGAAGGCAAAAAATGGTGTTGATATCAGTTTCCAATTGCAGCCAGTTTAATTCAATTTCACTTTAATGTCCTGGAGCTCAGTGTCCTATCTCCCTACAGAAATAACATGTCTCCACTGTAACATTCACTCAGTGTAAACAGCCAGGCAAAGGAAGCCCCGAATCCAGTATCTCCATCCCAGCTCTGCACAGTTCCAGAAGCAGGCATTTTCCAGGCACCCAAGGCAGGTCCGCGGGCTTGGCACTGGAGGGAGAGGTGGGGTGAGCCAGGAGGAAGGGGTGACCAGGACTGAGGCACGGAGCAGGGGTGCCTGTACTGCAGTGCTGGGATGGGGGGAGAACGGGAAACCTGGAACGGGAACCATGAGGCCGGGGTGGGCGTGCAGAGGTCAGGACGGGGACAGAACCCCGAAAGAGGCAGCAGAGAAGCACCGGCTGAGTCTAGAGGTGAAGCCACCGGCCCAGCTCTGGACCAGCGAACATGCCGGTCTGGGCGCGCGCATTACCACGCAGGTCACACTTACCAGTCCGGTGTAGGAGGGACCTCCAGCTGCTGTCCCGATGGGGCTCTGCTTTTCCTGTCCTGGTGAGTCCAAACCTCCCACGCAGAACCCGGTGAGTAAGAGGGCACCCGCGCAATTATCTGTGGCGCCCGCGCGGCAGACACCTGTTCGCAGAGCGGTGCTCCGGCCGCCCCAGCACTGCGAGCACCTCTCCTGGTGGTGGTTCCCTCTGGAGCGCGCCAGGAGCCCTGCGGGTAGGCACCCAGGTGGCTAAAGCCATGGTCGTGCCCTGAGGGAACTTGGGGTCCTGCCAGCTGGGACTGGGCAGCAACCTCCTCGTGGTCTCCGCAACTTTCATTACAGCAACTTGCCTGTAGGTGGCTCCGGGGTCTTCATCACTCTCCCCGAAAAGCAGATTTGGCAGTTGGTGGGATTCTGGGGGACTGGACTCAGATGGGGCGGTGTAGGGGACATTCCTGGCCACACATAGAGGCTGTGAGGGTTCAGAAAGAAATCCTTGTTTGTCTAAAGTGGTGAATGGTCCAGAAGGAGATGTGCATTTTTCTGTGTCTGTAGCAGCTGTTTAAAGAAGGTGCTCAGTAAGTCCCCTATACTCCTAAGCTTTAGTGGAATTATATAAATACTTGCATTTTACCTTTAGTATTTAGATTTCTTTTAAATACTTCCTTAAATAAAAAGGACTATTTGATGAACTACAGACCATACAATTTGTAATGTTGCTATATTTAGCAACTAAGGACACAGTACACCTAGTTAAAATTGACTTTTCAGATAAAAAAGGAATACATTTTCAAAGGCGAATTGTGGCAAAAAGTATTGGGACATACTTACAGTACTAGAAAGTATTTGTGTTTACCTGAAGTTCAGATTTACCTCAGCTGTCTTTGGAACACTGTATTCATTCTTTTTGTACCTTTCTGTTGTGAACAGTACATTTACATTAGGACTCCTTACTAGGAGTTGATAACAGAAGATCTAAATTCCTCTCTTCTCTCCTATCTAGCTAACAATTCGTTGAAAGGTATTGTCTAAGGAAGTGCATTCACTGTTCAGCTCTGTGATTATACAGACTAAAGAGAGACCTGGAAGTTAGCACCAGGAAGTTCACCTTGTCTTTCTTGCTGCGGTTGCTTTTAAATGTTGTCTGTCTGTCAGTCTGTTGATAAAAGCACTAGTCAGCATTTGTTGAACCCTCCACCCATTCCCAGAGATCACCACATGACTCACTATTTCTGTTACTCTGTGGTGGTTTCCCTGACCTCCCTAAATAAAACAGATCCCAACTATCCAACCCACCCATCCTACTATTTGTTACCCTTATAATTTCCCAAGCTCCCATTACTATCTGGCCGACCATTTAACTTAATTCCATTTGACTGTGTGTCTTTGTGGAAATTTTAACTTTCATTCGGGTGGAAATTCTGACCTGTCTTTTCACTATTATCTCTCCTCAGCACCAGGACAGGTTCCTGAGACATGATAGGTGCACAGTAAAGAGTGTATTTATACAATGAATGGAAGAATATATGTACTGTGGTATGGAAAAAAAAGGGGGGAATTATTAACATAGCTGCCAAGAAAATAATAATACATGACATATATTCACAATGCGATTTGTCCACTTCATTTGTGAACTTTTCCTACAAACACCAACATACCGAAATAATTTCTGCTGCCTTCACAGGAGGTATACACTCAAAATACACAAAACCAAACTGGAATGTTTCACAAAGAAAAAACTGAAGTGATATAATTTCTAAGTAGTAACTTCACCTTTGACAATTTTATTTTGAATTGCAAGGTAAAATGAACAGATAGCATACTTTTTAAAATTCTGTTTCTATGTTTATTATTAATGCTTTATATTTTCAGATTCAGTGAAGATAAAAGGTAGCATTCAGAAGAAAGTTTTAACACCGTCCCTCTCCCTCATACAGTCACTTAAATGGTAATTCTTTGAGTCAGTCTGACTCTCCACATGATATAAAATGAAAGTGTTGCTAATAAAATATCTTTCAAAGAGTATTTGGCCTAAGTTTTCTTTTCTAAATGAGAAGAGATGAGAGAGACAGATTCCCACATATGTCCCACTAGGATACACCCAATAAGGACATCTGGAGCTCATGTTTGACTATAGAACCTGAGGCTGACTCACTTAGAGCAATCAAGCCATCCTCAATATCCAGAAAACAGTCAAAGCAATCGAGCCTCTGGCTGTGGGAGGGGAAAAAGAAAGAGACAGAGAGAGAAAGTAGCAGAGGGTTGCTCCTCCTATATTTCCTTGATTCATCTTGGGAATCAAACTCAAGTCGAATAGATGCTAAGATGACACTCTATCCACTAATGTACCATCCAGGGTATATTGAATCTAAGTTTTTAAATTCAAACCAAATACGTGGTAAAACACGTTTCCTATCCCTACATCAACAATTTTCAATATACATAGTCTAGATAATTAATGCGGTATTTTTATTTACTGATTTTTAGAGAAAGGACTGGAGACAGAGAGACAGAAGAGAAATAGAGAAAGAGAGGGGCAGAAGCAGAAAACATCAACTCATAGTAGACACTTCCTGTACGTGCCTTGAACAGACAAGACCAGGGTTTCAAACTGGGAAACTTTGCATTCCAGATCGACGCTTTATCCACTGCACCACCACAGGTCAGGATCTAGATAATTTACCCATTCTGTTTCTTCTCAGTCCTGATTCTAAATACAACCACAAGGGTAGCTGGAACTAAATTTAGAACAGCAGGGGTTCTATATAGAACCTGGTAAGTAATGCCTGACCAGGAGGAGGCGCAGTGGATAGAGTGCCTGACTGTGACACTGAGCACCCAGGTTTGGAACCCCGAGGTTGCCAGCTCAGCTCGGGCTCATCGGGCTTAAGCACGGGCTCATCACCTTCAGCGCCCGGTCGCTACCTGAGCATGGGATCACAGATCTTATGCTAGCTTGAGCCAAACTCACTAGATTGCAGCCCAAGGTCACCTGTGTGAGCAAGGAATCCCTAGCTCTGCTATATCCCCCCTGTCAAGGCACATATGAGAAAGCAATCAGTGAACAAGTAAGGTACAGTCCAAAGGAATTGATGCTTCTCATCACTCTCCCTTCATATCTGCACCTATCTGGCTCTCTCTCTATCTCTCTGTCTCTGTCACAGACACACACAAACACACACACACACACACACACAAACAGTAGTTCATCTAACACTAACTCTATCCCATAATATTCCTTTTTATTTACTATAAATTCATTTTTACAGAAATAAAGATTTTAATGAATGGTTGGCTTCTGGTCCTGACTCATTAGCTCCCTTAGTTAGAGTGTCATCTTGAAATGGTAGAGATGGCAGATTCTGTTCCCGGTCAGGGCACATTTGGGAAGCAAACATTGAGGGCACTGCTAAGTGGAACAACAAATGAATGCTTCTCTCTGTCTCTCTCTCCCTTCCTCTTGCTGTCTAGGGAAAATCGCTAGGGAAAATCAATCCATAACATTTTCTAAAAATTTGAAAAGGGTTTGTTTCCAAGGAAAAAACCCTAACCACAATGTCATTTACACAGATCACACATAGTTAAGTACTAATTTTGGACTGTAAGAAATGTAAACACAAATCAGAAGAATTTAGATATAAAAGACTAGATGCGCTATTCTAATCCCAAATTTTAAGATCTTAATATGGCACAGGCTCATTGTAAAAATATGATATCTCTGTGGTCCATAGGATTTTAAAAGGATCACTAAGACCCACACTGTGTCTTAGAGCTTCTCTCTTTGAGTATCAAGTCATTCTTCTTATAAATATGCAAATATAGGGCCTATTGTGATTACATCACATTACATGGCAAAATTAAAAAAACTTTTCAAATGTAATTAAGGTCCCAAATAATGTGAATGTAGTTAAGTACAAAGGAGACTATCTGTGGGGGCCAGACCTTTAGAGGAGTCTTGGGACTTAGCTGAGCTCTGAGACTAGAACCTGAAGAGAACCTCTCGTTTTCCATTCCCGACTTTTAAGAAGCCATCCCTCTGGAGTACAGAAGGTGCAGGGAAATGAACTCTCAACAGCCACAGGCACTTGGAAGACGACCTCAAGCCTTAACTAGCACCACAGGCCTACACTGGCATCTTGTGGCAGCCCAGGAAACTCTGAGAGGAGGCCGCCCAAAGCCATGCCCAGATTTCTAACTCATGGAAACTACAAGGTAATAAATGTTCTTTTCATTAAGTTCCTGTGTTTGTGCTCATTTGTTATGCACCAATACTAAAAGAGAAGAGTATCAAAGCATGTTTTGTTAAAAATCACCTTGGCCTGACCTGTGGTGGCGCCTTAGATGAAGCATGGGCCCGGAATGCTGAGGATGCGGATTCAAAGAACTGGGCTTCCTGGTCAGGGAACATATGGGAGTTGATGATTCCAGCTCTTTGCCCCCTTTTCTTTCTCTCTCTCTCTCTCTCTCTCTCTCTCTCTCTTCTCTGTGAAATAAATAATGTCTTTAATAAAATTTTTAAAGAGATAGTGTAAACCAGTAAAAATTGAAACCTTTGTTCAGAAAATATACAGAAACATGTTATGACAATAAAGAATTTTCTCCCATAAGGCAGAGATTATCAAGCTCTATTCTTTAAAAATCAAACCAAACTATACTAAAGCTCTACCAGAAACATGCTTTGTCCATACACAGGGATACGTTTAAAGATAAAATGATACAAAAAAAAGCCCTGGCCGGTTGGCTCAGTGGTAGCGCGTCGGCCTGGCGTGTGGGGGACCCGGGTTCGATTCCAGGCCAGGGCACATAGGAGAAGCGCCCATTTGCTTCTTCACCCCCCCTCCTTCCTCTCTGTCTCTCTCTTCCCCGCCTCGCAGCCAAGGCTCCATTGGAGCAAAGATGGCCCGGGCGCTGGGGATGGCTCCTTGGCCTCTGCCCCAGGCGCTAGAGTGGCTCTGGTCACAACAGAGCGACGCCCCAGAGGGGCAGAGCATCGCCCCCTGGTGGGCAGAGAGTCGCCCCTGGTGGGCGTGCCAGGTGGATCCCGGTCGGGCGCATGCGGGAGTCTGTCTGACTGTCTCTCCCCTTTTCCAGCTTCAGAAAAATACAAAAAAAAAAAAAAAAGATAAAATGATGCAAAAATATAATCCATAAAAACATAAATCTTAAAGCTAGAATGGCTATTTTACTAACACAAATTAGTCTTCAAAATAAATTATATTACCAGGTATACAGATAAATAATTTATAATAAAACCTACAATTCATCAAATGACATTAATGAAAAACTAATGAAATTCAAATAATTCAGAAATCCACAATAAAAACTGAAAGCTAGCATTCCTCTCTTGAAAAAAAAAATTTTACTGATATTTAGAAACTATGCCACCAAACATCAACAGAACACCTAGCCTTGCAACACTACACTGAAACAAGACAATAGACAATCTGCTAAACATTAAAATAAATATCAGTAAATTTCATACAAATGAAGTAAAACAGAATATGTCTTTTAACCAAAAAATAAAATTAAAACTAAAACTATCCAATAAAAACAATGAAATATTTGAACTGACATTTCTAATCAAATATACAAAACCCCACATAGTTCATAAATGATGGAAAATAATAATTAACTGCAGCATATTTCCACCTGAATCGTAAAATTAAAAACACTGATCAGACTGTGGTAGGCAGATAGACAGACATGAGCTGAACAAGGACTATAGCCCAATGAACACAGGGTCACCTCCACAAAAGCAACAGGGGCATAGCAACAGGCAAACCTGAAAAAACAAGGTTCTTAACCCCAGGGTGACCTTTCCTTCACCAACACATCCCTGGTAAGGTGTATTGATCTCTCCCCTGACCTTTCCTCCACTGACAAGTTGATAGGCAGGTTAGATACCTTATAACTGTGGTTTCTGAGGAGTTAACTCCACTTGACATCCAACACTTTGTAATATTTGAAGATACACTAACAAGCAAAAAACAAAACAAAACCTCCTCTAATGCAAGAGGGGGAATAAAAAGAAGTTGTGTGAAGAGATACCAGTAACTTCAGCATTATCCAGAAATTAATCTTAGGTTACACCCTAAACTTAGTAAATTATAAACTACATTTAACTAGAAGCCCAGATGACTTTTCTGACTGTTAAAATCTGAGAAACACTCAAGGTATCTCTGAATAGATCAACCTGCATCATTACCCCTGTAGGAATAGGTGAAATCAAAACACCTGAAACCAGCTGGGCACCACAGCTAATGCCAAGTTCCTGAGGATGGCTTCTAACACACAGCAAAAGACTTCATATTGTGCTCTCTCAACTGGAACAATACCGAGTCATTTAGAAGGCAAAAAATGGTGTTGATGTCAATTTGCAATTGCAGCCAGTTTAATTCAATTTCACTTTAGTTTCTTGGAGCTCAGTGTCCTATCTCCCCACAGAAATAGAGTAAGTATCCACTGTCCTTTCATTCAGTGTAAATAGCCAGGCAAAGGCAGCCCGAATCAAATTTCTCCATCCCAGCCCTGCACGGTGCCGGCAGCAGGTGTTTCCCGGGCCCCCAGGCAGGTCCGCAGGCCTGGCACTGGCGGGAGGGGTGGGGGGTGGGGGGTGCCAGGAGGAAAGGGTGACCAGGACTGAGGCACGGAGTGGGGGACTGGGTCGCAGGGGTGTGTGTACCCTGGCCCTGGGATGGGGGAGAAAGGGAAACCTGGAACAGGAACCACAAGCAGGGAGTGAGCTTGCAGGAGCTCAGGGCGGGGACAGAGCCCCGAAAACAGGCAGCAGAGCAGCACCAGGTGGAGTCTAGAGGTGCAGCCACCAGCCCAGCTATGGACCTGGAGAACATGCCCGTCTGGGGTGCGCGCATTATACTGCAGGTCACACTTACCAGTCCCGTGTAGGAGGGACCTCCAGACGCTCTCCCGATGGGGCTCTGCTTTTCCTGTCCTGGCGAGTCCAAACTTCCCACGCGGAACCCGGTGAGTAAGTCCGCACCCGCGCCCTTATCTGTGGCGCCCGCCGCGTGCAACTGTTCGCGGAAAGCCGCTAGGGGCGCCCATGCACTGCAGGCACCTTTCAGGGCAGTGGGTCTCTCTGGAGGGCGGCTGGAGTCCGTGGCCAGGCACATTGGTGGCAAAGACCCCTTGTCGCACTCTGAGGGAACTTGGGGTTGTGCCAGAGGGGACTAGGCTGCAGCCTCCTGGTGGTCTCCCCACTTTCATTTCCGCAGCTTACCTGTAGGCGACTCTGGGGTCTTCATCGCTTTCCCTGACTAGAGGATTTGGCAGTTGGTGGGATTCTGGGGGACTGGACGCAGACGGGGTGGTGTAGGGGCCATTCTTGACCACACATACACACAGTGAGGGTTAAGAAAGACATCCTTGTTAGTGTAATGCGGTGAATGGTCCAGAAGGAGATGTGCATTTTTCTGTGTCTGTACCAGCTTTTTAAAGAAGGTGCTCAGTAAGTCCCCTATATCCTAAACTTTATTGGAATTACACATGTAATTTACCTTTACTATATAGCTTTTTAAAAAATTGCTCCTGTATAAAAAGGATGATTTGATGAAATATGGGACATACAATTAGTAACGTTGCTACCTTAAGCCACTAAGAACACAGGACGCCTAGTTAAAACTGAATTTTCAAAATTATAAGGAATACCTTTTCAAAGGAGATTTGTTGCAGAAAATATCGGGATATACTTATACCAAAAAGTATTCATTGTTTATCTGAAGTTCAGATTTACCTTAGCGGTGTGTGCTACACTGCATTTATTCTTTTTGTACCTTTCTCTTCTGAACAGTACCTTTACATCAGGACTCCTTCCTGGGAGTTGATAACAGAAAATCTAAATTCCCCTCTTCTCTCCTATCTAGCTAAAAATTGTTGAAAGATATTGTCTAAGGAAGTGCATTCGCTCTTCAGCTCTGTGATTATACAGACTAAAGAGAGACCTGGAAGTTAGTACCAGGAAGTTCACCTTGTCTTTCTTGCTATGGTTTTTTTTTAATTGTGGTCTTTCTGTCTCTTGATAAAAGCACAACTAGTCAGCATTTGCTGAACCCTTGACCCATTCCCAGAGATCACCACATGGCTCACTATTTGAGTTACTTTGTGATGGAGGTTTCTCCTGACCTCACTACGTAAAAGAGATCCCAACGATCTGACAGACCCATCCTACTCTTTCTTACCCTTCTGTTTCCCAAGCACCCATTACTATCTGGACGACAGTTTAACATAATTATATTTGACTGTGAGCCTTTGTGGGAAATTTAAGTTTCGTGTGGGAAATTCTGACCTGTCTTTTCACTGTTACCTCCTCAGCACCAGAACAGGTTCCTGAGGCATGATACGTGCACTGTAAAGACTGAATGTATACAATGAATGGAAGAATATAGGTACTGTGGTATGGGGAAAAGGGGAGCTATTAACATAGCTGCCAAGATAATAATAATACATGATAGAGAAGATTCCTCAGTTTTCTAACATGGAACAGTACCTTTCATAAATTTCCTACAGTTTTTCTTCTACACCATGAGAATCACCCCCTTCATTCGTGAGCCTTTCCTACAAACACCATCATACAGAAATAAAAGAGTTGCCAATACAATATTTTTCAAGGAGGATTCCACCTCAGTTTCATTTAAGAATTGAGATGGAATGAGATAGTGAGAGAGATTCCCGCATATGTCCTGACCAGGATTCACCCAGTAAGGTCATCTGCAGCTGATGTTTGAGTATGGAACTGTATTTAGCACCCGACACAGGCCATGGGAGGGGAAAAGAAAACGGAGGGGGAGAGAGAGAGGGCTAGAAGCAGATGGTCACTTCTCTTGTATTTCCTTGATTCGCCTTTGGAATCAATCTCAAGTTGCTCATAGGCTAGGCTGACACTCTAGCCACTGAGACACCTGCTAGGGTTGATGGAACCTCAGTCTTAAAATTCAAACCAAATATGTGGTTAAACACATTTCCTATTCCTATATCCACAATTTTCAAAATTCATATTTCAAATAATTTGTGCCGGTGTTTTATTTACTGACTTTTAGAGAGATGATGGGGGGAGAAAGAGAGAGAGAGAGAGAGAGAGAGAGAGAGAGAGGAGAAATAGAAAAGAGGGGGGCGGAAGCAGGAAGCATCAACTCACAGTAGGTACTTCATGTATGTGCCTTGACTAGATAAGGCCAGGGTTTCAGAATGGCCACCTCAACGTTCGAGATCAATGCTTTATACACTGCAGCACCACACAACTGGCTATAGATAATTTGAACATTCTGTTTCTCCTCTGTCCTGATTCTTAATACAACCCCAAGGGCAGCTGGAACTAAATTTAGAGCAATCGTGGTTCTATACAGAAACTAGTAAGTAATGCCTGACCGGGCAGAGGTGCAGAGGATAGATCATCAGACTGGGATGCTGAGGATCCAGGTGAGAAACCCCGTGGTCGCACCAGCAAGAGCGCACTCATGAGGCTTAAGCTCAAGATTTTCACCCTAAACGCCAGGTCCCTAGCCTCAGTGTGGGATTATACACCTGAAACTAGGGACGCTAGATTGAGCCCAATTCACTGACTTGAAACTCAAGGTTGCTGGTGTGAGCAAGGGGTCACTAGCTCTGCTATACCCCCCCTTGTCAAGGCACATATTGGAAAGCAATCAGTGAACAACTAAAGTGCAGTAAAAAGGAACTGATCCTTCTCATCTCTTTCCTTTTCCAGCCCTCTCTCTGTCTCTCTGTCTCTGACACACACAAAACAACAACAGTAGTTCATCTAACACTAAATCTTTCCCATAATATTCCTTAATATTTATTATACACTCATTTTTCCAGAAATAAAGATTTTATAGGAATGGTTGGCTTCTGGTCGTGACTCATTAGCTCCCTTGGTTAGAGTGTCATCCTGAAATGGCAAAATTGCAGGTTCTGTTCCCGGTCAGGGCACATATGGGAAGCAAACACTGAATGGACTGCTAAGTGGAACAACAATTGAATGCATCTCTCAGTCTCTCTCTCCCTTCATCTTGCTGTTTAGCTAAAATCAATCAAAATTTTCTTAGAAATTTGAAAAGGTTTTGCTTCCAAGAAAATAACCCTAACTACAATGTTATTTACATAGATCATGCTCAGTTAGTACTAATTCCGGACTGTACGAAATCTAAATACCATTCAGAAGAATTTAGAAATAAACTAGATGTGCAATTCTAATCCCAAATTTTAAGATCTTAACAAAACAATGACTGATCAACAGGATTTTAACAGGATCTCTAAGATCTACTCCGTGTTACAGAGTCTCTCTCCTTGAGAATAAAGTCCTTCCTCTTATGAATATGCAAATATATCGCCTATGTGATTATGTCACATTACATGGCAAAATTAAAAGACTTTTCAAATGTAATTAAGGACCCCAATCAAGGGAATTTAGTTAAGCACAAAGGAGACTATCTTGGGGGCCAGACCTTAGAGGGGGCTTGGGACATACCAGAGCTCAGAGACTGGGACCTGAAGGGAACCTCTCGCTTCCATTGCTGGCTTTGAAGAAGCCTTCCCTCTGGAGTACAGAAGCTGCAGGGAAATGAACTCTCAACAACCACAGGCACTTGGAAGATGACCTCAAGCCTTAACTAGCACCACAGGCCTACACTGGCATCTTGTGGCAGCCCAGGGAACTCTGAGAGGAGACCGCCCAAAGCCATGCCCAGATTTCTAACTCATGGAAACTGCGAGGTAATAAATGTTCTTTTCATTAAGTTCTTGTGTTTGTGCTCATTTGTTTTACACCAATAGTAGAAGAAAAGAGTATCAAAGCAATTTTTTTGTTAAAAATCACCTTGGCCTGACCTGGGTTGGTGCAGTAGATGAAGCATGGACCTGGCACAGTGAGGTTGTGGGTTCGAAGCCCTGGACCTGACTGATCAAGGAACCTATGGGAGTTGAGGCTTCCAGCTCCTTACACCCTTCTCTCTCTTCTCTGTGAAATAAGTAACGTCTTTAAAAATTTTTTTTAAATAGTCTAAAGCAGTACATATTGAAACCTTTGTTCAGAAAACATACAGAAAGATGTTAAGACCAATAAAGAATTTTCTCCCATAAGGCAGAGATGATCAAGCTCTATTCTTTAAAAACCAAAACCAACTATACAGAAAGTCTACGAGAAACAAGCTTTGTCCATACACATGGATAGGTTTAAAGATAAAATGATGGAAACATATAGTCCATAAAAACATAAATCTCAAAGCTAGAATGGCTGTTTTACTAACACAAATTAGTCTTCAGAAAAAATCACATTATTGGATATACAGATAAATAATGTATAATAAAAGCTACAGTTCATTACAAAGACATAATCACAAGTATATGACCCAATAACAAAACTTAAAAAGACATTATCGGAAAAAACTAATGGAATTCAAAGAAGACAGAAATCCACAATTACAACTGAAACCTAGCATTCCTCTATTAAAAATAATTTTAAAAAGAGAAAATCATATTTACTGATATTTAGAAACTATTCCACCAACATCAACAGAACACCTAGCCTCACAACTCTACACTGGAACATGAAAATAGACACTCTGCTAGACTTTAACGTAAATCTCAGTGAATTTCATAGAACTGAAGTGAGGCAGAATATGTCCTTTAACCAGAAAAAAAAATTAGAACAAAAACTATCTAATAAATGGACAAATTATTTAAACTGATATTTCTAAACAAATAAACAAAGAACCAGTTAGTTCATTAAAAGATGAGAAATACAGTTTAACAGCAGTATATGTCCACCTGAATTGGTAAAATTGAAATGACTGATCAGACTGTGTTAGGCAGTTAGACAGACACGAGCTGAACAAGGACTATAGGCCAAGGCATACAAGGTCACCTCCCAAATAACACCAGCGGCATAGCAACAGTCAGAACTGGGTAACAAGGTTCTTACCCCCAGGGGGACCTTTGTTCACCAACACATCCCTGGTCAGGTGGTTCAGACTCCCCTGATGTTTCCTCCACTGACAGGTTGCTAGTCATGCAGGTTAGATACCTGAGAAGGGGGAAGGTATCTCTGAATAGATCAACTTGCATCATTAACCCTGTAGGAATAGGTGAATTCAAAACACCTGGAACCAGCTGGGCACCACAACTAATGCCAAGTTCATGAGGATGGCTTCTAACACACAGCAAAAGACTTCATATTGTGCTCTCTCAACTGGAACAATACAGAGTCATTTAGAAGGCAAAAAATGGTGTTTATGTCAATTTGCAATTGCAGCAGTTTAATTCAATTTCACTTTAATTTGTTGGAGCTCCGTGTCCTATCTCCCCACAGAAAAAAAGTATCCACTGTTCTTTCATTCAGTGTAAATAGCCTGGCAAAGGGAGCCCGAATTCAATTTCTCCATCCCAGCCCTGCACAGTGCCCTCAGCTGACCTTTCCAGGGCCCCCAGGCAGGTCCGCAGGCCTGGCACTGGCGGGAGGGGTGGGGGAGCCAGGAAGAACGGGTGACCAGGACTGAGGAACGGAGCGGGGGACTGGGGCTCAGGAGTGTGTGTACCGTGGCGCTGGGTTGGGGGGGAGAACGGGAAACCTGGAACAGGAATCAGGAGCAGGGGGTGGGCATGCAGGAGCTCAGGGCTGGGACAGAGCCCCAAAACAGGCAGCAGAGCAGCACCGGGCAGAGTCTAGCTGTGCAGCCACCGGCCCAGCTATGGACCCGGCGAACTCTGACCCTCTGGGGCGCGCGCATTACTAGGCAGGTCACACTTACCAGTCTGGTGCAGGTGGAACCTCCAGCCGCTGTCCCGATGGGGCTCTGCTTTCCCTGTCCAGGCGAGTCCAAACTTCCCATGCTGATCCTGCGGAGTAAGACCGCATCCCTGCTGGTACAGGCCCTTGCCGCGCGCACCTGTCCCACGAGCGGCGCTCGGCACGCCCCTGCACTGCGGGCACCTTTCTGGGCGGTGGGTCACTCTGGAGCGCTCCAGGAACACGCGGGTGGGCACTCTGGTGGCGAAGACCCTTGGTTTCGCACTGAGGGATCTTGGGGTACTGCTAGCAGGGACTGGACTGCTACCTCCGTGTGTTCTTCCCACATTCATTACCTCAACTTGCCTGTAGGCGGCTCAGGGGTCTTCATCCCTTTCCATGTTTGGGGGATGTGGCAGGTGGTGGGACGCCTGGGGAAGGGACTCAGAGGTGAGGTGTAGGGGCCATTCTTGGCCAGACATAGATGCAGAGCATCCTCCAGGCAGGAGGGATTCTTTCAGGTTTTATTTCACTGTGCTCAGCAGATTCTCCTTTAACACTAGTATTTCCTCTTCCTCAGTAGATGTCACTGACTGCTGGGCTACAGCTACCTGCTACACGACAAGCTACATGGCACCAGTGTAGACATACTTCTTAGAAAGAAGATAATAGGAATGGGGGGAAAACGCCTTCATACAGACATATATTTCAGCAAAGATGACATGCTATCAAGCGAGAGGCATAGTAATACAGGACAGACACCTCACAGCCTTAGCCGATCTAGTGGCTTCTGCCAGGAAAAAAAAATTCACTTAATCCTGACAGATGCTCTCAGATCAATAAACTACAGTGGTGTTTAACAACAAAGGCTCTAGATATATTCTTTTAGAAAATTTCAATTACACAGTACAGTATTATCAACTACAGTCACCATGCTAGTTACCACTAGAGCTTCAGAATTTATTCACCATGGAACAAATGTTCTACCCTTTTACAGATTGCTCCCTATTCCTCCCACTCTTTAAACCCTGGCACCTAGTTTTCTATTCTCTAATTTTATGAATTCAGTTTCTATGTTTAGATTCCACATTTAAGTGGTACCATACAATATTTGTCTTTGTCTGGCTTATATCACTTAGTATAATGCTTCAACAGGTTCACCCATGTTTTTCAAATGATAGGATTTTCATCTTTTTTGAGTGTGAATAATAGATTAATGGATAAATAGATAGATGGTAGATACATAGATAGATGATCAGATCCTGAATTTCTTTCTTTTTTTTTTTTTTTGTATTTTTCTGAAGCTGGAAACGGGGAGAGACAGTCAGACAGACTCCCGCATGCGCCCGACCGGGATCCACCCGGCACGCCCACCAGGGGCGATGCTCTGCCCATCAGGGTGCGACGCTCTGCCCCTCAGGGGCATCCCTCTGCCGCGACCAGAGCCACTCTAGCACCTGGAGCAGAGGCCAAGGAGCCATCCCCAGCTCCCGGGCCATCTTTGCTCCAGTGGAGCCTTGGCTGCGGGAGGGGAAGAGAGAGACAGAGAGGAAGGAGGGGGGGGTGGAGAAGCAATGGGCACTTCTCCTATGTGCCCTGGCCGGTTATTGAACCCGGGTCCCCCACACGCCAGGCCGACGCTCTACCGCTGAGCCAACCAGCCAGGGCCCAGATCCTGAATTTACTCACATCTGCAATCACATAAATATATTATTTTTGGTATCTACTCATTCATCAATAGACACTTAGTTCGTTTCAATATTTGGCTATTATTAATAACACTTCAGGTAATATGGGAGTACAGATATCTCTTCAAGATGATTTCATTTCCTTTGGACTTATATTTAGAGGTATTATTGCTCGTTCATATGATACTTCTAGCTTTAATCTTTTCAGAAACCTCCATACTGTTTTTCCACAGTGGCTGAACCAGTTTACATCCTCACCAACAGTGGAAGAGTGTTCCCTTTTTCTTCACATCCTAAAGAGCAATTGTTACCTCTTGTCTTTTTGATGATAGACATTTAAAAAATGATGAGTTTGTTCCTGGCCAGTTGGCTCAGTGGTAGAGTGTCAGCCCAGCATCTGGAAGTCCCGGATTCACTTCCTGGCCAGAGCACACAGGAGAAGTGCCCATCTGCTTCTTCCCCCTTCCCCCTCTCCTTTCTCTCTATCTCTCTCTTCCACTCCTGCAACCAAGGCTCCGTTGGAGCAAAGTTGGCCCAGGCACTGAGGACGGCTCCATTTACTCCGCCTCAGGAACTAGAATGTCTCGAGCTGCAACAGAGCAAAGCCCCAGATGGGCAGAGCATCGCCACTGGTGGAAATGTTGGGTGGATCCTGGTCAGGCACCTGTGAGAATCTGTATGACTGCCTCCTCACTACTAACTTTGGAAAATAGAAAAAAAAATGATGTGTTTACATATCATTTTGGTTTTCATTTGCCTATTTCTGATTAGTGATATTGAATATCGTTGTATATACCTGATGGCCATTTGCGTCTTTTATAATCAAGTGTCCATTCAAGGTCCTTTGCCTTATTTTTTTGATTGCTTGTTTTATGCTATTGAATTATATTAGGGGTTAATAGTTTGGATATTATCCCCTTATTGTATGTGTGCTTTCCAAATATTTTCTCCCATTCCATAGGCTGCCTTTTCAATTTGTTGATGGTTTACTTTGCTGTCCAGAAGCCTTTTAGTTGTTGTACGTACCCACTTGTTAATTTTTGTCTTTGGTATCAAATCATTGCTAAGACCAATGTCAAAAGCTTAATACCTGCCTGACCAGGCAATGGTGCAGTGGATAGAACGTCTGACACTGGGACATGGAGGACCCAGGTTCGAAACCCTGAGGTTGCCAGCTTCAGTGTGGGCTCATCTGATTTGAGCAAAGCTCACCAGCTTGAGCCCAAGCTCACTGTCTTGAGCAAGGGGTCACTGAGTCTGTTGTAGCCCTCCCTAAGGCAAAGCACATATGAAAAAGCAATCAATGAACAACTAAGAAGCTGCAATGAAAAATTGATGCTTCTCATCTCTCTCCTTTCCTGTCTGTTTGTCTTTATCTGTCCCTTTCTCTGTCTCTGTCTTTTATAAAAAAATAAAAAAAAAAAAGGAGGAAGAGTAGTGATTTTGTTTTGTTTCTGGTTTTAAAAGAAATGTTTCAGTGTTTAGCTATTAATTATGACGTTATCTATTGACTGAGACGATTTTATTGCTTCCTTTTAATTCAGTATGCCTTATACATATATATTTTCTTCTTGCAGTTGCTAGACTCCTAGTCTAGAGAGAAACTTATCTACTCTAGTAATTTTTATCTTCTGGTTTATTTAAAACATTTGCATTTAAAATAATTAGAGAACTCCCTCTTATCCATGGAGGATTTATCCAAGACCCCAGTGAATGCCTAAAATTGCATATTATATTAAACCTTGTATACATTATTATTTTTATCTATACATACATACTTATTATAAAGTTTACTTTATATATTAGTCACACTAAGGGACTAACAACAATAACTACCAATGAAATAAAACAATTATCCCTGCCCAGGTAGTGGTACAGTAGACAAAACATTGAACTGGGATGCTAAGGATCAGGTTCAAAACCTTGAGGTTGGTGGGTTGAGCACAGGTTCATCTGACATAAGTGTGGGAACATCAACATTACCCCATGGCCATTAGCTTGAGCCCAAAAGCCACTGAATAGAAGCTCATAGTCGCTGGCTTAAACTCAAGATTGCTGCATGAGCGAGGGGTCACTAGCTAAGCTAGAGCCCCCTCAGTCAAAGCACATATAAGAAAGCAATCAATAAACAACTAAAGTACTGTAAAAAAGAATTGATGTTTCTCATCTCTTTCCCTTCCTGGCTGTCCCTGTCTCTTTCTTTCATAAGTAAGTAAATAAATAAATTAGAGCAGTATACTGTAATAAAAATGATAGAAGTATGGACTCTGCCTCTTTCTGATACTCGATCTGATAACTGAGACGGTTACTAAGTGATAATGGGTAGTTGGGGTCTATGGTGTGGATACACTGGACAGAGCTGAACAGAGCTGGATGGTGAGAGATTTCATCATGTTACACATGATGCAATTTTAAATTTGTGAATTGTTTATCTGGAATTATCCATTTAATAATTTTAAAATGCTGTTGTCCACAGGTAACTGAAATTGAGGAGAGCCAACACCGTGAATAAGGGAGACTGCTGTGTTGATATGTTAGTGCTTAGGTCTGCCATTTTACTTTTTGTGTTTTCTATAGCAGTTCTTGTTTCTCTGTTTCTCTTTTCTTGATTTCTTGTGGATTACTAGAAAGGTTTTTTTAATTCCACCTTGACTTATTTATAATGTTTTCGCGTGTATCTCTTCTTATACTTTTCACAGTGGTGCTCTGGATTACTGTATTATTTTGTAACTCATAATAGTCTACTTGTGTCACCCTTTTATCACTTAAGAAAAATGGGGAAATCTCACTTTTATTTAATTTATTTATCTTCCATCACTTTTTAAAATAATTTTAGAAACTATTTTCCACTGATTTTTGAGAGAGAGGAAGGAGGGAAGGAAGAAAGAGGGAGAAACAACTCACTTCACTTAGTTGTTCTATTTATTTGTGTGCTCATTGTGTCTTGTACATGCCCTGACCGGTGTTTGAATGTGCATCCTTGGAGCTCTGGGACAACGCTCTATCCACTGACACACTTGGATAGGGCCTATCTTTTTTCATTTTTAAATGTTATTTTCTTGACTCTTAATTTTTGATTTAACCACGAAATATGACTTAGAGAAGTCATAAAGGGAAAGCAGAGTGTATTACATGTACTCTAACTTTTTCTCTGTTGTTGTTTTTTCCTGATATTTTTGGGCTATTTCTTTTATCATTTCCTCTTTGTTTAAACTTCCTTTAGTCATTCTTTAAAAATAGGAACAAATTCTTTAGTTTTCTTTGCTCTGACTGATTCCCTCTTCTTGATTCCACTCCTCATGCTCTTATCCCTTGGGGGGTCTGGGGGCCCAGTGCAGAAGAACACTGGCACTGGCTGCTCACTGTTGTTACTTCACATCTGTGCTGGGCGAGGGAAGAACCTACTTGAGCTCCTTCTGCTGCTATGCTGGGGGTCAGGAAATGACTGGTATTCCATATTCCTAGTCCTGGAGTAGTGTCATTCAGTTCACCTTTTTTAAAAAAAATTATATTTCAGAGTTCTCCTTTGATCCTCTCAAACAGTTTTTGAAGGTTTATAATTGCATTTGGTGAAAAATATAAACAGGGAGAAATAGGTCAACCTTGTCATCTGAAGACCAAAAGTCATATACTGACTTGTGACTCCAGGTCCTTACCCAATTTAACAATGCCCAATGCAAAACAAATACACAAATAAGCTAACCAACCAACACACTACTGGAAATGCCTTAGATTCAGGCTTATGCTGAGAGTCCTTTAATACTGTGCTTTATACATAAACTTCAAGGAAAATAAGAGGTTTCACAAGAATCTAAAACATACTGCCAATAAAGGGGCATTGCTCTGTTGCAATTGGAGCCATTCTAGTGCCTGAGTTGAAGGCCATGGAACCGTCCTCAGCGCCCGGGCCAACCTTGCTCCAATGGAGCCTTGGCTGGGAGGGGAAGAGAGAGACAAAGGAGAGGGGGAAGGATGGAGAATCAGACGGGAATCGAACCTGGGAGTTCAACAAAGCCAGGCTGATGCTCTGTTATTGAGCTAACCAGCCAGGGCTTCAAGAATATTTTGTTATTTTATTTTGCTTTCTATCTGCCCATGTAACAACATTCTACAGTGTGAATATGATTTTATCATAGAAAGGACATATGATAACATCTATCCTATGCTCAAGGCACTGAGAACTAGGCTTGTTGCTAGCATTAAGGAGATGCTATTACCTTTTCAGCCTTGTCCACTAAATTTTCAAGTATGCAAGGGGTCATTTATTGGCATTCAGTAAATTAATGCCTTATAAGAAAAAAATTAATTGTAGTCTAATTCTATTAATTTGATTGATATTATATATTGTTATTATTGCATTTTTAAGGAAAGGGAGATTTAAAAAAAGGAAGAGGGAGGGATACAGCCAAAGCAACTTTGTGAAGTGAAATAATTGAGCTCAGTTCTCTTTTTTTTTTCTTCTTATATTTATATATTTTCTTTTTTTTTTTTTAAATAAATTTTTATTAATGGTAATGGGATGACATTAATAAATCAGGGTACATATATTCAAAGAAAACATGTCTAGGTTATTTTGTCATTAAATTATGTTGCATACCCCTCACCCAAAGTCAGATTGTCTTTCGCCACCCTCTATCTAGTTCTCTGTGCCCCTCCCCCTCAGTTCTCTGCTTGCAGCATGGAAGGGAAATGATTTGGAAATTCAGGACTCTAGTGAATGTTCCATAATTATTTTCACTCTCTGTTCTGCAATTGTTTTTTCTGACATATACGGAAAATGTGGAAAACAATACTTATGTTTATTTGTGTTCTTCATCTAATTTAGGGCTTTAACATAGGTGATCTAGGCTATAGGTCAGCCTCTATTTGTGACCTAATTTCTTTCAAAATTCCAGAATTTCTTGACTTGTATAACTGGTGAAACCACTGAGAAGAAAATGATTAAGGTATGAGTCACTATAACCATGTAATGACCTGTTTCTTCAGCCACTGCAGAAATGGCAAAGGGGAGAAAATAATTGAGTATAACTGATAGTTAAAGAAGATTTTACCTTTTATTGAGTTCGAAGTACTTTCTTCATGCAGTTGTACAAATATTTAATTGCATTTTCTTGCCAGAATTTTAATCTTTTTATTTCAGAAAGCTTGAGTTGTTTCTGAACATTACATTTCATTTTTGCATAGATAATAGTTGCTTCACAAAGTTCTATAAAAAGATATGCTTATAGAATGCTGGGACAGAGTAGATAAAAGTTGCTTTGTTTGCTTTCACACCAATGCCATGGTGTACAGTACTTGGATTTTCTTGCTACTATGGACAAATCAAATTAAGTCAAATCTGTATTAATCTTATCATTGAAATCTATTTATTTTTTAACAAGACAATGTTGTACATGCTTTTCTCCAACCAATGAACTCTGAGATTTATATAAGAACTTTTAGCAAGATGATTACACCAATATATAAATAGCCTCCACTGTGCTAACTTGAAAACAATGTATAATATACATTTTTCTATATGTTTGTATGTATATATAAATATATTATAAATATCTGTGGGTATGTATACATATACAATAATGTAATAATATACATCTCTCTATATGTGACACAATTAGGTTTACAGTTGTGTGTACACCGAATAGAGTTTCTTTTTGTATTATCATTTATTTATTATTGTATTATTTTCCACATGAAGAACTATAAATCTACTTTTGTCATCCTGCATACACACAGACACAGTTGGCCATTTGCCTCTGTGGCTAATGCAGCTACAGATTCAATCAGCTGCTAGATTGACATTTTTTTCTAGTCTCATCATTGCAGCTTGACAGGTGGGATGGATAATCCACTGGGGATGCTGAGAGCCCCAGTTTGAAACCCTGAGTTTGCTGGCTAGAGCATGAGGTCATGGGCTCAAGAAAAGGCTTGCAAGCTTGAGCATAGGGTCACTGGCTTGAGTGCAGGATCAAAGACATGATCCCAACGTCACTGCTTTAAGCCCAAAGGTAGCTGGCTTGGAGCCCAAGGTTGCTGGCTAGAGCCCCCATGGCTGACTGGAAGACCAAGGCTGTTGGCTTGAGTCAGGTGGTCACTCACACAGCTTGAGCCACTGGTCAGGGCACATATGAGAAAGCAATGAATGTACAACTGAAGTGAAACAGCTATAAGTCAATGCTTCTCCTTCCCCTTCTCTCTCCCTTACTTTCTCTTGCTTAATAAAAAATACGGTGTTGTGAACATAGAATGTGCAGCTTGCCTATTATGTTTGCATCTGTACTAAACATTTACAGAACTTTTTCTGTATCTTATTCCCTAAACATAAGGTGACCAATTGTCCTCCTTTAGTGAGGACAGTCCTTCTTTTGTAAGTTCCATCTCCCTTGAAAAGTGTCCTCCTACATGTCCTCCTTTTTGATATTGGAAGACTAATCTGTAAATGTCCATATTCTATCGATGCAGAGTCGATCCATTCGTGTGATGTGACATCTTTTATCTAAATGAGTACTTTTTTCTTAAAATTATTAAAAAATAATAGGCATGTAAGAATAATTACAATATAAAATATTACAAATATTTTATTATGAATTTATCATTATAGTGTATTATTTTTGCAATGAATAAAAGGTTATTTATGATATTGTTTTCTTCAATTTATTTTTGTCCTCCTTTTCATTGTAAAAACGTTGGTCACCTTACTAAACAGCACAGTATCACAATTATTTACAAAGCATTTTCATTGTATCAGATATTATAATTAATGTACAGGTGAGTTAAAGTGTACGATGGATTTTTATAAGTTATAGGCAAATACAGTCCCTTTTTATTTAAAGAACTTGGAACCAATCCCTGTGGATATTGAGGGATGACTGTATGCTTTTAACTGACATGTTCATTTTAATATTTGTCCAATGAAGCAGTTTCTCTTATCATGAAGAATACACAATAAATCAGAGCTGTTTAGAAATAAATTATATTTTTTATTACATTAAAATTATTTTTATTGTCACATGTGAACTTCCATTTGGCATCTTCATACATCTGCATTCACATAATTGTAGTCATTATGCACATGGATTTTCTGGTTCTGAAATCAGATTATAAACATTTCTACTGTTTTTGCAACACTCCATAGATGTCTATTCCAATTACAGTGTTATTCTCTGTTGATATTCTAATATAACTAAACCATTCCCTCTTAAAATATCTGTATTGTTACATAACCATCTGGTATCTTCTATCTAGCCTTATATTTTTATATTAAAAATTATGATTTGTACATACATACTAGTGTGTATGTGTGGTTTCTGTTTATTTCTCTATGACTAACTTCCAGTAGTAGAGTAACAAGACCAACAATGACCAATTTCTCTGTTACTCTTGCTTAGTACTTCTGAAATTTTTTGTAAAAAGTTTGATGTAAAGTTCTAAAACATGCTTTTAAATACTATATGATTTTGGAGGTGTGAACAGTATATAAAAACATTATTGCTTCCATATATATTGTGGGTTTCTGGTCCAATGTCAGAATGTTTTTATTTGACCTGAAATATTAATCTCCCAATTTGTATTTACTTTAATCACCTTTAATTTCATGGTGAATAGAGAATGAGGAACAGAAGTTTTAGAAGTTTGGGAAATTTGCAAATTATTGTTTCTATTTATTTTATATATATTGGAAGATTTAGAAGCTCAGGAAAAATTAAAATACTCTTAGCAGAGTATGCTTCTAACACAATAGGCTATTCTAGATGTTCTTTATCATATCTTAGTAACTTTCCTGTAAATAACCTTTGGAAAGACATTTTATGCAAAGCTGGCGAACCAAAGGGACACCTGTCAGATAGACTGAGCTCTTTACCAGGCTGTCAAGTTTTTGTTTTCGGTGTTCCTTATCCACACTGTAGTGACGGAAGAGTGTCTGGAATTACATTTTTAGCTGTTGGGGAATTTTTGAAGATTTATTAAAATTAACCAACATTTAATTAAATTGGGGCATCACTAATAGTTTATTAGTGTTAATATAGGTTAATAGAAGAAGACAAATAGATTACATCTTGTATACTAACAAGTCCTACTAATTGTCTGGAAAGTGTGGTTAAGAAGACCCGTCCTGTTCTGCAGGAAAGAGCGCTGAGATGCCGACACTGAGTGATTGGTTTTGTATGTCACTGGAACAGGATGGGAGTCTACTTGCCACATTCCTGCCATCCAGGAGCCACATGTTTTTACACTAATCCTTCCTGTTGGTCGATATGGGTAAACTGGTTTAAGAATCTGAACAAAAGCAAATAAGCCACAAATAGTTTATAATTATCTGGAGATATTGTTACCTAATATAAAAAAAAATCATGTGAAGCCATGCAGCCAGAACTCCTTGGTTGTCCCTCATTTATAGGGCTATAAATCAAATGCTGCTACATCTCACCAGCCAGTGAGTTGAAGTGAAGTCATGCCTACTTGTATTTAAAGTGTGCCTGTTCTCACCACTCATTTGTCTGACCCTGGGACTGTGTACAACAATGGAAGCAATATCAACCCATACGAGAAGTTTAGGAAATGTGTAAAAGGCTATGTGGTTCTCACAGTTACTGGCAGATGTTACTGGTATTGCGTAGGTAGGGAACAGAAATTCTAGAGGGATGAAATGCAAAGAGCAGTTCTATACCACAGAGAAATCTCCAGTGTCTACAGAAATCACCACGAGTATGTTAAGAACTGAACTGACAGAGTTTCTCCCATCCCTCCATATCACACACACTCAAAAACTGAATTTATTAAAGAATTAAAGGGTGTATTTTTCACATGGGACCCACACAGCTTTTGTAACCCTACACATCCTTTCCTTTCATCAGGTCCCATGGCAACACTGGTCTAGTGTCTTCAAAACAAAGAAATAACCATGTGAACACCGTGATGATTTCTGGGTGGTGCCACTGCTTGAGACAGTGCAGGACAGATCTGAGAGACAGAAATGCTTACATGTAGAAAAAAAAAAACTTGTCAATTCCTTTTTTTTCAAATAAAATGAATGCAATCAATTCTTGCATAATTCAAACCTGTTTGCAAGAATGACTGTGAAGTTTTTTACTTGTTTCTCTTCCTGCTCCAATTTGTGATTCCAGAGTTATTCAAAAATTCATGTTATGTTCTGAACACTTACAACTGACTGTATGAGGAACATTTTGCAATATTAAATGATGTATATTACTCTTAAATCTAGTTATTTGCAAGTCTAAATATAATATACTAGAAGCAAAATATAGTCTTGATACTGACTACAAAAAATGAGCAGTATAGGCCCTGGCCAGTTGGCTCAGCGGTGGAGCATCGGCCTGGCGTGAGGGGGACCCGGGTTCGATTCCCAACCAGGGCACATGGGAGAGGCGTTCATTTGCTTCTCCACCCCCCCCTCCTTCCTCTCTGTCTCTCTCTTCCCCTCCCGCAGCTGAGGCTCCATTGGAGCAAGGATGGCCCAGGCACTGGGGATGGCTCCTTGGCCTCTGCCCCAGGTGCTGGGGTGGCTCTGGTCGCAGCAGAGCGATGCCCCGGAGTGGCAGAGCATCACCCCCTGGTGGGCAGAGCTTCGCCCCTGGTGGGCGTGCCGGGTGGATCCCGGTCAGGCCCATGCAGGAGTCTGTCTGACTGTCTCTCCCCGTTTCCAGCTTCAGAAAAATACAAAAAAAAAAAAAAAAAAGACCAGTATACACTAAATGGCCACTTCACATTGAATTCTAAATGCTGAGAATACTTTTATGTTATAAGAATGTTTAACTTGATAATGAAGCCAATAAATTAAAACTTTTACTTTATTTAAATTAATCTGATTTGAAATTCAACATTAATTTTATAAATATGAAGTTCACCTTTCAACTTAATAAAGCATTGAAAAAAACCGTATTGAAAAACAGAAATAAAAAAATGTTCTTGTCCCTGACATCTAAATTGTTAGGAGTGAAGAAGCCCACTGCAGGTATAATCCAGAGCAGTGATTTTCAACCTTTTTTTTCACGGCACAAACACACAGTAATTACTAAGGTCAGTGCCCCTGACTAAATACAGCCATTTTCATCTCATGGCACAAATAAATTAGTTACTAAGGAAGAAGAGGTCAGGGCCCCTTTTTCTTTAGTAATTAGTTTATGAGTGTGTGAGAAACAAAGGTTGAAAAGATTCCAGAGTACTTTATTATAATAAGAATACCAAAAAATTATTAAAGAAAATTTCTTTAAACATCCAGTAATTCAGAAGTAGGCCATTATTGAGGAAGGACCTATATATCAGTAAAGGCTGTGTCCTGAAGGTATTGAATACTTTATCGCTCATTCTTATTTAGTTGTAATTGTGTAGATTGTTGGAGCATTTCATGGAAACATAGAAATTTATTGTATATAAGTAATAGAATGTAGTTATTTTGTAGCAGATTTTGAATCAAATAGTACTCTTGAGTTTCGTGAAACACCAAGTTTCATTAGTAAATATTCTTTGAACTTTTTATGCTATCACCATGTTAAATATATTATGATAATATTTGTAGAAAATGATGCCTAACTTTTGTGATAACTATATATTGAGTATGTATTTTCTTATAGGTTACCTGTTGTTCTCAATTTTACTTTGACACTCTCTCTGGATGGCTACCACACAGAACTTCCATGTGTCTTTCGTTACTACTTATTTTTCTAATTCATTTTCCAACTCAAGTCATCTCCTGAAAGAGATAGTATCCAATGGTCTTCTCTAAATAATAAACAGTGAATACATACACTAGCATATGCAGAGATTTCTAGAAACTTATTATATTTTCTGTCATACTTTTTCACAGGGAACTGTTTTGACATAAGCATAAACGTACTGTGGTTCATATGAAGGGATATCACATTTCCTCAATACTTCCGTTGAGCACACTGGCTAACATGATCTGCCTACTTTCATTACACTTATTATTGTTTTTGTTTATGCTATTAGGGTGTAGTTGCTATTTATGAAGATAGAGAGAACTATAAGATAATATGTCTGGAGTTGGGTTAAATCATTGTACAGGTTTTAGACATGTCAAGATTGAGATGTCTATTAGACATTTAATTTGCACAGAGCTAGAGCCCTATTTCATTTTCTCTCTGTTTTTCTTCTACTTCAGATGTTGATATCATAGCATGCTTCGTGTAGGTATGCCCTGGTAGGCTCTTAACTCAGAATCAACACCAAGTTTTACTCTGGGGTTCTCTGGTGCCAGATATGTGAAATGTGCTGGATCCCACCCAAGCATGAGAAACAAAATCAGGACAGATTTAATACCTGCATGGTAACACTTGCCCAATTATGGATAAGAGTAAGTGGATTTACAGGAGAAAATAACCAATTTAATTATGGACATAAAGATGGGGTTTCATAAGAATATGGGCCCAAGGACAAAATGGGTAGTTGAGACACATGTGCCATTTTGAGTTAGGGAGAAAAAGAGGGTAGTGATTTGGGACTTCAAAGGGGAGGAAAGGAATTACATTGAGATGCAAAAGCAAATGTTTGGTGACAAAGGGCCATGCAGAAACAATAGACATTTTATGTAAATTCTTTAAGGCAGGTAGGGGAAACACCAAAGCCTCTTTCTAAGTTTTCTGTTTCCTAGAAAATAAAATAATTCTCATGCCAAAGAGACACAGCTTCGCGTGGCAGATTTTGTTTTCCTACAAAAGGAAAGGGCCTGAGACATACTAGATGCTCAATACATTTTTCTGACTATCTGAATAAAAATGTAATTGCTGTTGGAACTGAAAACGTTTGTTTTTGCTGAGGGCTAGAATCTAAATTGCTTCATCAGTCAGGATGAAGTCAGGTGGGAAGAAAGAAATTTATGTTCTTTATTAATTTTAACAATACAGCATTTTGTAACTAAGAAAATTTTATCTAGACTTGTCCTCAGGTGCATATATATATATATATATATATATACACACATATATATACATTATCCATACCTTTAGGCATCTACTCCATTCTTGGATAAGACCCTTTAAAATAAAGGTGAAACACTGTATAAAGAGAGTTCATAGAACTTATACATTGGACTTTATTTGTTTTCAAATTCTTATAGCAAAACACTTTTCTTAATTCCTAAAAAAATATTTTTTTAAAATTACCATCTTTATGTGACATTAATTTTAGATGTTCACATCTATAACCCAATATTTCCAATTTTCTGTGCCATGTCCCTCATCTTTTTACTCTTGAATTAATTTTATTAACTGTCAGAGCTTATTTGAATCAAGAGGAAAACTTCAAAATCACTTGAAGCAAAGTGGATTTATCTTTGCAGTTATAGAGGTCATTATATTCTATCATTTTCTAAAACCCAGTCTTTTTTAAAGAAGATAAAGGAGAACAAACTCCACATTATGTAACCAAAATTTAAATGAATAGCTTAAGAAGAAGAAATGACCAAAAGAAGTAGAATGCCATAAATAACAAAATGAAGTATGTCATACAATAAAAGTGTTTCTGAAATTGCTAGTGAGCCAGGGTAATCTTTGTAACAGAAGGTAAATAGCACCAGCCCCTTACAACAATAGCAACATTTGTGCCAAATACTATTTTTTTAAAAATGATGAAAATCTGTGTATTATCCAATAGACTAGCAAGTTTAAACCGGAGTGCCACAAGAATCTTTAACATGCAATATTTGACTATTCAGTCAGGGTAACTGTCCTCTTTTCCCTTAGATTGTTAAATAAAAAATGACAATAACAAACACAAAGTAAATAGCCAGTGTCAATATCTTGTCTTGAATCATAAATATATGTCATATAATAGAGTTACATCTTATTGATCACACTGCATAACAAAGTTACATCAAATTGGTTAATTCTTGATAACAGAAATCCTTATATACAAATATCGGCGTCCAGTTTTTAAAAAATAAACTTTGGAAAAAGATGGATAGGAATTTACTGTTACTATTTTCTTTTCTAAAGCAAATTATACCGAACTTTTTTGTCAGACTGGCAAAATGTTTTTGGTGTGCCACAGAATTTAAGTAATTAGTTGACAACCATTATATACAAAGGTTGGCTCATTCCTCACAATGTTACAAATATAATTACCTTTAAGTCATATTACCTTTCTAGAGGTTACCTTAGAAAAATAAACACTTTGATTTTTTTTACATTCTCATCCCTTTTCTCTTCCTAACCCTAAATTCCACATTGGTAATTCATTCTAAAAATGGACCTTGTAAATATAATAAAGTACGTATTCAAAAAAAAAAAAAAAAAAAGAATAAAGATGCAATAAATATAGAGTTGAAAAATCTCAATTAAGCTGTTTCCACATTAAAGGAACACAGACATTAAGGATAGTCAAGCTTGCCTCGGAGAAAGACATTTGTAATACAACCAATATGAGAATTAAAAAAAAAAAGATGTCTTCATTTTATATAGAGCAGTTTTAGTTAAGAGCTTGTGATCTATATAGATCTTTGGAAAATAAATTTCTTCATTCTGAATATAATAAAATAAAAAGGGACTTCTGACTATAAAGTGTGTTTTGGATTTGTGTACAACATGAGATTGGTCACAGCTGGAGTAACATTCTTCAATCTGAAAACTAGGAAATGAAGTTGAGCTCACCTTAGAATGATGACAGTTTCACATATTCAATGAAAACACACACTAAATGAACGATTATATATTTCCAACAGTTGTACACAGAGGCCACAAGGCAGGACCGAGCCAACACCCCATCTGACAGGAGCACACCAAGCTGTCTGTCCATGGCTACGGCCGATGATCCAGGAAGCGCGAGGGGACACAGGCTCTTCTCAGAGCCCAGCACTGACCACCAGGGTTCACAGTGTCCTCGCTCAGGCAGTGCTACCAGGAACCCTTGTGCACATCCAATTGTCATTCCATCTCTCAAAAAAGGATGATGAGGACCTTCTACAGCAGAATGAACCCCTCCAGGAAGAGGAATATTTTAACCAGAGTTCAGTCACAAGCATTGACATTAAGAAAATTGCCAGCAATAAAAGTGTTCAAAAGACAAGCATTTTTGTTTGGGAAGGAAAACACGAGAAGGTTCTCTCTGAATCCAAACCAGCGGCCATTTCTGTGGCACTGTGCACTCACGGGTCCTCCTATGATCAAACCGGAAACCAGCAGCTCTTTGATTCAGATCCCTCAGGAAAACCCCGGCCTCACACAGCCAATGCCCTCAAGAGATCAATGGGGTGGGGCCCTGCTCAGAGCCCAACCTGGATCACTGGCCCAGTGAACTGAGATCCCCCGGGAAGAAACTGGCGCAGAAACACTTGACAACGAGCTACGGAGCCGCTCACAGTCCGGGCTCACACCCCCTGAACCTTCCTCTCCCATTCATGGCAGTTCTCCATCCCAGAGGAAGCTAAAAGAACCCCATTTCATGTACACAGATCCAGTCTCATGTCTGAAGAATTGGCACCGCCTCTGGGCAAAACAGCAGGTGCCTGACTTATTCCAGCTGTGGCACCATAGATTATCGCTCAGAAAACCATGACATAACCATTAGACCCGGCGAAAGGTTGTGAAATGGCTAGGCTTCTTTGAAGCTCTGGTCCCTCAAAAAGAAATCAACAACAACCAGATCATTGGTAAAGAAAAATGAATTTGTGAGGGAAACAACAAAGGCACCTCCCCACACTTCTGCTGTCCCAGAAGCCAACTCAGTACAAGAGAAAAAAAAAAGGCTTACAACCATCTCGGAAGCCCAACTACAGGCTGCAGAAAAACTTCGAGCTGTGCACACAGCCCAGGTACAGGCACTGGGACAAGTAGGAACCATGCAAGCAGCCCTGGAGATGGCTACAAAACCCCTCAAAGTTGTCCTGACAGCCAAGGCACAGGCTGCAGATGAACCTGGGCAGGTGTGCACGGCCCTGACAGCTGCACAGGAAGGACTTGTGGATGTACACAGAGCCCTGTGAGAGACCACAAAAGGGATCCGGGTGCCACTGACCGCCCTGTCCAAAGTAGAAAAAGAACTCGGAACTGTGAACACAGCGCAGGGCGGTGTGAGGGAAGCACTTTGTGCTGAGATGGAGGAACATTAGAAAACAGAGAACGAGCTTGGATCTCTCTACACACCTCATATGACAGCCAGGAAAGGGCTTGGGGCTGGAAACACTGCCAAGACTGTGGCAAAGAGTGAACTTGGAGATGTACTGGCCTTTCAATACAGGACAACTGGAAGACGTTTAGCTATGAAAAACAGCCCTGGTAGCGGCAAAAGAACACCTAGGTGCTCTGCAGACAGCCCAATTTAGGCCAAGGAAAGATCTAGAAGCTCTGCATGCAGCCCTGTTGGCCACACCAGAAGCCTGGGACGATGGGCAAACTACCCATTTCGAGTGAACCGAGGAACTCTTAGCAGTAGAGGCAGCCAAGTCCGAGATGTCCGAGGGCCCAGTGGCTTTACAGACAACACTGTTAGCCACAGATGATGGATTCGCTGCAGTAGAGAAAGCCCAGGCTGCGGCAAGGGAAGAGCTCCTGGCCATGAACACGGCGCAGCTTGTTGCCATGGAGGGCCTTGGGGCGAAGCAGGAGCCCACCTGGAGGGAACAGAGGCTGCTGTGTGTCTGCAGATGGCCCTGTTTGCAATCCAGGATTCCTTAGGACCTGTGCACACAGCCCAGTTTGCTGCCACCAAGGACGGGGAGCTGTGTGCACTGCCCTGTCTTAAGCCAGGGAAGAACTGACGGCTCTGCACACGGTCCACCATCATCTGCAGAAACTGAAGGGCTTGGGGTGCAGAGATCACACAGCCGCATAGCTCTAATCCCAGGCAAGACTCAGAGAAACATGCCAGTTCTCCACTTGGGCTCATGGAAGAGAAACTCATACTTTCTATGAAATCTCACCAAGAAGTGGGTAAAAAAGAGCAGACACAGTGAATGAAGTTATCCACATGTCATTAGCAATGCTACAGCTGCCCGACTCTGAGAAAGACAACCTGTTATGAGTCAGTTCCAGGTAAGAAGTGGCACCATACCCACTTTCTAGACACAAATACCCCTACAAAATCGAAATGAGCCACGGCTCTGCTGACATGGAGCTCAGATAACTCCACCAGAGCTTTCAGCGTGCCAGAGCCCTTCCTCACATACCAGCTGCCCCGGCGAATGCCATGCCGCTACACCCCGAAACCCCGCTGAGGGCTGCGACCTGGCAGCTGAGCAGTTCGAGGCAGATAGAAGAAATGGAGGAGTAGATGGATCTGCGAGTGGGCCCGTAGACAAGGTTCGAGCACTGGCCTGGATAACTTGCTCATGTCACCACCTCTCAGGTGCCAGCACAGCTCTTTGGCGCATCTCTGCCAAACGTCTGTGAGAATGACCGTCTGCCCAAACCTGTCTTGGATATGCTTTCGGTCCTTCATCAGAAAGGACCCCTCACAGAGGGCATCTTCAGACGGCAGGCCAGTGGGAGATCTTCCAGACAGCTGAAAGAAAAACTGAATGCTGACATCGGCGTACACTAGAACTGTGAATCTATTTTTGTGATAGCCTCTGTTTTCCAGTCTTCTGTGAAAATATTCTTGGAGGTATTATGTCATCAGATCACTACGTTCACTGGGTCTGTGTAGTGGATCCAGACAACAATGAAGAGAAAATAAATACCATTCAGTGGCTGTTGGGTCAGCTTCCAAAAGCCAAAGTTGTTCTCCTGAGGTACCTGTTTGGGGTACTACACAACATCAAGCAACATTCCTCATCCAATCAGATGACTGCATAGAACCTGGCAGTGTTTCTGGCTCTAAGCACTCTTTGGCTTCCTACTTCTCAAGGCCAGAACTAGCAAAAGAAATGATCAAAGAGATTATTCTTTTTGTTCAATTTCTGATTGAAATTGCTGTACAAGATTTGAGGAAGAAATCTCTTCCCTCTTTGGGGAGGACTCAGTGAGCTGTGACACCAGAGAGAACGTCGCCCATGTCGCTCACTTACACACAGCTGACTTCTCTGAAGACAGCTTGGGAAAGGAGCCGACTGAAGATGCTGACGCTGCTCCGTGTGGTGGCCTGCTGAGGATCCCGGGTCAGGGGAGCAGAATCACGGAGTCAGACTTCACCCTTAGCGGCCATGACAGCCTCAGACAGCCTTACGAGAAAGCCCCCTTTCCCTGACTGACTTTGAGTCAGACTATTCTCAACAGGAAGACATCCACAAGCTACAGCCTCTGGAATCCAACTGGTAAGCACTACCGCTATGCGCTCAGAGGCCACACTGCAGGACCATGCCCACGCCCCATCTGACATGAGCACACCAATCTATCTGCCCACGAATAGGGCTGATGTTCCAGAGAGCCCGAGGGGACACAGGCTCTCCTCAGAGCCCAGCACCTACCACCAGGGTTCACAGCTCTCCTCCCTCAGGCAGTATACCAGGAACCCCTGAAAACATCCAATTGTCACACTGTCCCTCACAAAGGGATGATGAGGACCTTCTAGGAAGAACAAACACCTCCAGGAGGGGGAATATTTTAACCAGAGTTCAGTCATAGACATTGACATCAACAAAGATGCCAGCAATAATAAGTTCAAAAGACAAGCTTTTTTGCATGGGAAGCAAAACACGAGCAAGTTCTCTCTGAATCCAAGCCAACGGCCATTTCTGTGGCACCATGCACTCACAGGTCCTCCTACAATTGTCCCGGTAACCAGCAGCTCCTTGATTCAGATCCCTCCAGAAAACCCCTGCCACACACAGCAGATGCCCTCAAGAGATCAATGAGGCGGCAGCCCTGCTCAGGGCCAAATGTGGATCACCGGCCCTGCGAATTGAGCTCCCCCAGAAAGAAACTGGTGCAGAAACACCATATAACGAGCTACAGAACTGGTCACTTGCATAAAGTGGAGGATTCCTCCCCTGGTCCTTCTCCATCGAGCGCCTCTGTGAGCTCCCAAGACTGTGCTTGCTCCCAGGTCACTCAACAGTGCGTGCTCACACCCCCTGAACCTTCCTCTCCCATACATGGCACTTCTCCATCCTAGAAGAAGCGGGAAGAACCCCTTTCTGATGTACGCAGATCCAGTCTCATGTCTGAAGAACCTGGCACTGCCTCTGGACCCGACTTATATCAAAAGCGGCACCAAAGTATCACTCACAAATTCATGACATACCCATTAAACTTGGTGAAAGGTTGGGAAATGGCTAGGATTTTTGAAGCTCTGGTCCCTCAACATGAAATCAAAAGAAACCAGATCATTGGTAAAGAAAAATGCATTTGTGAGGGAAACAACAAAGGCACCTCCCCACACTTCTGCTGTCCCAGAAGCCAACTCAGTACAAGAGAAAAAAAAAAGGCTTACAACCATCTCGGAAGCCCAACTACAGGCTGCAGAAAAACTTCGAGCTGTGCACACAGCCCAGGTACAGGCACTGGGACAAGTAGGAACCATGCAAGCAGCCCTGGAGATGGCTACAAAACCCCTCAAAGTTGTCCTGACAGCCAAGGCACAGGCTGCAGATGAACCTGGGCAGGTGTGCGCGGCCCTGACAGCCACACAGGAAGGACTTGTGGATGTACACAGAGCCCTGTGAGAGACCACAAAAGGGATCCGGGTGCCACTGACCGCCCTGTCCAAAGTAGAAAAAGAACTCGGAACTGTGAACACAGCGCAGGGCGGTGTGAGGGAAGCACTTTGTGCTGAGATGGAGGAACTTTAGAAAACAGAGAACGAGCTTGGATCTCTTCTGCACACCTCATATGACAGCCAGGAAAGGGCTTGGGGCTGGGAACACTGCCAAGACTGTGGCAAAGAGTGAACTTGGAGATGTACTGGCCTTTTAATACAAGACAACTGAAGGACGTTTAGCTATGAAAAACAGCCCTGGTAGCGGCAAAAGAACACCTAGGTGCTCTGCAGACAGCCCAATTTAGGCCAAGGAAAGATCTAGAAGCTCTGCATGCAGCCCTGTTGGCCACACCAGAAGCCTGGGACGATGGGCAAACTACCCATTTCGAGTGAACCGAGGAACTCTTAGCAGTAGAGGCAGCCAAGTCCGAGATGTCCGAGGGCCCAGTGGCTTTACAGACAACACTGTTAGCCACAGATGATGGATTCGCTGCAGTAGAGAAAGCCCAGGCTGCGGCAAGGGAAGAGCTCCTGGCCATGAACACGGCGCAGCTTGTTGCCATGGAGGGCCTTGGGGCGAAGCAGGAGCCCACCTGGAGGGAACAGAGGCTGCTGTGTGTCTGCAGATGGCCCTGTTTGCAATCCAGGATTCCTTAGGACCTGTGCACACAGCCCAGTTTGCTGCCACCAAGGACGGGGAGCTGTGTGCACTGCCCTGTCTTAAGCCAGGGAAGAACTGACGGCTCTGCACACGGTCCACCATCATCTGCAGAAACTGAAGGGCTTGGGGTGCAGAGATCACACAGCCGCATAGCTCTAATCCCAGGCAAGACTCAGAGAAACATGCCAGTTCTCCACTTGGGCTCATGGAAGAGAAACTCATACTTTCTATGAAATCTCACCAAGAAGTGGGTAAAAAAGAGCAGACACAGTGAATGAAGTTATCCACATGCCATTAGCAATGCTACAGCTGCCCGACTCTGAGAAAGACAACCTGTTATGAGTCAGTTCCAGGTAAGAAGTGGCACCATACCCACTTTCTAGACACAAATACCCCTACAAAATCGAAATGAGCCACGGCTCTGCTGACATGGAGCTCAGATAACTCCACCAGAGCTTTCAGCGTGCCAGAGCCCTTCCTCACATACCAGCTGCCCCGGCGAATGCCATGCCGCTACACCCCGAAACCCCGCTGAGGGCTGCGACCTGGCAGCTGAGCAGTTCGAGGCAGATAGAAGAAATGGAGGAGTAGATGGATCTGCGAGTGGGCCCGTAGACAAGGTTCGAGCACTGGCCTGGATAACTTGCTCATGTCACCACCTCTCAGGTGCCAGCACAGCTCTTTGGCGCATCTCTGCCAAACGTCTGTGAGAATGACCGTCTGCCCAAACCTGTCTTGGATATGCTTTCGGTCCTTCATCAGAAAGGACCCCTCACAGAGGGCATCTTCAGACGGCAGGCCAGTGGGAGATCTTCCAGACAGCTGAAAGAAAAACTGAATGCTGACATCGGCGTACACTAGAACTGTGAATCTATTTTTGTGATAGCCTCTGTTTTCCAGTCTTCTGTGAAAATATTCTTGGAGGTATTATGTCATCAGATCACTACGTTCACTGGGTCTGTGTAGTGGATCCAGACAACAATGAAGAGAAAATAAATACCATTCAGTGGCTGTTGGGTCAGCTTCCAAAAGCCAAAGTTGTTCTCCTGAGGTACCTGTTTGGGGTACTACACAACATCAAGCAACATTCCTCATCCAATCAGATGACTGCATAGAACCTGGCAGTGTTTCTGGCTCTAAGCACTCTTTGGCTTCCTACTTCTCAAGGCCAGAACTAGCAAAAGAAATGATCAAAGAGATTATTCTTTTTGTTCAATTTCTGATTGAAATTGCTGTACAAGATTTGAGGAAGAAATCTCTTCCCTCTTTGGGGAGGACTCAGTGAGCTGTGACACCAGAGAGAACGTCGCCCATGTCGCTCACTTACACACAGCTGACTTCTCTGAAGACAGCTTGGGAAAGGAGCCGACTGAAGATGCTGACGCTGCTCCGTGTGGTGGCCTGCTGAGGATCCCGGGTCAGGGGAGCAGAATCACGGAGTCAGACTTCACCCTTAGCGGCCATGACAGCCTCAGACAGCCTTACGAGAAAGCCCCCTTTCCCTGACTGACTTTGAGTCAGACTATTCTCAACAGGAAGACATCCACAAGCTACAGCCTCTGGAATCCAACTGGTAAGCACTACCGCTATGCGCTCAGAGGCCACACTGCAGGACCATGCCCACGCCCCATCTGACATGAGCACACCAATCTATCTGCCCACGAATAGGGCTGATGTTCCAGAGAGCCCGAGGGGACACAGGCTCTCCTCAGAGCCCAGCACCTACCACCAGGGTTCACAGCTCTCCTCCCTCAGGCAGTATACCAGGAACCCCTGAAAACATCCAATTGTCACACTGTCCCTCACAAAGGGATGATGAGGACCTTCTAGGAAGAACAAACACCTCCAGGAGGGGGAATATTTTAACCAGAGTTCAGTCATAGACATTGACATCAACAAAGATGCCAGCAATAATAAGTTCAAAAGACAAGCTTTTTTGCATGGGAAGCAAAACACGAGCAAGTTCTCTCTGAATCCAAGCCAACGGCCATTTCTGTGGCACCATGCACTCACAGGTCCTCCTACAATTGTCCCGGTAACCAGCAGCTCCTTGATTCAGATCCCTCCAGAAAACCCCTGCCACACACAGCAGATGCCCTCAAGAGATCAATGAGGCGGCAGCCCTGCTCAGGGCCAAATGTGGATCACCGGCCCTGCGAATTGAGCTCCCCCAGAAAGAAACTGGTGCAGAAACACCATATAACGAGCTACAGAACTGGTCACTTGCATAAAGTGGAGGATTCCTCCCCTGGTCCTTCTCCATCGAGCGCCTCTGTGAGCTCCCAAGACTGTGCTTGCTCCCAGGTCACTCAACAGTGCGTGCTCACACCCCCTGAACCTTCCTCTCCCATACATGGCACTTCTCCATCCTAGAAGAAGCGGGAAGAACCCCTTTCTGATGTACGCAGATCCAGTCTCATGTCTGAAGAACCTGGCACTGCCTCTGGACCCGACTTATATCAAAAGCGGCACCAAAGTATCACTCACAAATTCATGACATACCCATTAAACTTGGTGAAAGGTTGGGAAATGGCTAGGATTTTTGAAGCTCTGGTCCCTCAACATGAAATCAAAAGAAACCAGATCATTGGTAAAGAAAAATGCATTTGTGAGGGAAACAACAAAGGCACCTCCCCACACTTCTGCTGTCCCAGAAGCCAACTCAGTACAAGAGAAAAAAAAAAGGCTTACAACCATCTCGGAAGCCCAACTACAGGCTGCAGAAAAACTTCGAGCTGTGCACACAGCCCAGGTACAGGCACTGGGACAAGTAGGAACCATGCAAGCAGCCCTGGAGATGGCTACAAAACCCCTCAAAGTTGTCCTGACAGCCAAGGCACAGGCTGCAGATGAACCTGGGCAGGTGTGCGCGGCCCTGACAGCCACACAGGAAGGACTTGTGGATGTACACAGAGCCCTGTGAGAGACCACAAAAGGGATCCGGGTGCCACTGACCGCCCTGTCCAAAGTAGAAAAAGAACTCGGAACTGTGAACACAGCGCAGGGCGGTGTGAGGGAAGCACTTTGTGCTGAGATGGAGGAACTTTAGAAAACAGAGAACGAGCTTGGATCTCTTCTGCACACCTCATATGACAGCCAGGAAAGGGCTTGGGGCTGGGAACACTGCCAAGACTGTGGCAAAGAGTGAACTTGGAGATGTACTGGCCTTTTAATACAAGACAACTGAAGGACGTTTAGCTATGAAAAACAGCCCTGGTAGCGGCAAAAGAACACCTAGGTGCTCTGCAGACAGCCCAATTTAGGCCAAGGAAAGATCTAGAAGCTCTGCATGCAGCCCTGTTGGCCACACCAGAAGCCTGGGACGATGGGCAAACTACCCATTTCGAGTGAACCGAGGAACTCTTAGCAGTAGAGGCAGCCAAGTCCGAGATGTCCGAGGGCCCAGTGGCTTTACAGACAACACTGTTAGCCACAGATGATGGATTCGCTGCAGTAGAGAAAGCCCAGGCTGCGGCAAGGGAAGAGCTCCTGGCCATGAACACGGCGCAGCTTGTTGCCATGGAGGGCCTTGGGGCGAAGCAGGAGCCCACCTGGAGGGAACAGAGGCTGCTGTGTGTCTGCAGATGGCCCTGTTTGCAATCCAGGATTCCTTAGGACCTGTGCACACAGCCCAGTTTGCTGCCACCAAGGACGGGGAGCTGTGTGCACTGCCCTGTCTTAAGCCAGGGAAGAACTGACGGCTCTGCACACGGTCCACCATCATCTGCAGAAACTGAAGGGCTTGGGGTGCAGAGATCACACAGCCGCATAGCTCTAATCCCAGGCAAGACTCAGAGAAACATGCCAGTTCTCCACTTGGGCTCATGGAAGAGAAACTCATACTTTCTATGAAATCTCACCAAGAAGTGGGTAAAAAAGAGCAGACACAGTGAATGAAGTTATCCACATGCCATTAGCAATGCTACAGCTGCCCGACTCTGAGAAAGACAACCTGTTATGAGTCAGTTCCAGGTAAGAAGTGGCACCATACCCACTTTCTAGACACAAATACCCCTACAAAATCGAAATGAGCCACGGCTCTGCTGACATGGAGCTCAGATAACTCCACCAGAGCTTTCAGCGTGCCAGAGCCCTTCCTCACATACCAGCTGCCCCGGCGAATGCCATGCCGCTACACCCCGAAACCCCGCTGAGGGCTGCGACCTGGCAGCTGAGCAGTTCGAGGCAGATAGAAGAAATGGAGGAGTAGATGGATCTGCGAGTGGGCCCGTAGACAAGGTTCGAGCACTGGCCTGGATAACTTGCTCATGTCACCACCTCTCAGGTGCCAGCACAGCTCTTTGGCGCATCTCTGCCAAACGTCTGTGAGAATGACCGTCTGCCCAAACCTGTCTTGGATATGCTTTCGGTCCTTCATCAGAAAGGACCCCTCACAGAGGGCATCTTCAGACGGCAGGCCAGTGGGAGATCTTCCAGACAGCTGAAAGAAAAACTGAATGCTGACATCGGCGTACACTAGAACTGTGAATCTATTTTTGTGATAGCCTCTGTTTTCCAGTCTTCTGTGAAAATATTCTTGGAGGTATTATGTCATCAGATCACTACGTTCACTGGGTCTGTGTAGTGGATCCAGACAACAATGAAGAGAAAATAAATACCATTCAGTGGCTGTTGGGTCAGCTTCCAAAAGCCAAAGTTGTTCTCCTGAGGTACCTGTTTGGGGTACTACACAACATCAAGCAACATTCCTCATCCAATCAGATGACTGCATAGAACCTGGCAGTGTTTCTGGCTCTAAGCACTCTTTGGCTTCCTACTTCTCAAGGCCAGAACTAGCAAAAGAAATGATCAAAGAGATTATTCTTTTTGTTCAATTTCTGATTGAAATTGCTGTACAAGATTTGAGGAAGAAATCACTTCCCTCTTTGGGGAGGACTCAGTGAGCTGTGACACCAGAGAGAACGTCGCCCATGTCGCTCACTTACACACAGCTGACTTCTCTGAAGACAGCTTGGGAAAGGAGCCGACTGAAGATGCTGACGCTGCTCCGTGTGGTGGCCTGCTGAGGATCCCGGGTCAGGGGAGCAGAATCACGGAGTCAGACTTCACCCTTAGCGGCCATGACAGCCTCAGACAGCCTTACGAGAAAGCCCCCTTTCCCTGACTGACTTTGAGTCAGACTATTCTCAACAGGAAGACATCCACAAGCTACAGCCTCTGGAATCCAACTGGTAAGCACTACCGCTATGCGCTCAGAGGCCACACTGCAGGACCATGCCCACGCCCCATCTGACATGAGCACACCAATCTATCTGCCCACGAATAGGGCTGATGTTCCAGAGAGCCCGAGGGGACACAGGCTCTCCTCAGAGCCCAGCACCTACCACCAGGGTTCACAGCTCTCCTCCCTCAGGCAGTATACCAGGAACCCCTGAAAACATCCAATTGTCACACTGTCCCTCACAAAGGGATGATGAGGACCTTCTAGGAAGAACAAACACCTCCAGGAGGGGGAATATTTTAACCAGAGTTCAGTCATAGACATTGACATCAACAAAGATGCCAGCAATAATAAGTTCAAAAGACAAGCTTTTTTGCATGGGAAGCAAAACACGAGCAAGTTCTCTCTGAATCCAAGCCAACGGCCATTTCTGTGGCACCATGCACTCACAGGTCCTCCTACAATTGTCCCGGTAACCAGCAGCTCCTTGATTCAGATCCCTCCAGAAAACCCCTGCCACACACAGCAGATGCCCTCAAGAGATCAATGAGGCGGCAGCCCTGCTCAGGGCCAAATGTGGATCACCGGCCCTGCGAATTGAGCTCCCCCAGAAAGAAACTGGTGCAGAAACACCATATAACGAGCTACAGAACTGGTCACTTGCATAAAGTGGAGGATTCCTCCCCTGGTCCTTCTCCATCGAGCGCCTCTGTGAGCTCCCAAGACTGTGCTTGCTCCCAGGTCACTCAACAGTGCGTGCTCACACCCCCTGAACCTTCCTCTCCCATACATGGCACTTCTCCATCCTAGAAGAAGCGGGAAGAACCCCTTTCTGATGTACGCAGATCCAGTCTCATGTCTGAAGAACCTGGCACTGCCTCTGGACCCGACTTATATCAAAAGCGGCACCAAAGTATCACTCACAAATTCATGACATACCCATTAAACTTGGTGAAAGGTTGGGAAATGGCTAGGATTTTTGAAGCTCTGGTCCCTCAACATGAAATCAAAAGAAACCAGATCATTGGTAAAGAAAAATGCATTTGTGAGGGAAACAACAAAGGCACCTCCCCACACTTCTGCTGTCTCAGAAGCCAACTCAGTACAAGAGAAACATAAAGACATGCCAGCAAGTCAACCGAAGGGTTTACAACCCTACCGAAAGCCCAATTACAGGCTGCCGAAGTACTTCGAGCTGTACACATAGCCAAGGTTCAGGCAACTGGACAAGTAGGAGCTGTGCAGACCCCTTGGGGATGGCGACAGAAACCCTTAACGCTGTCCACACAGCACAGGCACAGGCTGCAGATAAACCTGGGCCTGTGTACGCATCCCTACAGCCGCACAGGAGGCTTTGTGGATGTACGCAGAGCCCTGTCAGAGGGCACAAAAGGACTGCGGGTGCCACAGACTGCCCATTCCACAGCAAACAAAGAACTCGTAGCTGTGTACACAGCCCAGGGTGGCATGAGGGAAGCACTTGGTGCTGAGAAAGAAGGAGGTCCATTTGGAAACACAGAACGAACTTGGACCTGTCAATACACAGAAAACAGTCAGGAAAGGGCCTGGAGCTGTGAACACTGTCCAGAGTGTGGCAAAGAGCGAACATAGAGATGTACTGGCCTTCCAATACAGACAAGTGAAGGATGTTTAAATATGAAGAACATCCCTGGTAGTGACAGAAGAACACCTAGGTGCTCTGCTGACAGCCCAGTTTGGGTCAAGGGGAGATCTAGAAGCTCTGCACACAGCCCTGTTGGCCACACCAGAAGCCCTGGATGATGTGCAGACTGCTCAGTTCGAGTAACCCGAATATCTCTAGGTGATAGAGGCAGCCGAACACGAGACGTCGAGACGTCCAAGGACCCGGGGGCTTTACAGACAGCACTGATAGCCTCAGACGATGGACTCGCTGCAGTACAGACAGCCCAGGCTGCGACAAGGGAAGAGCTCCTAGCCATGAACATGGCCCAGCTTGCTGCCATGGAGGGCCTTGGTTGAAGCAGGGAACCCACCTCAAGGAAACAGAGGAAGCTGTATATATGTCACAGACTACCCTGTTTGTGATCAAGGATGGCTTAGGACCTGTGCACACAGCCCCGTTTGCTGCCACCAAGGACAAGGAGCTGTGTGCACTGCCCAGTCTAAAGCCCGGGAAGAACTGATGGCTCTGCACACGGTCCACCTGCATCAGCAGAAACCGAGGTGTTTGGAGTGTGAAAGATCACCCAGCTGCATAGCTCTAATCCCAGGCAAGACACAGTTAAACATGCCAGTTCTCTAATGGCCTCATGGAAAAGAAACCCAAACTTTCTATAAAATCTCACCAAGTGGATAAAATGAGCAGACATAGTGAAGGAAGTTATACACATGTCATTAGCAATGCTACAGCTGCCTGGTTCTGAGAGAGACTACCAGGTATGGGTCAGTTCTGACCAAGAAATGGCACCTTACCCACCTGCTGGACACAAAAACCCCTAAATAATCAAAATGAGCCATCTTCGAGACACGGCTCTGCTGACACGGGGCTCAGAGGACTCCGCCTGCACTTCCAACCTGCCAGAGCCCTTCCTCATGGAGCAGCTGCCCCTGCGGACATGGTGCCATTTCACCCTGCAGCCCTGCCGCTGGGCTGTGATCAGGCGCTGAGCTATTTGGGGCGGAAGCAGTGGAAGAGAAGATGGATCGCTGATTGGGCCTCTTGGCGGGTTTTAGCACTGGCCTGGACAACTTGCTAGTGTCACCAACCTCTCCGGTGCCAGCACAGTTCTTTGGCGCATCTCTGCCAAACGTCTGTGAGAATGACCATCTGCCTAAAGCTGTCTTGGATATGCTTTCTGTCCTTCATCAGAAAGGACCCCTCACAGAGGGCATCTTCAGAAGGCAGGCCAGCGGGAGATCTTCCCGACAGCTAAAGGAGAAACTGAATGCTGGCCTCGGTGTACACTAGAACAGTGACTCTATTTTTGTGATAGCCTCTGTTTTCAAGTTTTCTACAAAAGTATTCTTGGAGGTATTATATCATCAGATCTTTTTGTTCACTGGGTGTTTGTAGTAGATCAAGAAAACGATGAAGAGAAAATAAATACCATTCAGTGGGTGTTGGACCAGCTTCCAAAAGCCAATATTTTTTTCCCCCTCAGGTACCTGTTTAGGCTATTACAGAACATCGAGCAACATTCCTCATCCTATCAGATGACCACATATAACCTGGCAGTTGTCTGGCTCCAAGCACTCTTTGGCCTCCTACTTCCTGAAGCCCAGAACTAGGAAATGAAATGATCAAAAAGGTTCTTCTCCTTGTTCAATTTCTGATTGCAAATTGCTTTACAATATTTGGCGAAGAAATCACTTCCGTCTTTGGGGAGGACTCAGTGAGCTGTGACACCAGAGAGAACGTCGCCCATGTCACTCGCTTGCACACGGCTGACTTCTCTGACGACAGCTTGGGAAGGTGCCGACTGAGGATGCTGACGCTCCTTCCTATGGTGGCCTGTTGAGGATCCTGGATCTGGGGTGGAAAAGCACGGCGTCCAACTTCACTGTTTGTGGAGACAACGGCTTCGGACAGCCCGAGGTGCAAAGTCATCTTTCCTGAGTACTTTGAATCAGATCATTCTCAACACGAAGACATCCACAGGCTACAGCCCCTCGAATCCGAACTGGTGAGCGCTACAGGTGTGCGCTCATAGGCCACACTGCAGGACCGTGCCAACACCTCATCTGACAGGAGCTGTCTGCCCATGGCTATGCCCAATATTCCAGAAAGCCCGAGGGGACACAGGCTCTCCTCAGAACCCAGCACCGACCACTAGGGTTCACAGCTGTCCACCCTCAGGCTACCAGGAACCCCTGTGCACATCCATTTCTAATAGCATCTCTCAAAAAAGGATGATGAGGACCTTCTATGGCAGAATGAACCCCTCCAGGAGGAAAATTTATCTATAGTTCAGTCACTGGCATTGACATTGAGAAAGATGCCAACAATAAAAAATATTCAAAAGAGAAGCTTTTTTGCTTGAGAAACAAAACACGAGCAGGTTCTCTCTGAATCCAGGATGGCGGCCATTTCTGTGGCACCATGCACTCACAGGTCCTCCTGGGATCATCCTGGGAACCAGCAGCTCCTTGACTCTGATGGCTCCAGGAAACTCTGCCTCACACAGCCCATGCCCTCAGAGATGGATGAGGTGGTGGCCCTGCTCAGGGCCCAACATGGATGACCAGCCCTGTGAACTGAGCTCCCCCATGAAAACACTGGCGTAGAAACACCGTACAACTAGCTAGGGAGCCATTCATTTGCATGGAGTGGAGGATTCCTCCCCGGGCCCTTCTCCATCAAGGGCTTCTGTGAGCTCCCAAGACTATGCTTGCTCTCAGGTCACTCAACAGATTGTTTTCACAACCTCCGACCTTCCTCTCCCATTCATAGCAATTCTCCAGCTCAGAGAAAGTGGGAAAAAATCCCTTCTGATGTACACAGATCAAGTCTCATGTCAGTAGAGCCTGGCACCGCTTCTGGGCACAAGAGCAGGTGCCTGACTTATTCCAAAAGAGGCACCATAAAGTATCGCTCACAAATCCATGACATAAACATTGAAACCAGAAAGGTTGGGAAATGGCTTGGCTTCTTTGAAGATCCGTTCCCTCAGATAGAAATCAAGAGCAACCAGTTCACTGGTAAAGAAAAATGCATTTGTGAGGAAAACCACACAGCCACCTCCCCATGCTTCTGCTGTCCCAGAAGCCAACTCAGAACAAGAGAAACAAAAAGAGATGCCCGCAAGGTCAACCAAATAGCTTACAACCCTACCTGAAGCCCAATTACAGGCTGCAGAAGAAATTCCAGCTGTGTGCCCAGCCCAGGTACAGGGGACAGGACAAGTAGGAGCTTTGCAGACATCATTGGGGTTGGTGACAGAGACCCTCAACGCTGTCCAGACAGCCCAGGAACAGGCTGCGGACGAGCTTGGGGCTGTGCGCGTGGCCCTGACAGCCGTACAGGAAGGACTGGGGGATGTGCACAGAGCTCTGTCAGAGGCCACAAAAGGGCTGCATGTGTCACAGACCGCCATGTTCACAGCAAAGAAAGAAATCAGAGCTGTGAACACAGCCCAGGATGGCGTGAGGGAAGCGCTTGATGGTGTGAAGGAGGCGCATTTGCAATCCCAGAAGGAGCTTGAATCTCTGCACACACTCACATGACAGCCAAGAAAGGGCTCAGGACTGTGAACACTGCCCAGAGTGTGGCAAAGAGCAAACTTGGAGATGTACTGGCCTTCCAATACAAGACAACCGAAGGACATTTAGCTATGAAAAACAGCCCTGGTTGTGGCAAAAGAACACCTAGGTGCTCTGCAGAGAGCCTAATTTGGGCAAAGGGTAGATCGACAAGCTCTGCACAAAGCCCTGTTGGCCACACCAGAAGCCCTGGATGACGTACAAACTGCCCAGTTCAAGTCAACTGAGGAAATCTCAGCAGTAGAGGCAGCCCAGTTCGAGATGTCCTAGGGCCTGGGGGCTTTACCCGACAACCCTGTTTGCAACAAGCGACTGACTCGGTGGAGTACAGAAAGCTCAGATTGCGACAAGAGAAGAGCTCCTGACCATGAGCACGGCCCAGCTTGCTGCCATGAAGGCCCTGGGGCGACGCAGGGAGCCCACCTGGAGGGAACAGAGGTTGCTGTTCGTCAGCAGACTACGCTCTTTGCGATCAAGGATGGCTTAGAACCTGTGCACACAGCCAGTTTGCTACCACCAAGGACGGGGATCTGTGTGCACTGCCCAGACTACAGCCAAGAAACAACTGACGGTTCTGCACACAGTTCCACCTGCATCAGCGGAAACCGAAGGGCTTGGGGTGCAAAAGGTGACCCAGCTGCATAGCTCTAATCCCAGGTTAGAGAAACATGTCAGGTCTCCACTCAGCCTTGTGGAAGTCACACCCGACGTTTGTAGGAAATCTCACTGGAAAGGACAGCGAAAGGAGCAGTGCCCTCCTAGTCCCCTGCCTGTGCGTGATCCTGCTGCAGCTCTTTGGTTGTGGGTGATGTGTCAGCCCAGACTCATGGCCCACAGTCCTTAGTGATTGATGCAGGGGCCAAATACACAACCAAAGACATTTCACCACCAGAATCTGATGATTACAAGACTAGAAACTGGGCTAAAAATGACATCAAGACAATCATCATCATGACTCTTTCCAATGAAAGACCTGGGATAGGGAGCATAAAGGTAAACACTGCTCCTACTTAGGACAACAAAGTCATTCTCTTCATTGAGACCATTAGGAAAAACTTGCAGATGAGAAAAACCTGCATCACCTCAGTGACTGGGAGGCCTGTTCCTTTTCAGATCATGGGCGTGGTCCCATTGCGTGATGCTTCCTATACCTTCAGAGTGCTAGAAAGAGCAGCTTCTGTATAGAAAACAGACATTATGTCAGATTTGTGTTCGGAGAAGGCCAGGGGGTGGTGATTAAAGAACACAGACTGTGGGGAGAGCTGTAAATTGCAGTGAAACCATCCATAGTCCTTGGAACACTTGTCATCAATAGACAAGAATAATGCCGCTCATCAAAAAGAAGAAAAGCATGCCCGGGACTGAAGGGAATCCTGTGAGATGTTTCCCCGAGTCCACACCAGTGGCCTTTTCTCTGATCTCTCACAGTCACATGCCCTCACAGGATCACTGCCCAAAACCGCCCAGTGATGTCGCTGGACTGTAAAACCAGACTGTTTCAAGACCCATGAGTGTCATGATACCGATTTGGGGCTGTTGTGCTTATTTGAATTGTTTTTCTATTAGTAGTGTGTTGCTCTACAAAGGCTCCAGAAAAGAGAGCTGGGAAGAGAGCTAAAATGTAATACTGACTAATCTGAACATCTTTTCAAAGGTAACCTGAAAGCATCTCTTGCCCAAGTGTGGATAAAGACCATGACAACTGTCCTGTATGACAAGAATGCTCCTGCAAACATGTATGTGATCAGAGCTTGGCTGCTTTTTGCTGAGATGTTTCTCAGCTGCCCTGCCTCTTAGGGCAGTGAGCCAGAAAACAGGACTGCTGAGTCCTCCTTTTGCTGAGGATCATTTAGAAGCAATGGAATTGAGAGGATGCTGGTGAATCAAGATTTACAGAATGAAGACCCACAAAGTCGCAATCAGGCCTTTTTCTCAGAGAGTCCCTGGATCTGGGTTTCCTTACCTCCCCAAGTCTTGACATAATATTGCCTCAGTTGATTCACCTTGACATCTAGTTGATAGCCCATTGGTTTATTTCTTCCCCAGTGGCTTATTTCATATCCATGGACCTTTCTCTCCTCTCTTGCCTTAAAGGTGGCACTGGCACATCTCCTGGACTATCCCCTGGGATGAGTAGGCCTTGCCATCAGAATGAAGGCATAGAGTCAGGAATCAATATGGGCCTTCCCTCCCGTGAACTTATACCAAGTTGCTCAGAACCTCTTTAGTTCACCATCAGAAGTCTCTTTCAACCACAAATCGGCCTTGTTTTGAATCCTCTTCTTGAGCTCCAGGAAACTTGCATGTGAAATGATATTTCCATGATTTCCTAAATGCTGCATTTTTTCAGTTACAGAGGAAAAGTTAATGTTTTCTTTAGGGTATAAGAAGTTTTTCCATTATCAGCTATAACCAACTGCTCTCAGTATTCTTTTGAATACTTTTTGATACTTAATCTGAATAGTTGGTAACTATTGTAGTAAGGAGTGCTTTTCAACATTTCTATTCCAATGGCACAAAAACGAATGACTAAAATTCTACAGCACAAACAAAATAATTCTATTTCTTGCCTATCTGAAAACAGATAGGTATAATTTTGATAGACCTACAAAAAAATTAGTCATCACCTACCTTTTTTCCTAGAAAGTGACATTTAAAAATTTATAAAAAAATTTTCTTCAAGGTATTTTGCTGTTACTTAAAATAACTTTTGGTCATTATTTTTTCTTCAATTTCATTGCATTTGAAATTTGATGAGATAGCTGAGCCTGACTTGTTTTAGAGTCTCTTTTGTCTGAGGTTCTATTTTGGACAGGGACGCTTTTAAAACTTTTGCAGGAGTCATTGGGAAGCTCGATTTCCACAAATAGGATGTGGGGAAAGGAAGCAGTGTTGCTTTTTTTTTTTTTTAATATGAAGAAATTCAGTTTAAGTGGTAACCAAAATGAAGTAGTATCCATTGTACATTTTATTTTTTTGAGACAGGGATGGAGGGAGCAAGAGAGAAAAGATCAACTCACTGCTCCTCTGAACTTTGCCATTGACTGCTTCTCATATGTACCCTGAGTGGAGCTCGATATGGTGACCTTGGGTGTCAAGCTGGTACCCTTGTGTTCGAGCCAGAACCAATGCTTGAACTGGTAGCTGGTGCTGGATAAGGCTTTGTCCTAGACCACCACGGTCACCAGTTCCATCCCGAGGTTGAAGTCAGAAAATCAATCTTGAGTCAGGGCACAGATAAGAAGCAATCAGTGGGTGCCCAGCTAAAGAAAAACAATGAGGAGATGTTTCTCTCTCTCTTTCTATCTCCTTCACGCAAAACCTTCTCCTTCTCTCTCCAAGAAAATATAACACAACATAAAATAATACCTCTTCTTTTTAAAGAAATCACGTGGTTCTGGCCGGTTAGCTCATCAGTAGAGCACTGGCCTGGCAGGAGGAAGTCCCGGATTCAATTTCTAGTCAGGGCACACAGGAGAATTGCCCATCTGCTTCTCCAATCTTTCCCCTCTCCTTCCTCTCTATCTCTCTCTTCCCCTCCTGCAGCCAAGGCTCCATTAGAGCAAAGTAGCCAAGGATGGCTCCATGGCCTCTGCCTCAGATGCTAGAATGGCTCTGGTTGCAGGGAAGCATCGCCCCATAGTGGGCAGAATGTTGCCCCCTGCTGAGCATGCCTGGTGGATCCCAGTCAGGCACGCATGTGGGAGTCTGTCTGACTGCCTCCCTGCTTCTAAGTTTGAAAAAAAGAAAGAAGAAGAAGAAAAAAAAAAAAAAAAAAAAAAAAAAATATATATATATATATATATATATATATATATACACATAAATAAATCAACTGAATGCTGGAGATTTAGCATTTACATTGACATTCATTGGTCCTTTCAGCTGAATACGAGACATGTCTATATCTTTAATGTATTGCATCCGTTAGAATTCAACCATTAGGAACAAATCCTGAATAAGTCGACTATGGTGTTACCTGACATTTGAATTTTTAACACACCCATTTCATATTTTCCTTGCCAAACATGATTTCTACAACTTTATAGCATGCTGGCAAAATTACATATTTTTCAATTGTGAAAGAGAGCATTTTTTAGCAAGAATTTCTGTGATAGTGAAAATTGCTTTTCGTGCTTTTTCTGATGCCATTACAATTAATTCGATCATTTTGCTTGACTACTTTTGGGCAGTACAAGTGTTTTAGAATATTCAGCTTGCTTTTTGCACAGGTGAGAAAGTTCTACTAACAAATATCTTTAATTTACTTGGAACCATCACATGATTTGCTAATTTTCTCCACAAATCATGTGAAACATGATGTATTTTCTTCACTGATATAAAGACAAATGACAACTCATCTTCTATGAGATGATGAACAGTAGTTCTCCCTTTAGTTTTAGAAGAAGCAGAGCCAGTTACGGTTCTAGACGAGGTACCCACGGCCGATGTGCTGGGCAGAGCGGCACTCGATGCACTTGCATCATTTCTTTCACAGTCTTCTGAGATTTAGGATTTTTTATTTGACAGTTGTCCATGTTACATGGATAGCAATTTCCTAAAAAACAATTAAAAAGAAAGAAGAAGAAAGTGATCGTTTTTACCAGTTAAAAAAATATAAACAGTACTTGAAATTTGTGTGGGAACAGCTGAGACTGCTTCACCTTCCATTACTTTCTATGTGTACAAACGGGAGACTCTGGGTGAGCAGTGAGTCTCAGCACTGCCCACTGCTACAATATTGTTTTGAAACTCTTGCCTCCACTCTTAGGATGTGCTGCTGGGAAAAACATGTGGCTCCCAGGGACACTGGTGGCCCAAGAACAGTGTATGGAGGAGGAGAAACAGGGCAGAAGCAAAACTGCCTCCAGCCTACACCGGGCACTGAATCCTTTGCCTGAAAAGGCACTGAAAGCTTTGCATCCAAAGGCCCTAGAAGGTGGCTTGCAGGCCCTGTGCCATGCTCCCCGGGGCTCTGTGGGGCGAGCACAGTGACACAGAGTCTCAGCCACTTGGCCTAGGATTAAGGTGGGCCAGCAGCTATGCCCAACTAAGGACCTTGCCAAATGTCTAGCCCTAACCTGTTCTTGCAGCCTTTCCAATAATTTTGTACGTAACTAATAACCTATATTAAATTCTTCTCTGCTTAAAGTACTTAGTCATTTCTGTTTTTTGACATTAGAACTTACTGATTCTCCTATGTATTATTGTAGTGTGACTGTAACTATTGAATATATATGTACATATAAAGTTGTTGGGTATATGCAAATATATATATGGACATGTATATAAACAATCTGTAACTATATAACTATATCTTGTAAAAAAAGAATACATCTTTTGAATCTTCTGCCATTCTTTGCCTACACAAATTATTCATTGAGAATAAGCTGGTCTCTTTGCTACTCCCAGAACTGCCGTTGGTGTGTCTGTGTATGTATGCATTGGCACGGTCTATGTCTCCATTCTGCCCACCCAGGCCTAACTGAGAGGAACCAGGGCACACAGCGCAGCAGCAAAGAGTTCTCACTCTCCTGCCATGGCCGCCCTGCCCAGTATGGCAACAGCGGACGTGTAGCAAACCTGTGGTGTCCAAGTCAGCAGGACAGACACACATTGAGATGGAGCTGGGAGAAATGCCCTGGTCCCAAAGATATTTAGGCAGATAGACTTCAGAAGAATAGAGATTCTCCTTGAGCTGGTTAGAACAAGAGTGAGGATCATGTGCAAGTGTAATGTTTATCCAGGCTGATCTCTGGGTATGATTTCATTCTTGTTCTTCCCAACACAATTCCGAATGTTGGCAGTGCACTGGAAATGAAAACCATCAAAGTCTCTGCTTGGCTAGCATTCATTTCTTCCTCTTTATTCTTGCAGGAGAAACTTAACATCACACCTTGTGTTATTTTGTGTCTTTCTTGGGTTTATTTTTTTAACGGAAAAAGCTGACCCACCATAAAGAGTATCAAGAGCGTTGAGAGTTTCCCGTCCTCATCCTCGAAGTCAGACAACCAGACGACGATGCGATCCCACTGCAAGAGGTAAGCATTGCTGTCACTCTGTTTCACGTCTTTCTGACTTCCTTGCACGTATTTACATACACTACTGGTTAATGAAAACACAAGTGCATGTACTTTTCGCTATTTGACATTTTCTCTTCACAATATATTATGAACGCATTTCCCTGTCAGTACACATTAGACCATCTCATTCTTTCATAAGGCTGCACTAGGGCCCATGTCAATTTTCAGACTGTCTGCTTAATTTTGCTTCATGGCAATTATGAGACAATCAATGTCTTATCTAAGTATAGTCAGAGTCGACCTGATTTGGGGTGAGGGGTGTGGAAACCGTTCAAAAGAAGGTTTTACTTGACAAAACATTTTAAGAACCATTAATTTGCATAAGATGAGACCCGAGGACAAATTTATATTTTGGTTTGTAGTTTGACATCAAGTTTGGATTGAGGTATAAAATTGAGAAGACAGTCATTTAAGTATAAAAAACTTGACACCTTCTCCTGCAGAAGACTAAAAACAGGTTCACAGAACAGAGCTCATTAACCAATTATGCTTATAGATGAATTGGAGAAGATGACCATATTTGAAATACAGAATTTACTCTGTGCCTAAGAAAATTGAATAAAATTTTTGATTTAACATCCTCACATAGCCTGGATTAAACGTTGACCTGGGATGCTGAGGTTGCCGGATCGAAACCGGGGCTTGCCAGGAAGAAAGATCAAAGAACAGATGAAAAGTAGCTACTAATAGTTCATGTTTCCCACTCCTCTCCCTCTTACTCTTTCTTTCCCTTCTTTCTAAAATCAATCAATAAAACATTTTGAAATTTAATGTCCTCCTGTATTCTCAAAAATTTTCAGTAAATGTTATCACTGATTTATTAAAAGATGAAACCTGTATTTTGAGCTTTTGGCCATAACCACCATCTTCCAGTAATTCACCAAAAATTAACTGGAGCTAAGAAAAACTAACTAAAAACAAAAGAGGAGAGGTACTCACTCTCTGCTTCGCAGGCCTTTGTGAAAACATGGAATTGAACACCTGAAATATCTAACCGACACACGTGAATCCATTAGAGAGGTGACACTATAGACATAGAGAAAAGTGTCATTGTTTAAAAAGTAAGGCCCTACAAATGTTCCCGTCGCACAACAGGAAGGGGCTACAACATCACCCATCACGCGGTCAGCGCAGCAATGAACAAACTAGGTCAGGGCCAGATTCTCGCCAAGAGAATTAAGGTAAGTATTGGTCACCTTAAGCACTCGAAGAACTGAGGCACCTTCCTCAGACTGTTAAAGAAAATGATCAAAAAAGAAAGAAACCGAAGACAGAGGTATCTGCCTTGCTTCAATGGCAGGGCCATACTGCTCTGCTCAGAGAAGCTCACTTTGTGACAACCAATGGACAGGAGACTGAGCTTATTGCACACACGCCCTGTGAAGACATGGCATGGTGACTGCAAAACCATCAATGAGTAGAAGGCCTCTGTACTAATAATAAGTATTCATGGAAGAGGACATAAACACTTTCAGTCATCAGAGAATAATGCAGCTGAAACAAGATCTATTTAGATTATGGTTCAGGTCTAAGCCAAGAAGAGGTCAACAGTATGAGCTGAAGATAGAAAATATCCCTGAAAAATTTAGATGCTAAAATTATCAACAACATATGAGCAAATTAGTTCCAGCAATACATGAAAAAATTATATTTATACATTATGACCAAGTAGGATTTATTCTGGGGACGCGAGGCAGGTAAAATATTCACAAATCACTCAATGTGATTCATCACATAAACAAATGGAAGGAGAAAAATCACATGATCGTATCAATAGATGCAGGTAAAGCATCTATTGATATCATACAGGAAATACAGGGAACATACCTCAACATGATAAAGGCCATCTATGACAAATCCCAAGCCAACATCATACTCAATAGGCAAAAATTAAAAGCAATCCCCTTAAGGTCAGGAATAAGGCAAGGGTGCCCATTTTCACCACTATTATTCAATATACTTCTGGAAGTCCTAGGCACAGCACTCAAACTAGAAGAAGAAATGAAAGCCATCAAAATTAAAAAAGAAATAGTAAGACTATCATTATTTGCTGATGATATAATATTGTAATTAGAAAACCCTAAAGTCTCAGTCAAGAAACTACCTGGCCAAAAACAATCCAATAAATAAATGGGAAAAAAATGAATAGACACTTTTCCAAAGAGGACTTAGAGATGGCCAATAGGCATATGAAAAAATGCTCAACATCACTAATCATTAGAGAAATGCAAATTAAATCCACAATGAGATATCACCTCACTCCAATCACAATGGCGCTCATCAACAAAACAACACAGAATAAGTGCTGGCGAGGATGTGAAGGAAAGGGAACCTCCCTGCACTGCTGGTAGGAATGCAGACTGGTGCAGCCTCTGTGGAAAACAGTATGGAGATTCCTCAAAAAATTGAAAATAGAACTGCCTTTTGAGCCAGCTATCCCACTTTTAGGAATATACCCCAAGAACACCATAGAACTGTTCCACAAGGAGAAATGCACCCACATGTTTATGGCAGCATTGTTCACAATAGTGAAGATCTGGAAACTGCCCAAGTGTCCGTCAAAGAACGAGTGGATTAAAAAGCTTTGGTACATATGATATATACTATGGAATACTACTCAGCCATAAGAAATGACGACATCGGATCATTTACAATAACATGTATGGACCTTGATAACATTATACAGAGTGAAATAAGTAAATCAGAAGAAACTAAGAACTATATGAACCCATACATAGATAGGACAAAAAATTAGACTCAGAGACATGGACATGAATGTGATGGTAACACGGGGTGGGGTGGGGTGTGGCAAGGAGGCGAGGAAAGAGAGACAGGGGATGGGGGAGTGGAGGAGCACAAATAAAACCAGATAGAAGGTGACTGAAGACAGTTTGACTTTGGGTGAGGGGTATGCAACATAATCAAATGTCAAATTAAGATGTTTTCTCGGAACATATGTACCCTGATTTATAAATGTTACTGCATTAAAATTAATAAAAATAAAATTAAAAAATAAAACTACTGGGCCTGATAAATGTATTCAGCAATGTGGCAAAATATAAAATTAATATTCAGAAATCAGAGGCATTTTTATATACCAACAATCAAGTGTCTAAAAGAAAAATTCAGAAAACAATCCCCTTCATAATTGCAAAAATAAAAAAATAAAGTACCTAGGAGTAAATTTAATCAAGGAGATTAAAAACTTGTACTGGAAAATTATAAAACATTAATAAAAGATATCAAGGAAAATACAAACAAGTGGAAGTATATATTGTGTTTATGGATAGGAAGAATAAACATCATTAAAATGTGTATATTACCCAAATCAATTTATAAATTCAATGCAATTCCTATTAAAATACCAATGACATACTTCAAAGATATACAACAAATATTCCAAAAATTTATATGGAACCAAAATAAAACCACAAACAGCCTCAGGAATCTTGAAAAAGAGGAATAAAGTGGGTAGAATCATACTTCCTGATAACAAGTTATACTACAGAGCCATTGTACTCTAAACAGCTTGATACTGGCAAAAGAACAGGCAGACAGATCAATGGAACAGAATAGAGAACCCAGAAATAAACCCACACCTTTATGGACAATTGATATTTGACAAAGGAGGTAAGAGCATATAATAGAGTAAAGACAGTCTCTTTACCTAATGTTGTTGGAAAATTTGGACAGCTACCTGAAAAAAAAATGAAACTACACCACAAACTTATACTGTTCACAAAAATAAACTCAAAATGGATAAAAGACTTAAATGTAAGTAATGAAACCATATTCATCTTGGAAGAAAACATAGGCAGTAAGCTCTCTGAAATCTCTCACAGCAATGTATTTGGGAATTTATCTCCACGGGCAAGTGAAATAAAGGACGGAATGAACAAATGGGACTATATCAAACTAAAAAGCTTTTTGCAAAGTTAAAGACAATATAAACAAAATAAACAGAAAGACCACACAATGGGAGAACATATTTGACAATACGTCTGATGAACAGTTAATAACTAAAATTTATAAAGAACTTGTAAAACTCAACACCAGAAAGATAAACAGTCCAATCAAAACATGGCAAAAGAAATGAATAGATACTTCTCCAATGAGGACATACAGATGGCCAATAGGCAAAAGAAAAAATGTTCAACATCACTAATCATTAGAAAAATGCAAATTTAAACCAAAATAAGCCTGAACAAGAGGTGGTGCAGTGGATAGAGCATCTGACTGGGATGCGGAAAGACTCAGGTTCAAGACCCCAAGGTCGCAAGCTTGAGCGTGGGCTCATCGGGCTTGAGAAAAAGCACCAGCTTAGACCCAAGGTCGCTGGCTTGAGCAAGGGCTACTCAGTCTGCTGAAGGCCCGCAGTTAAGACACATATGAGAAAGCAATTAATGAACAACTACAAAAAACTGATAATTGATGCTTCTCATCTCTCTCCGTACCTGTCTGTCTGTCCCTATCTATCCCTCTCTCTGAATCTCTCTCTGTCCTTGTAAAAAAATAAAAAGAAAAGAAACCACAATGAGATACAACCATTCAGAATGGCGGTCATTATTAAAACAACACATAATAAGAGCTGTCCAGGGTGTGGAGAAAAGGGAACCCTCCTGCACTGCTGGTGGGAATGCAGACTGGTGCAACCACTGTGGAAAACAGTATGGAGATTCTTCAAAAAATAAAAATGGAACTGCCTGTGAATCAGGCATCCCACTTTTAGGATTATTTCCTACGAACACCAGATCACTGATTCAAAGAAAAAAAATGTACTCCCATGTTTATGTCAGCATGGTTTACAATAGCCAAGATCTGGAAACAGCCCAACTGTTCCTTAATGGACGAGTGGATTAAAAAGGTGTGATACATATACACAATGGAATACTATGCGGCCATATAAATGAGGGAAATCTTACTTTTTTGCGACAATATGGATGGACCTGGAAACTATTATGTTAAGTGAAATAAGCCAAGCAGAGAGAAAAATTTCAAAAGACCTCACTCATTTAAAAAATCCAAGAAACAATGTGAACTGATAAACGGAATAAAGCCATAGGCAGGATCAAAGGGACCAGAGGGAAAGCAGACAATGGGAAAGAAAATGAGAGGATGGGATCAGAGAAGGGAAAGAGATTGGTGATTTATATAAATATATACACAAAACGGCGTTATAGAGAGCAGAAAAGCAAATCCTGGATAAAAGGGGAGAGGGTGTTGGCGCGACAGGGGTGGACGGGCAAAGGCAATGTTGAGGTGAACACGGGGGTGGAGGGATGTATTTGGCGACACTTGAATCTATGTAAACAAAAGAAATTTAAATCAATAAAAAAAATAAATAGGCCATGGCTGGTTGGCTCAGTGGTAGAGCGTCGGCCTGGCGTGCAGGAGTCCCGGATTCAATTCCTGGCCAGGGCATACAACAGAAGCATCCACCTGTTTCTCCACCCCTCCCCCTCAGCTTCCTCTTTGTCGCTCTCTTCCCCTCCCACAAACAAGGCTCCATTGGAGCAAGGTTGGCCCAAGTGCTGAGGATGGCTCTATGGCCTCTGCCTCAGGTGCTAGAATGTCCCTGGTTGCAACAGAACAATGCCTCAGATTGGCAGAGCATTGCCCCCTGGTAGGCATGCAGGATGGATCCCGGTTGGGCGCATGCAGGAGTCTGTCTGACTGCCTCCCGTTTCCAACTTCAGAAAAATACAAAGAACAAACAAAAAAAACAAAAAGAAAAGAAAACTACGTAAAAATTTTATGATTGGTTACTATACTAGATATGAATAAAATTATTCCTATAGCTCCTCTGAAGTGTTTTTACTTCACAAAATAAAGTTGTTGAAGGGTACTCTTTATTACTATATAGTACCATTGATTTTTAATTAAGAAATGATGCTTGTTAGCTTCTGGTGAACCATATTTCTACATACATCACTGAAAATATCTTTAAGATGCATTTAATTATTCTCCAGATTGTCCATTCAAGAAATGGTTTTACAAAATTGCAGTAGTAGGTAACTAAAAATGTTTGGATACAATCAGAATTTACATTACTATAAACTTTTAAAAAGCAGCTTGAATTTTCATTCTCTTTTTTCCTTTTAGGATTTTATTTATTGACTTCAGAGAGAGGAGAGCGAGAGAGAAGGAGAAAAAGTAGGAATAGGAAGCACATGTGCCTTGACCGGCAAAAGACCAGAATTTCGAACCGGTAGACTCAGTATCACAAGTCGACACTTGAGCCCCTGCGCCACCTCAGCTCAGGCTCATGGTCTATTTCTTTAACATTATCATCATGCTGAATAATGAGATTTATTTAAGAGTAGCACGATTTTGTAAAATAGAAAAGTAACCCTTCCAATGCTCATTACCTATATCATTATGCTTGGTATTGAAAGTAAAATTATGCCAAACGCTCAGCCCCCATCAGAGTGAACTTGCGCATTACCCTGTGTTAGATGGAATATTGTGTTTGCTCTTTGTTCAGATTTTGTGACTATAAACTTGTTGTTACAAGATTTACAGATAAATTTAACTCGACAGAAAAAATATTTTATAGTACACTGTATTGATTTCTCTGTATAACCAAATTACATTCTCACAGCAGATTTATTAAAATTACATGTGGTACTATAATAACAAAAGAACTAATAAATAACAGAGACCCATTAGAAACCATGCCCAATTCTACAGGCAAGTGCCACATAGGAGAGTTCCCCAATGCTGCAGATGCACATAATAGAGCATCCTGACCTATACCCCTACCTCCGTGATAGAGGAGACATCCCCAGGAAGGTGATGTGGAAGCTCTGATCCAAAGATCGTGGATGCCCCATCTCGGAGGACGGTGGAGAATCATTTGCTCACTGACAGAATACATGTAGAAAGACCTGTCGGAGGAGGAAGCACAGTCTTTAAAATGCCATGTAGCGAGGGCACAGGAGAGAAATAGGAAGAGTGGGCACGTGCCTGTCGGGACATGCTGCAGGTCTGCCTGTTTACAAGCAGTGGAACATTGTTGAAGGTTTTTCAGAACAGGAGTGAAGGATCACATTTACATTTACAATACATGTCTCTTTCATCTCCTCAGAACACAGGTTAAAGGGGGCAGGAGAAAATGGAAGTCAACTCCTAGAAGGCTATGAGAACCATCCAGAAGCTGAGACTGGAAGATGAAGGGGGCGGAGAGGCTCATGGGAAACAGATGCACCTAGAAGATATTTCACAGGCAAGTGTTGAAGATGCCTAATGAACAGACCAGTTTCTCGAATATACTACTGGATTATAAATAAGTTTACAACAGAGGTATACAGATATTTAATTTTTATTTTCTAATATTTCCAAGTAAAAAAAGGCTTGAAGATAAACAAAAGAGCATACACATGAAACAGTGTTTTAGAAAAGTCTACAGGGTACAATAGGAGAAATATGTCAACTTGCATTTTTTCTAATTTGGACATGCCAGAAAGTGTATCTGCTGGTTGAGGGATCTTCTAATTCAATGGATCACCTTCCCAAGAGCATCCTGGTGGAAGAACAGATGAATAAGAACAAGGAATTTAAAGGTGGATCATGAGTGTATCTAGTGTTCTAAAAGTATAGCATTGAAAAATATGAAGATGGAGAAACAATAAAATACAAAATTTTAAAATATATTTTTCTTTGCAAAGACGGGGGGAGATAAGTAGACTAGGGAAAGTATTTCTTGCTCTTATGAGCTGCTCAGAGTTCTGTTATTGTAAAAGTAATTAACTTGAAGTTTAAATTTGAAGTTACTGAAGACTGAAGAATTTCAAAATGATGTCAACATGACCTGGATTATGAAGTCTGAAATTCAGTAAAAGTGAAGTTGGTTATTTCAAAGTCAGGCATTGATTTTTCAAGAATGGTCAACTAGCACCATCTTCCGGCTATGCAAGGACTTTGTTTTCCTCCCTAGCTCCAAACTGTTAGTGACAATATTATGATTGTGGTGACGCCTGCAGGACTTATTTCTAATAAATGAACATACATCCTGAAGAGCTATAACTCTGAAATGAGATGATTACTTTTCAGAAATGTAACTTCTAGTCGCTCTAGAAAAAAAAGTAATAATGTTTGCTAAGTAGATAACGGTCCTGATTCTAAGAATCATTTTAAATTATTTATATATAGTATTCTGGAGAATTATTATGTGTTCTAATAATTCTTATGAAGAAACTTTGTATATATATAACTTTGGTAACTCCAACCTGTTTTCTCCTCTGCTCACCCCTTATAAACTCTAGCCACATAAGAAGATATCTTCAAATGTTTAAAGAGTAAAAAAATATTACTTAAGCAACATGAAAAAATTATTCCTTAAATTATCCAACTCTTTGAAATAGACAGGAGGATTAGCCCCATATTACTGACAGGAAAACATGTGGCTTAGCTTAATCTAAAGAAGCCTGTGTCAAAAATAGAACAGAGAAAATTCAGATACAAGGTATTTTTTGTACTGAAGCCCCTGTTTTTTCGACACTACTCATATCCACTGCTCCTTAATAGGGAATATGTATATGTAGAAATATGATTTAATTGCCTAATAAAAGACTTTCTCATATCTATTAATTAGTGTCTTTGTCAGAACTGTACAGCTCTTAGGATGACTTTATTTCCTCTACTCATTTTCACACAGGCTGAACACAGCACCTTCTATTTGACACCTGGGAGCTCTTTCTGTATCTGTCTAAATATCAACCATGGCTTTTAAATCATTCTGTTAATGTGTGAACAGAAAAGTTCAAAAAAACAAAGAATAATTTATCACTTTTCCTACAGTGTTGATTCGATTCATCCTAAAAATGAGATTGCAATCATTCCAAAGCTGAAAAGCAGACACGCCATTAATTTACTAATACTAACCATATTTAGAGACAAAACCTGAGCTTTGAAATTATGTTCTCTTACCTGGTAATATGTACCAATTAGAAGCCTCCTCAAAAGCTGGGAGGACTCTGTGTCAGGTTGAGGGTAAAGTGCACAGAACAATGATATCCTGGTAGGAGGGATGTGGGTGCTAAAGGCCCTCATTCTCTGCAGAAAATACTAGCCACAACCTGCAGAGAAAAGCAAGCAAATAGAGATGAATATAATCATTATTTGACTAAACCAAATTCCGTCTTGTATTTCCCAGTCCTAGAAGCAAAAATAATAATCCCATTCAGTTAGTTACTTTCATGCATTTCTGTTGAAGAGATCAAAATTCTGCCACCCCAAAGCTATGTTTTGGGGATACTGGTTTTAAGTTGTTTATTAGGAAATAAAAGACTCAGAAACACTAACTCTCCACTCCTTGCCTGCACAAGAGACCCAGATTTGAGAAATCTGCTTCAGGAAGGAGATCTTCGAACGCTGCCTTAGCCTAACTTGAATTGAGTATGGTCAACAAGGGCTTCAGGCAGGGGCCTGTTACCTACATAGCACTGTGTCCCAGCGTTTCTGAGTCACCTACCACGGATTCTCCGGCCATGTTTGTTCCCCAGTTCCTCAGCTACCTGTAAATCACCCATTCTCACTTCTGAAAACTGTGTGCCCTTTCCCTGTCCTCCTTGGTCCAAAATATGTTATATACACAATGCTGCCTCAGTGTCTTTGGGATTTTCAGGGAATTTTTGTGTCTACGTGAATTCACCATGAGCGTGTATTAAACTTTGAATTTTCACCTGTTAATCTGTTCATTTGGTTATTAGTCCAGCCAGAAGAAATTAGGAAGAGGAAAAGTATTAACATTTTTTCTAGCTCCAACACTGTTCTTGCAACTCAAGAAATACTAATTAATAGTCTCCAAAAGTATGTATTAACTAATGTAGAATGGAATGATCCTAAATAATCTGAGCTTCCATTTTCAAAATTCATCATAAGAAACTCATACACATTTTACCTCCCTCCCAAGGTTCATGGAGTTTCCAATGAAATGAACACTCGATGAAATAAAAAGTAAAATATAAATGAAAAATTGACAAGCATATTTTTAAAAATGTGCTATATAAATGTCAAATTTATGGTATTCAACCCTGCAATACTGTTGCACAAATCAATCCATGTGCCTAGCACTGTTCTTTTTAAAAATGCATTGTATTCTGTAAGTTTGAATCTTTTTCAGTGTCAGTTCTAACATAGAGAGATAGGAGTGGGGACCTTTCCAAGGGTTTTATTCTCAATCAGCACTGCAACTCAGTGTTAGGACCCAGTAAGTTAAGTAAGTTAAAGTATCAGGGTAAAGATCAGGTACTGAGGAGTATTTATCTGATATGGCTCAAAGACAATGTTTTATAATAAAACAACAACATTGCATTTACATTTTTATCTGTCAGTGTAAAGTGAGGTAATTTCCCAAACTGGCTCTCAGCCCCTGCTATATGGAAAATGACATCTGTGAAATACTGACCCAACTCTTAATGTTCCTGTGATGGTGTCAAGACTCAGGAGGACAGTTCATATTTAGTCCTGTGATGTTAAATCCCAACGCAGTTTCGGTAGACTACTTTCATGATGATATAAAATGGAATTAGATGTCTTAAAGGAATTATATCTTCAGTAAAGGTGAACATATTTTAAGGAAGGCGACATTTTTCTTGCTTGACAAATAGACCTCTGTGCTATTGGTAAAATTTTCAGTCTCCAATTCTAGGTTCACTTGTGTCCTCAAAATATCAACTTAGTGCAAAACTGGAAAATAAGGGAAGATATTTGTAACCCCAGTGAATGTGAATACATTCACCTGCTCTCACACTGAATGGAAGTTTTAGCATACTCAACTTTCCCAGTATTTGTGATTTTAAGACTTTCAAGTACTAGAAAAAGGCTTTTCCTCATCACTATAACTTAACATTAAATTAACTTTATTCTAATATTAAATGGCATTGTGCCTTTTTCCACTCAGTATAACCCACCTAAAGACAGAAAAGACTTGAATAAGTTTTCAAATGTGTCTTTTTGCCCCAGCTGTATAAATTCACACAGAACAGTACAAACATATAGGAAAATGGGAAGTATTAGGGAGCTTTGACTCAGAAAAACACAAGGTAAGTTTTGAGCATCCTGAAGTTAACAACAAGTTAGGTTCAATATTCAATTCCTAGGAATGCAGGCTATCTAATAAAGAATGTATCTAATACTGAGCCACTTAAGGCATGGCCAACCCAGATTAGAAGTTAAGTACTAAACAATTGTAAAGTGTGGCTATAAATCATTCATTTCACCTTTGCTTTGATGACTGCCTAAAAATTAAGCATTACATCTTATAATTCAGAATTGCTTTTCACAATAGAGTTCACTGTCATTCTAGCTGAATAATCCAATAGTAGTTTATCTTCAGATTCACGTCACTTCCAACAGAAAATATGAATGTATTACCACTTTTGAAAGATTTCTCCAGACAGAGATTAGGCAACAGGGTTTTTCTATCACTAGTGAAGGTCACTTCAGAGGGCATCAGTGAAGTTGTGCTGTGAGAGTAGACCACCACTGCACTGTAAGACTTTTTTGTGTTGCTGATGCCCTAATTCCACAACTAAAGGTCCACCTTATTCCTACGTGTGAAGATGTGCCTTTCTGAGGAAGCAAGAACCAAGGATCTGATACTGAAACGTCCATAAATCAGAACATAAATGAGAGAGAGGGAGGAGCAGGCTCCTATGTGTTCCTCTAGTCTCAATGTGTGTGATCACAGGCAGAGAACTAAGAGAAAGTGCTTTGCATACTTAAAGTAAGTAAAAAAGAAGGCCAATAGACTGATATGGCTAATGCCTTCGTGATCCACCTGCCTGACACTGGCAGGTGGGGGGACACTGGGGTGGAGAGGGGGGTGACCTGAGCACAGGTGGTGGGGCCCTATGAAGCAGGGCAGGACTTTAGAGCCTAAACTGAGCCCCAAGCACTAGGAGCAGAGCACCACTGGGTGGAGCCAAGCTTCTCAGCCACCAGCCCAGCTGGGGACCTAGCGAACTCTGCCCCTGGGGGATGCTGACATTACCATGCAGGTCATACTTATTAGTCCAATGCAGGAGGGACATCCAGTCATTCTCCTGAAGGGGGTGTGCTTTTCCTGTTTTTGTAAGTCCAAACCTCCCACGCCAAACCTGGTGAGTAAGGCCACATCAACGCTGGTATAGACCCGTGCAGTGTGCCCCTGTTCCTGAGCACGCCAGGAGCCTGAGGGTGGGCACCTCGATGGCAAAGACTTGTGTTCACGCCTGGAGGGACCTTGAGGTCCTGTCAGCAGAAACTGGGTCGCTGCCTCCGTGTGGTCTCCCCACTTAGCTTCAGTCAACTTGCCTGTAGGTGGCTCTGGGGTTTTCATCCTTTTCTCAGACTGGAAGAAATGGTAGTTGGTGGGATGCCTAGGAAAAAAAAACATTCTTGACCACGTGTAGACACAGTTAGGGTTCAGAAAGAAATTCCTCTCTTTTATGAAGTGGTGAATGGTCCAGTAGAACATGTGCATTTTTCTGAGTCTGTTCCACCAGTTTAATGAAGGTGCTCAGTAAGTCCACTATACTCCTATGCTTTATTGGAATTATATAAATACTTGCATTTTACCTTTAGTATTTAGATTTCTTTTAAATTCTTCCTTAAAAAAAGAGGATTGTTTGATGAACTATAGACCATACAATTTGTAATGTTGCTATATTAGCAACTAAGGACACAGGACACCTAGTTAAAATTGAATTTTCAGATAAAAAAGGAATACATTTTCAAAGGAGATTTGTTGCAAAAAGTATTGGGACATAGTTATAGTACTTGAAAGTATTTGTGTTTACCTGAAGTTCAGATTTCCCTTAGCGGTGTGTGGTACACTACATTTATACTTTTTGTACCTTTCTGTTCTGAACAGTACCTTTCCATTAGTACTCCTTACTAGGAGTTGATAACAGAAAATCTAAATTCCTCTCTTCTCTCCTATCTAGCTAAAAATTCATTGAAAGGTATTGTTTATGGAAGTGCATTCACTGTTCAGCCTGTGAGTATACAAACTAAAGAGAGACCTGGAAGTTAGTACCAGGAAGTTCACCTTGTTTTTCTTGCTATGGTTGCTTTTAAATGTCTGTCTGTTGGTCCGTTGATAAAAGGACAACTAGTCAGTATTTGTGAACCCTCTACCCATTCCCAGATATCACCACATGACTCACTATTTCTGTTACTTTGTGGTGGAGGGTTTTCTTGACCTCCCTAATTAAATGGATCCCAACAATCTGACCCACCCAGCCTACTATTTCTTACCCTTATAATTTCCCAAGCACCGATTGCTATCTGGAGGACAGTTTAACTTGATTATATTTGACTGTGTGCCTTTGTTGGAATTTTAAGTTTCATTTGGGTAGAAATGTTGACCTATCTTTTCACTGTTATCTCCTCAGCACAGAACAGGTTCCTGAGACATGATAGGTGCACAGTAAAGACTGTATTTATACAATGAATTGAAGAATATAAGTACTGTGGTATGGGGAAAAATGAGAATTATTAACATAGCTGCCAAGATAACAATAATACAAGAGATAGATACACAATGCAATTCTCCCACTTTATTTGTGAACCTTTCCTAAAACACCAACATACCGAAATAATTTCTGCTGCCTTCACAGGAGGTATGCACTCAAAATACACAAAACCAAACTGGAAAGTTTTGCAAGAATAAACTGAAGTGATATACTTTGTAAGCAGTAACTTCACCTTTGACAATTTTATTTTGAATTGCAAAGTAAAATGAACAGATAGTATATATTTTAAAATTGTGTTTCTCCTCAGAAACATTGATACGTAAAGACACATGTAGTCCCATGTTCATTGCAGCACTGTTCACAGTGGCCAAGACATGGAAACAACCAAAAAGCCCTTCAATAGAAGACTGGATAAAGAAGATGTGGCACATATACACTATGGAATACTACTCAGCCATAAGAAATGATGACATCAGATCATTTACAGCAAAATGGTGGGATCTTGATAACATTATACGGAGTGAAATAAGTAAATCAGAAAAAAACAAGAACTACATGATTCCATACATTGGTGGAACATAAAAACAAGACTAAGAGACATGGACAAGAGTGTGGTGGTTACCAGGGGTGGGGGGAGGGAGGACATGGGAGGGAGGGAGGGAGAGAGTTAGGGGGAGGGGGAGGGGCACAGAGAACTAGATAGAGGGAGGCGGAGGACAATCTGACTTTGGGCGAGGGGTATGCAACATAATTTAATGACAAAATAACCTAGACATGTTTTCTTTGAATATATGTACCCTGATTTATTAATGTCATCCCATTATCATTAATAAAAATTTATTAAAAAAATAAAATAAAATAAATAAATAAAATTGTGTTTCTATGTTTATTACTCATGCTTTATATTTTCAGATCCAGTGAAGATAAAAGGTAGCATTCACACGAAAGTTTTCACACTGTCCCTCTTCCTCATACAGTCAGTAAAATGGTAATACTTTGAGTCAGTCTGACTCTCCACATGATTTTTTATTTATTTATTTATTTATTTTGTATTTTTCTGAAGCTGGAAACGGGGAGAGATAGTCAGACACACTCCTGCATGCGCCCGACCAGGATCCACCCGGCACGCCCACCAGGGGCGACACTCTGCCCACCAGGGGGCGATGCTCTGCCCCTCCGGGGCGTCGCTCTGCTGCGACCAGAGCCACTCTAGCGCCTGGGGCAGAGGTCAATGAGCCATCCCCAGCGCCCGGGCCATCTCTGCTCCAATGGAGCCTCGGCTGCGGGAGGGGATGAGAGACAGAGAGGAAGGATGGTGGGGTGGAGAAGCAAATGGGCGCCTCTCCTATGTGCCCTGGCCGGGAATAGAACCCGGGTCCCCCGCACGCCAGGCCGACACTCTACCGCTGAGCGAACCGGCCAGGGCCTCTCCACATGATTTTAAATGAAAGTGTTGCTAATAAAATATCTTTCAAAGAGGATTTGGCCTAAGTTCTTTTTTAATTGAGAAGAGATGAGAGAGACAGATTCCCACATATGTCCCACTAGGATACACCCAGTAAGGACATCTGGAGCTCATGTTTGACTATAGAACCTGAGGCTGACTCACTTAGAACAATCAAGCCATCCTCAATATCCAAGGAAACTGTCACAGCAATCGAGCCACTGGCTGTGGGAGGGGAAGAGGAAAAAGAGTGAGACAGAGAGGAAAAGTAGCAGAAGGTCGCTCTTCCTGTATTTCCTTGATGCAATTGGTATTCAAAATCAAGTCACTTAGATGCTAAACTGACACTGTATCCACTGACATACCATCCAGGGTATACTGAACCTCAGTTTTTAAATTCAAACCAAATATGTGGTAAAACACGTTTCCTATCCCTACATCAACAATTTTAAAAACTCATATTCTAGATAATTAATGTGGTATTTTTATTAACTGATTTTTAGAGAAAGACTGGAGACAGAGAGAGACAGAGGAGAAATAGAGAAAGAGAGGGGCAGAGCAGGAAACATCAACTCATAGTAGATGCTTCCTGTACGTGCTTTGAACAGACAAGACCAGGATTTCGAATTGGCAAACTCAGTGTTCCACATCAATGCTTTATCCACTGCACCACCACAGGTCAGGATCTAGATAATTTATACATTCTATTTCTTTTCAGTCCTCATTCTAAACACAATCCCAAAGGTAGCTGTAACTAAATTTAGAAAAGCAGGGGTTCTATATAGAAACAGGTAAGTAATGCCTGACCAAGCAGAGAGGCACAGTGGATAGAGAGTCTGATTGTGACACTGAGCACCCAGGTTTGGAACCCAGAGTTTGCAAGCTCAGCTTGGGCTCATCATGCTTAAGCAGGGGCTCGTCACTTTCAGCACCGGGATGCTAGCTTGAGTGTGGGATCATAGACCTTAGACTAGCTTAAGCCCAAACTCATTAGCTTGAAGACCAAGGTCACTAGTGTGAGCAAGGGGTCGCTAGCTCTGCTATACTCTCCTTGTCAAGGTACATATGAGAAAGCAATCAGTGAACAACTAAGGTACAGCACAAAGGAATTGATGCGTCTCATTCCTCTCCCTTCAGATCTGTCCCTATCTAGCCCTCTCTCTGTCACTGTGTCTCTGTCACAGACACACACACATACACACAAACACATATACAAACACATACACAACAGTAGTTCATCTAACACTGCCTCCTTCCCATAATATTTCTTATTATTTATTATACACTCATTTTTTCAGAAATAAAGATTTTATAGGAATAGTTGGCTTCTGGTCCTGACTCATTAGCTCCCTTGGATAAAGTCTCATCTTGAAATGGTAGATGACAGTTTCTGTTCTGGTCAGGGCACATATTGGAAGCAAACATTGAGTGCACTGCTAAATGGAACAACAAATGAATGCTTGTCTCTGTCTCTCTCTCCCTTCCTCATGCTGTCTAGTGAAAATCAATCCATAACATTTTCTAAAAATTTAAAAAGTGTTTGTTTCCAAGAAAATAACCCTAACCACAATGTTATTTACACAGATCAGACATAGTTAAGTACTAATTCTGGACTGTAAGAAATCTAAACACCAATAAGAAAAATTTAGAAATAAAAGACTAGATGTGCTATGCTATATTCCAAATTTTAAGATCTTAATAAAGCACAGGCTCATCGTTAAAATACTCTGAGGTCAACAGGATTTTAAAAGGATCTCTAAGATCCACATTTGTCTTAGAGCGTCTCTCTACTTGAGTATAAAGCCCTTCTTCTTGTGAATATGCAAATATATCGCCTATGTGATTGTCACATTACATGGAAAAATTAAAAGACTTTTCAAATGTAATTAAGGACCCCAATCAGGGGAATTTAGTTAAGCACAAAGGAGACTATCTGTGGGGGCCAGACCTTTAGAGGGGACTTGGGACATACCTGAGCTCGGAGACTGGAACCTGAGCAGAACCTCTCCTTTTCCATTGCTGTTTTTGCAGAAGCAAACCCTCTGGAGTACAGAAGCTACAGGGAAAAGAACTCTCAACAACCACAGGTACTTGGAAGACGACCTCAAGCCTTAACTAGCACCACAGGCCTACACTGGCATCTTGTGGCAGCTCAGGAAACTCTGAGAGGAGACCGCCCAAAGCCATGCCCAGATTTCTAACTCATGGAAACTGCGAGGTAATAAATGTACTTTTCATTAAGTTCCTCTGTTTGTGCTCATTTCTTATGGAACCAATCATAAAAGAGAAGAGTATCAAAGCACTTTTTGTTCAAACTCGCCTAGGCCTGACCTGTGGTGTCGCAGTGGATGAAGCATGGACCCGGAATGCTGAGGATGCAGGTCGAAGCACTGTGCTTGCTGATCAAGGAACCTATGGGAGTTGATGGTTCCAGCTCCTTGCTCCCTTCTCTCTCCCTCTCTCTCTCTCTCGCTAGCTCTCTCTCTCTCTTTATTCTCTATAAAATAAATAACACCTTTAAAAAAATTTTAAAGAGGGAGTCTATAGTAGAAAATATTGAAACTTTTATTCAGAAAATATACAGAAACATATTAAGACCAATAAAAAATTTTCTCCCTAAAGGCAGAGATTATCAAGTTCTATTCTTTAAAATCAAAATCAACTATACTAAAGGTCTACCAAAAAAATGCTTATCCATACACATGGATAGGATTAAAGATAAAATGATGCAAATATATAGTCCATAAAAACATAAATCTTAAAGGTAAAATGGCTATTTTACTAACACAAATTAGTCTTCAGAATAAATCATATTATCGGGTATACTGATAAATAATTTCTAATAAAAGCTACAATTCATTACAAAGAAATAATCACTAATATATTACCCAATAACAAAACATCAAAGATATTACTGGAAAAACTAATGGAATTCAAAGAAACAGAAATCCACAATTAAAACTGAAACCTAGAACTCCTCTATTGAAATAAATCATATTTACTGATATTTAGAAACTATTACACCAACATCAACAGAACACCTAGCCTCGCAACTCTACACTGGAACATGAAAATAGACACTCTGCTAGACCTTACGGTAAATCTCAGTGAACTTCATAGAATTGAAGTAAAACAGATTATGTCCTTGACTAGAAAAAGAAGATTAGAACAATAACTATCTAATAAAATGAACAAAATATTTGAACCAACATTTCTAAATAAATATACAAATACCCAGATAGTTCATTAAAAGATGAGAAATACTAATAAACAGCACTATATGTCCACCTGAATTGGTAAAATTGAAATGACTGATCAGACTGTGGTAGGCAGTTAGACACGAGCTGAACAAGGACTATAGGCCAAGGCCCACAAGGTCACCTCCCAAATAACAGCAGCAGCATAGCAACAGTCATAACTGTGTAACAAAGTTCTTACCCCCAGGGGGACCTTTCCTTCACCAACACATCCCTGGTCAGGTGGTTCAAACCCTCCCCTGACCTTTCCTCCCCTGAAAGGTTGCTAGTCATAGAGGTTAGATACCTATGAAGGAGTAAGGAACAAGGGTGCCAAAGAATATTCCTTAAGCACTGAGCCCCAGACCAATGAGTTTCTGACCTACATCAACTACATCGAGAACTCAGTTGCCTTCAGCTTCAGGCTCAGAACAGCAGCTAAGCCAGACAAGTGATGCCAAGTGTCAGCATAGGACCAGCTGCACTGACTAATGACCCTGCCCTGACAGGACCTTAAAAGGACACCTGGAGAGCTCGTGAGTAGTCTATGGAGACCCTCCCCCTCCCCTGGGACCTCCCTGGTAATCTCCACCCCTAAAGGCCCTTAAGACAGAAAATCCCCCCAGCTCTCCCTTCTAGGAACATACTCCTGCCTTTCCCTCCTCCTCCTCCTCTTCCTCCTCTTCTCTCCATGTGCATTTTCCATGCCTTGCTCTTTCTCTCAAGTCCTAAGGTACCTGAAGACACTTGTAACAGGAGAGCAATGGGCAGCAGCAGCTCATCCCAGGCTAACCCCCTGAACCTGTCTCCAAGGCCCTTCTTTCTTTTCCCTCTCAGCCCCTTCTGTGCGTATTCCTGTGAGCTTAATAAAATCCTGCTGTACTTGCTGCACTTTTGTCTCCTCACTGAAGTCTCTCCTCAGGAACAACAACTGAGGGCTGGTCTCTGCGCCAGCAACCACACCAACTGTTGGCTGGGAAGAAATATAACTGGTACTTTCTTACTGCTGATATAAATAGAACGATGCAAATAATTTACCTTTAAAAAATTCCAAACACTTTTTCATACATGTGAAATATCACCTCGTTATTCTAATCTTAGGTGTCACTAAAGAGAAACATACATGTTCACACAAAGAATTACACACAAATATTATGAATCTTTGATCTTCATAGCCTCAACATGTAAACAGATTGTATGTTAATAAAGAGGTAAACTCACTTTAAAAATGTGATCCATTCATAAAAAGAGTATTACTGAAGACACACAAAATAACATTAAAAGATTATTAAACTTTACCTTGAAAAAATCCACATGATCATACTAACCAGTCCATACCCACAAAAAACAAATCAGTGTTTTCTTTGGGCACTAATACATGGAAAGATATCTGATGTGCATGGATCAGAAAAATGTATTTAACAACAAAACAATCTTAAAATGGCCCTTCTGTCCAAAGCAATCTGCAGATTCAAAGTAATTTCAATCAAAATTCCAATGGAAGTTTTCACAGAAATAGAACTAACAATCCTATAATCTGTATGAAAACAAAAAGGTCCCCTAATAGCCAAAACAATCTGAAGAAAGAACAACAAAGCTGGAGGTATCACACTGATTTCAAACTGTACTATAAAGTTGTAGCAATCAAAAGATCTAGTCGTGGCATAAAAATAAACAAAAAGAACAGCGGAACAGAATCAAGATCCCAGAAATAAACCCTTGCATATGGAACCCACTACTGTTCCACAAGGGAGCTAAGAATAGGAAAATGTAATGGGAGAGGACAGTCTCTTCAATACCTGTCGTTGTGAAAACTGGGTAACAGCATGTAGAAGAATGAAATTAGATTCCAACTCCCACATATCACAAAAATTAACTTAAAATGTATTGAAAACTTAAACCTAAGACCTGAAACCATATAACTGTGGTATCTGAGGAGATAATTGGCACTTGACATCCAACTCTTTGTAATATTTGAAGATACTCCAACATGCAAATAACAAAACGAAACAAAAGCTCGTATAATGCAAGAGGGGAAATAAAAAGCAGTTGTGTGAAGAGATACCAGTAACTTCAGCATTACCCAGTAATTAATATTAAGTCTCACCCTAAACTTATTAAATTATAAACTACATTTAACTAGATTCCCAGATGACTTTTCTGAGTGTTAAAATCTTAGAAACACTTAAGGTATCTCTGAATAGATCAACCTGCATCATTACCCCTGCAGGAATAGGTGAATTCAAAACACCTGAAACCAGCTGGGCAACACAGCTAATGCCACATTCATGAGGATGGCTTCTAACACACAGCAAAAGACTTCATATTCTGCTCTCTCAACTGGAGCAATACCAAGTCATTTAGATGGCAAAAAATGGTGTTGATGTCAATTTGCAATTGCAGCCAGTTTAATTCAATTTCACATTAATTTCTTGGAGGTCAGTGCCCTATATCCCGACAGAAATAGCATAAGTATCCACTGTCCTTTCATTCAGTATAAATAACCAGGCAAAGGGAGCCCCAAATCCAATTTCTACATCCCAGCCCTCCAGGGTGCAGGCAGCAGGCTTTTCCAGGCACTCAGGCAGGTCCGCGGCCTGGCACTGGCAGGAGGGTTGGGGGGGAGCCAGGAGGAAGGGGTGACCAGGACTGAGGCACGGAGTGGGGGTCTGGGGCGCAGATGGTGTGCGTACCACAGCTCTGGGATGGGGGGAGAACTGGAAACCGGGAACGTAAACCCTGAGCAGGGGGTGGGCGTGCAGGAGCTCAGGGCGGGGACAGAACCCCCAGCACAGGCAGCAGAGCAGCACAGGGCGGAGTCTATCCCTGCAGCCACTGGCCCAGCCATGGACAAGGCGAACTCTGCCCCTCTGCGGTGCCCGCATTACCACGCCTGTCACACTTACCAGTCTGGTGTAGGAGGGACCTCTAGTCGCTCTCTGGATGGGGCTCTGCTTTTCCTGTCCTGCGAGTCCAAACGTCCCACTCTGAACCGTTGAGTAAGAGCGAGACCTCCCCGTTACCGGTAGCGCCGCGTGCACATGTTCCAGGAACAGCGCGCGGGACGCCCCTGCACTGCTGGTACGTTTCCAGGAGGTGGGTCGCTCTGAAGCGCGGGGAGCCCGTGGGAGGCACCCTGGTGGCTAAGACCCCTGGTGGCATCCTGAGGGCACTTAGGGTCCTGCCTGCTGGGACTGGGCTGCAGCCTCCCTGTGGTCTCACCACTTTCATTACCGCAACTTGCCTGTAGGTGGCTCCGGGGTCTCATTGCTTTCCCTGACTAGGGGATTTGGCAGTTGGTGGGATTCTGGGGGACTTGATGCAGACAGGGCGGTGTAGGGGCCATTCTTGGCCACACAGAGACGTAGTGAGGGTTCAGAAAGAAATCCTTGTTTGTCTAAAGTGGTGAATGGTCCAGTAGGACATGTGCATTTTTCTGTGTCTGTATCAGCTGCTTAAAGAAGGTGCTCAGTAAGTCCCTTATACTCCTAAGCTTTGGAATTACACATGTAATTTACCTTTACTATATAGCTTTCTTTTAAATTCTTCCTATAAAAAAAGGATGATTTGATGAAATACAGACCATACAATTTGTAACGTTCTTACCTTAAGCAACTAAGAACACAGGTCGCCTAGGTAAAACTAACTTTTCAAATAAATAAAAAATACATTTTCAAAGGAGATTTGTTACAGAAAATATCGGGATATATTTATACCAAAAAGTATTCATTGTTTTTATGAAGTTCAGTTTTACCTTAGCCGTGTGTGGTACACTGCATTTATTCTTTTTGTACCTTTCTGTTCTGAACAGTACCTTTACATTAGGACTCCTTACTGGGAGTTTATAACAAAAAAATCTAAATTCCTCTCTTCTCTCCTATCTAGAAAAAATTTCGTTGAAAGATATTAATATTTTCTAAGGAACTGCATTCACTCTTCAGCCTGTGATTATACAGACTAAAGAGAGACCTGGAAGTTAGTACCAGGAAGTTCACCTTGTCTTTCTTGCTACTGTTGCTTCTAAATGTTGTCTCTCTATCGGTCTGTGGATAAAAGCACAACTAGTCAGCATTTGTTGAACCCTCTACCCAACCCAGAGATCACCACATGGCTCACTATTTGAGTTACTTAGTGGTGGAGGTTTCTCCTGACCTCACTAAATAATAGAGATCCCAACTATCCAAATGACCTATCCTTATACTTCTTACTCTTCTGATTCCAAAGCACCCATTACTATCTGGCTGACAATTTAACTTAATTATATTTGACTGTGTGCCTTTGTGGCAATTTTAAGTTTCATTCGGGTCGAAATTCTGACTTGTCCTTTCACTGTTACCTCTTCAACACCAGAACAGGTTCCGAGGCATTATAGGTGCACAGTAAATACTATGTTTATATAATAAATGGAAGAATATATGTATTGTGGTATGGAATAAAAAGGGCAATTATTAACATAGCTGCCAAGATAATAATAATAATAATACATAATATAGGAAATTATTCAGTTTCCCAATATGGAACAGTACCTTTCATAAATTTCCTACAGTTTTTCTTATACACAATGAGAAATGCCCCCTTCATTCGTGAACCTTTCCTATAAACACCAACTGACAAAAATATTAGTTGCCAATAAAATATCTTTTAAGGAAGAATAGACCTCAGTTTTGTTTTTTTTATCAGTGGAATAAGATAGAGAGATTCTCGTATATGTCCTGATCGGGATTCACCAAACATGGCCATCTGGAGCTGATTTTTGAGTATGAAACTATATTTAGCGCCTGAGACTGGTCGTGGGAGGGGAAAAGAAAAAGGAGGGGGAGAGAGAGGATAGAAGCAAATGGTCGCTTCTATTGTATTTCCTTGATTCACCTTGGGAATCAAACTCAAGTCACTCATACTCTGGGCTGACACTGTATCCACTGAGACACCTGCCAGGGTTGACTGAAACTCATTCTTAAAATTCAAACCAAATATGTGGTAAAAACACATTTCCTATTTCTACATGGACAGTTTTCAAAACTCATTTTCTAAATTATTAGAGGGGTGTTGTAATTACTGACTTTTAGAGAGAGGAGGGGGAAGAAAGAGACAGAGAGAGAGGAGAAATAGACAAAGAGGGGGGCAGAAGTGGGAAGCATCAACTCACAGTAGGTACTTCCTGTATGTGCCTTAACTAGACAAGGCCAGGGTTTCAAACTGGCAACCTCAACATTTCAGATCAATGCTTTATCCACTGTGGCACCACACAACAGGCTCTAGATAATTGGTACATTCTGTTTGTCCTCTGTCATGCTTCAAAATACAACATTAAGGACAGCTGGAACTAAATTTAGAGCAATAGGAGTTCTATAGAGAAACTGGTAAGTAATGCCTGACCAAGGGCAGTGCAGTGGATACAGCATTGGTCTGGGACACTGAGGACCCAGGGTTGAAAACCCAGGTCATCAGCTTGAGCATGGACTCACAGGCTTAAGTACGAGCTTGTCACCTTCAGCGCCAGGTCACCAGCTTGAGCATGGGGATCGTAGACCTGAACCTATGGTCACTAGCTTGAGCCCAAACTCACTGACTTGAAACTCAAGGTTGCTGGTGTGAGCAAGGGGTCACTAGCTCTGCTATACATCCCTTGTCAAGGAACATATTAAAGAAGCAATCAGTGAACAACTAAGGTGTAGTTAAAAGGAATTGATCCTATTCATCTATCTCCCATCCTGGCCCTCTCTCTGTCTCTCTGTCTTTCACACACAAAACAACAACAGTAGTTCATCAAACACTAACTCTTTCCCATAATATTCCTTATTATATATTATAAAGTCATTTTACCAGAAATAAAGATTTTATAAAATATTTGGCTTCTGGTCCTGACTCATTAGCTCCCTTGGTTAGAGTGTCATCCTGAAATGGCAAAATTGCAGGTTCTGTTCCCGGTCAGGGCACATATGGGACGCAAACATTGAGTGCACTGCTAAGTAGAACAACAAATGAATGCTTCTCTCTGTCTCTCTCTCCCTTCATCTTGCTTTCTCATCTTGCTTTCTAGCTAAAATCAATCCATAAAATTTTCTAAAAATTTAAAAAGACTTTGCTTCCAAGAAAATAACACTAACCACAATGTTATAGACATAGGTTATACTTAGTTAAGTACTGATTCCAAACTGTATAAAGTCTAAATACCAGTCAAAAGAATTCAGAAATAAAAGATCTAGATGTGCTATTCTAATCCCAACTTTTAAGATCTTAATAAAACAATGACTGATATACAGGATTTTAAAAGTATCTCTGAGATTCAATTCGTGTCACAGAATTTCTCTCCTTGACTATGAAGTTCTTTTTCTTGTGAATATGCAAATATATCGCCTATGAGATTATGTCACATTACATTGAAAAATTAAAAGATTTTTCAAATGTAATTAAAATCCTCAGTCAGGTAAATTTAGTTAAGCAAAAAGGAGACTATCTGTGGGGGCCAAACCTTTAGAGGGGGCTTGGGACTTACCTGAGCTTGAGACTGTAACTTAAACTGACCCTCTTGTTTTCCATTGCTGGCTCTGAAGAACAAACCCTCTGGAGTACAGAAGCTGCAGGGAAAGGAACTCTCAATAACCACGGGAACTTGGAAGAGGACCTCAATTCTTAACTAGCACCACAGGCCTAAACTCTCACCTTGCGGCAGCCCATGTTACTCTGAGTGGAGACCCCCTAAAGCCATGCCCAGACTTCTAACACACTGAGACCATAAGGTAATAAATGCACTTTTCATGAAGTCCCTGTGTTTGTGCTGATTTGTTATGTAAGAATATTTATGGAACAATGCCGTAAGCCTGACCTGTGGCAGCGCCATTGATAGAGCATCAACCTGGAACACTGAGTCTGCCGGTTTGACCCCTGGGCTTGCCTGAACAGGTCACATAATGAGACAATGGTTCCTTCTCCTCCTCCTTCCTCTCTCTCTCACTCGTTCTCTCTCTCATCTTCTCTTTAAAATGAATAAATAAAATATTAAAAATAAATTTATAAATTTGGTTTTTAAAAATATCAAAAAAGCTGCAAAGTCAAGTCAGATTACCTACCTTATTTTTTCCTTCTGATAATCCTTTTTCCAAACCTATGTAAGTGTTCAAAGTTTCTATTTTCTGAAGCCTGAAGATGCAAATGTGAGAAGTACAGTAGTTTTTCCCTTAGAGTCTCCACAAAAAGATTATTAAAGGTAAGGCCCAATAATCCATAGGAATAGGTGAGGTTGCCTGGCAACCATTTTCCTCCACCACCCTGGAGTAGTTGAGTAGATCAGTTCCCGGTGCAGCAGCATCACAGTTCAATAATTAAGAGAAAATAAAGACAAAAAGAGAACATCTTAGTGCAGTGCTCCATGAGGCAAAGTAGGATCTAATTACCGAAAAGGAAAAATTGTTACAAATGGCCTGTCCATATTTTCTTTCCTTTGCTGAAACACATGAATACGAAGCTCATGTAAGAGAAAACTTCAACACAAACCAGCCTCCCGAATATTTTTGGTTAACAGGGAAAATCCGACCCAGAAGTTGTGTGATATAGACCCGAAGAGAACAGAAAAATCATCTACATGATGCCATTCCTGTTTCACATGCATAAAATTAAGAGTAAATAATAAAGCAAGAGCAGGAAACAATACATTTTAGAAAAGAAGTAATCAGCTCTAGGAAGTGACTTTTCCAATATGTGACTGTTAGGAACACAGATATAACTAGAATCTTCACCTACAGATGAGAGCCTTGCATGTAGCATGGTTGGGCCTTGAACAACTGGGGTAATTAGGGGCTCCCAGCAGTTCTCAGTTGAAAATCTGCATCTCACGTTTGACCTCGCAAATACTCAACTACAGTTGACTCTTGCAATCTGCAGATTCAACCAACTGTGGACTATAAATAATATTTCAACTCCCTTTCAGGACTTTGCAGTTGGGAATGTGAAAATACTGTTTTAGATCGACTGAGGCTGAACCCAATATGTAAATTCCAAGAAAGCAAAGTGGTGACTTCATATATTTATTTATTTGTTTGTTTACTTATTTATTATTTTTCTTTTTCTAAAGTGAGAATCAGAGAGGCAGAGCCCAATCGGGATCCACATAGCATGCCCACCAGGTGGCGATGCTCTTCCCATCGGGGACTTTGCTCCGTTGCATCCAAGCCATTCTAGCACCTGAGGTGGAGGCCATGGAGCCATCCTCAGCACCCAAGCTATCCTTGCTCTAGTGGAGCCTTGGCTTTGGGAGGGGAAGACAGAGATAGAGAGGAAGGAGAGGGGAAAGGGTGGAGAAGCACATAGGTGTTTCTCCTGTGAGTACCTGGTCGGGAATTGAACCGGGGACATCCATACACCAGTCCAATGATCTACCGCTGAGCCAACTGGCCAGAGCAAGTGGAGACTTTACTTCTTGAAAAATTTGTGCTTATAAGTAAACGAACACACTTCCGGCTCGCTATTCAAGGGTCAAATATGGCTCAAATATATGCTACAGTACAAAGAACATAGCATTTGGAGGGAAGTAAACCAACTGAGTTTTCCAGTCCTGCCATGTCTTGATTATGTGACCTTGGAAGAGTGACTTACTGATTTTGTGATTTAATTTACTCATCAATATGTTGTAGATAATCCCTTAGGCAGTTGTATTAATCATGAACAAAAACAACATGTTCAGTCAGTGAAACAATGACCATCTATTAGGCACTTATTTTGGGAATTCTAGATAAATCTATAAAAAAATTTGAGCATGGTGCATGAGAATTCATAATAAAAAGTCAAATTCAATGAACATGAATATATTTCTCTTGGAAATTAATAAATAAAAGTATGTGGAAAATAATATTAAAGCTTCTATTTACTGCTTCATTAAAGAGCACATCAAATATAATGAAAGAATATATTTGACCTGTTATAACATATTAGAAACGAAGCTATAGTGATATAATCAGTAGTACGATTTGATAAGACACTACATATAGCCTGACTTGTGGTGGCGCAGTGGATAAAGCATCGACCTGGAAATGCTGAGGTCACCGGGTCGAAACCCTGGGCTTGCCTGGTCAAGGCACATATGGGAGTTGATGCTTCCAGCTCTTCCCCCTTCTATCTCTCTGTCTCTCTCTCCTCTCTCTCCCTCTCTGTCTCTCTCTCTCCCTCCCTCTCTGTCTCTCTCTCTCTCTCTCCCTCTCTCCTCTCTAAAAATGAATAAATAAAAGAAAAAAAAGAAACTACATATAACAATTTAAAAATACACATTAACCAATAAACCAAAGATTTCATTGCATAAGTTATATAGAATATTATAACTCAGCACGTATTTGCAAAAGAAACAAACTGAAGAGTGAAATATAAAATTTATTTAAATACAAACATTCACAGTTATTGCTTTTTATGACTTGCAAACTCTTCCATAAGTAAACAGAGTCCTGAGGTTTCTACACATTTGTAATAGCTAAATATAACTTTAGTTATGAAATTTCCTTATGTTACAAAACAAAAATTGGAGAAATCATATAGTGTCTTCATAAAAGCAAGCAAAGATACTATTCAGCACTTAGATTTAAAAGAAATACTTAATCTTGAGCTTCTCTCAAAGTGAAGATTTTCTAGCATCTTTCTTCCTGCCAGCATTTCTGGGCTTTGCTTAAGTATCATTATTGCACACACTTAATAGGGCCTGACTTCAATTAGGCACTGTATTAAGAATGTCACTATTAACTTATTTAATCCTTACAATAGATGAACAAGGTAGACAATATTATTTCTATTTTAATGAAATGAGGAACAGAGGTAAACTGATAAATCATTTAGCTTAATGAGTAGTATTGATTGGATACTGAACCAATTTCCATTCAAATATGAACAATTGCTTTGTAATAAAACACGGTGTTTCACAACTGGCTTTTTTTGGCATTATATTCTGCTTATAACTTCCCCCAACACAAAGTCACAAATATCTTGTATAGGAATATAGGGAGATGCCCTGGCTAGTTGCTTCAGTGGTAGAGCGTCGAACTGGCATGCGGAAGTCCCTGGTTTGATTCCCAGCCAGGGTATACAATAGAAGCAACCATCTCCTTCTCTACCCATCCCTGTCACCTTTCTCTCTGTCTCTCTCTTCCCCTCCTGTAGCCAAGGCTCCCCTGGAGCAAAGTTGGCCCAGGCACTAAGGTTGACTCCATGTCTGCCTCAGGTGCTAGAATGGCTCCAGTTGCAGCAGAACAATGACCCAGATGGGCAGAGCATTATCCCCTAGTTGGCATGCAGTGTTTAACCTGGTTGGGTACATTTGGGATAATTGTCAGTGTACCTCACCGCATCTCACTTCAAGAAAATACAAAAATGGGCCCTATTTGGTTGGCTCAGTGGTAGAGCATCAGCCTGGCATGCAGAAATCCCAGGTTCGATTCCTGGCCAGAGCACACAAGAGAAGTGCCCATCTGCTTTTCCACCCCTCCCCCTTTCCTTCCTTTCTGTCTCTCTCTTTCCCTCTTGCAGCCTAGGTCCCACTGGAGCAAGGTTGGCCCCGGCGCTGAGGATGGCTCTATGGCCTCTGCCTCAGGTGCTACAATGGCTGTGATTGCAACAGAGCAACGCCCCAGAGGGTAGAGCATCGCCCCCTGGTGGTCATGCTGTGTGGATCCCAGTCGGGCGCAAGTGGTAGTCTGTCTGACAGCCTCCTCGTTTCCAACTTCAGAAAAATACACACAAAAAAAAATACAAAAAGAAAAAAAAAGTATATTTGGAGATTATATAAACTACCTGAAAAGAAACTTTTAAGAAAGATTATTTCCTCAGCATTCTGACAAGAGATCTTTATCTAAGCAAAGAATGCATCTAGGAACCAGGGCTCATGTATAAAACACTGAATTAATATAGGTTTCAAAAATCTGCTGAATCCACAGAACTTATAAGGCCTTCCTCAAGAATTGCCAATGAGCTATGATGGACTTCAGTGATATTTGACAAAACTGAACTGTCAAAATCTCCTCTTTCCAGAAAAAGTCTGCTATGACAGAGTGCAGAAGGATGCTCTTTCACATGAGAAACCAAAGAGATTTTTCTCTGAAAACCTGACCAGGTGGTGGAGCAGTGGAGAGAACATCAGACTGGTATGCCTAACACTCAGGTTTGAAACCCCAAGGCTGCTGGCTTCAGCACGGGCTCATCAACTTGAGCTCAGGGTTGCAGGTTTAGCGTGGGATCATGGACATGACCCCATGGTCACTGGCTTGAGACCAAAGTCACTAGCTTGAGCAAGGGGTCACTTGCTCTGCTAAAATCCCCCACCCATCTAGGCACATATGAAAAAGCAATTATTTAACAACTGTAACAACGGAGGTGCTGCAACAAAGAATTGATGCTTCTCATCTCTCTCCCATCATGTCTGCCTGTCTGACTCTGTCTCTATAATAAAAAAGAAAGTACCAAGGTGGTTTTACGGTGTGACATATCGCCCACTACAAGCACCCTTTTCTTTCTTCAGTTGTTATTTTTCTTACGTGACTGAAGCTCTCAGGCATCTAGGTCCATGTGTATACAAGGTGTTAAAGTGTAATGAGGTTACTGATCTGGAAGAAACCAGCGCCCTCATTATGAAAATGAGAACTGGGCTAAAATTAGTTACATTGAGTTGTATAAAATAATTGGCTATTTAGAAATACACTTACCAACATCTACTCTCGTGCTTTCTTTAAATGATGTCATGGTCCCACTTTAAACATTTTGTTCAAAGAACAAATATAATTAGAACAATTGCTTTTTATGACTTGTAAACTCTTCCAGAAGTAAAGAGAGTCCTGAATTTTCTACATATTTGTAATAGCTAAATATAACTTTGAGGCCCTGGCCGGTTGGCTTACTGATAGAGTGTCAGCCTGGCGTGCAGGAGTCCTGGGTTCGATTCCCAGCCAGGGCACTCAGGAGCTGCGGCCATCTACTTCTCCTTCCCTCCCCCTCTTCTTCCTCTCTGTCTTCACTTCCTCTCCCGCATCCAAGGCTCCACTGGAGCAAAGTTGGCCCTGGCGCTGGGGGTGGCTCTATGGCCTCTGCCTCAGGTGCTAGAATGGCTCTGGTTGCAACAGAGCGATGCCCCAGATGGCCATAGCATCGCCCCTGGTGGGCATGCTGGTTCGATCCCAGTCGGGTGCATGTGGGAGTCTGTCAGACTGCCTCCCCATTTCCAGCTTCATGAAAAAAAATAATAATAATAAATAAATTTATCTTTGATTATGAAATTTCCTAACGGTACAAAACAAAAATAGGAGAAATCATATAGTGTCTTCAGTTAAGCAAGCAAAGATACTATTCAGCACTTAGAACAATTAAATTTTGTTGTTGTTGTGAGTTCGTCTAATGGGCTGTTATTATTAAGTTTTCACTAAATCTTACTGTAACATCTCTGCATTTAGATTTGCTTCTTTCATTTGTGTTATCCTTTGTTTTACTTTTCCATAATCTCTTTGCATTATTAGTTTTGTAAACTGTTTTTCAAAGCTTTCTTTAGTGAGTATAACATAAAATATGTATTAAGACACAGTGCATACACCTACTTCTCCAGGAGAGATGCTGTGTAGTGTAGAAAGGTGTTCTAAACTCCTGTACTTGGGTTTTAAGGAGGTAAGCTGGGTACTGGAAAATGTTCTTCTTTTTAATATATTTACAATTACATCTCAATAAAAAATAAGTTACGAGCCCTGAAGATGGAGCTGAGTAGGCAGACACACAGATTCCCAGCTCATACCACCAAACTGGATTACTAACTCATTTATGAACAATCAGAGTGAAAAACCAACTCTACACTATAAGAACAGCTCTCAAAAACCAAGGAGCAAAGCAGAAGTCATAACAAATCTGGTAGGGAGTGCCCGAATCTCCGCTGCTTACAGGAACAAAGGTAGGGTGAGGCTGAGAGCCCAGAAGGGCTCTAACTCCAAGGAAAAGCACAAAAAATACTGCTCATAGCCACTTGCCTGATGACCAGTGAATGAGGTGTGTTGAAAGGGCCAGCTTGTCTTCCAAAAAGAAAGGGAGGAGAGAGAGAGAGAGAGACAGTGAGAGGCAGAGGATTTTAGGGGACGACCTGAGAAGCTGAATCATCCAGTGCTGGAGGCAGCCATAGCTGGGAGAGGGGCTGATCCATCCACAAAACAAAAGACAAATCGCTTTCAGGTCACAGATCTCTAGACATCTCTCCAGCTCCAATCAGCGCAACAAGACACAGCTGACAACAAGAAGTGGGGAGGAGGGGCAGTAACTCAGGTCTTCATGGAGATCTGAGATACACCTACCCCTACTGAAGCTGAGAAAACACCCTGTCCCCAGAGAGATTATCTGGTAGAAGAAGCCTTCAGAGTCTCAGGCTATACCCTCTTATCTGCATTCCAGGATAAATTTCAAATAAGTACCCTGCAGAGATCAGAAAACAAGACTATCACCTGTTAAAAAAACAAACAAATCAAGACTTCAGAGTGGCCCAAATAAAAAAGTGGATTTAAAATAATAGCTAATGCCAACGCAAGAAGACCTAGAAATGACACAATTGAAAACTAGAGGCAGACAATACCGAGCCTAGGCTCAATCATCTCTACAAACTAAATATCCAAACACACAGACATAATGAGAGACAGAGAAGGGCAATCCAAATGAAACCCCAAGAGAAACCTCCAGGAAATAAACTGAGTGATATGGAAATAACAAAACTTCCCGAAGCAGAGTTCAAAATAATGATTGTAAGGATGCTTAGGGATCTTAGAACAACACTGGATGGTCATTATGAACACCTAAATAAAGAAATAGCAAGAATAAAAAGGATATTGAAATATTAAAAGAGAATCAGTCAGAGATGAAAAATACCATATCAGAAATGAAGACCACAATGCAAGAAATAAAAAACAGGATAGATGGAGCTGAGGATCAAATCAGCGATTTGGAGGACAAGTTGAATGAAAGCAAGGAAGCAGAGAAGAAAAAAGAAAAGAGAATCAAAAAGTCTGAGGAAACAATTAGAGAGCTCTATGACAACATGAAGAGAAATAACATCCGCATCATAGGGGTTCCTGATGAAGAAGAGAACGAAAAAGGGTTAGAGACTTTGTTCAATCATATCATAGCTGAAAACATCCCTCAATTAAGGCAGGAGAAACTGTCACAAGTTCAAAAAGCACAGAGAACTCCATTAAAGAGAAACCCAAAGAAACCTACACCAAGACACGTCAAAATTAAAATACCAAAGCTAAGTGATAAAGAAAAAATATTAAAAGCTGCTAGAAAAAAAAGGCTATCACTTACAAAGAAGCCCCCATAAGGATGACACCAGACTTCTCAACAGAAACACTGGAGGCCAGAAGGGAATGGCAAGAAATATTCAAAGTAATGCAGAACAAGAACCTACAACCAAGACTACTATATCCAGCAAGTCTATCATTTAAAATTGAAGGAGAAATAAAAAGATTTCTCCCCCCCCAAAAAAAACACTCAAGGAATACATTACAACCAAACCAATACTGCAGGAAATGTTAAGGGGCATGGTGTAAACAGATCAAAGTGGGAAAAGAATATAGCAAAAGAGGAATACAGCATTAAAGAATAAAATGACAATAAACAACTACATATCAATAATAACCTTAAATTAAATGAATTAAATGATCTAATCAAAAGGCATAGGGTAGCTAAATGGATAAGACAACAGGACCCATACATATGCTGTCTACAAGAGACACACCTTAGAACAAAGCATACACATAGATTTAAGGTAAAAGGATGGAAAAAAAAAATTTCATGCAAATGGAAATGAAAAAAAAGATGGGGTAGCAATACTCATATCAGACAAATTGGACTTTAAAACAAAGGATATAGTAAAAGATAAAGAAGGCCACTACATAATGAAAAGAGAGTAATACAACAGGAAGATATAACTATTATCAATATCTATGAACCTAATATAGGAGCACCTAAATATATATAAAAAGCAGACTTTGATGGATATAAAGGGCTAGATCAACAGCAATACAATATTAGTAGGGGATTTCAATACCCCACTAACATCACTAGATAGATCTTCAAAAAAGAAAATTAAGAAACAGCAGACTTAAAGGACACTCTAGATCAACTCAATTTAATAGATATCTTCAGAACCTTTCACCCTAAAGCAGCAGAATATACATTCTTTTCAAGTGCTCATGGTACATTCTCTAGGATAGACCACATGTTAGGGTACAAAAGGGGTCTCAACAAATTTAAGAACATTGAAATAATATCAAGCACTTTTCCTGATCACAATGGCATGAAACTGAAATCAACCACAACAGAAAAGCTCAAAAGTTCTCAAACACATGGAAACTAAATAGCAGGTTGTTAAATAACGAATGGATTAAGAATGAGATCAAAGAAAAAATAATAAATAATTCCTAGAAACAAATGATAATGAGTATACAACAACTCAAAATTTATGGGACACAGCAAAAGGAGTACTGACAGAGAAGTTCATAGCACTATAGGCACACTTCAAGAAGCTAGAAAAGCTCAAGTAAACAACTTAACCCTGCACCTAAAAGAACTAGAAAAAGAACAGCAAGTAAAGCCCAAATGTAGTAGAAGGAAGAAAATAATAAAGATCAGAGCAGAAATAAAGGATGTAGAGGCTAAAGAAACAATACAGAGGATCAATGAAACTAGGAGCTGGTTCTTTGAAAAGATAAACAAGATCGATGAACCTTTAACTAGACTCACCAAGAAAAAGAGAGAGAGGACTCAAATAAATATAATTATAAATGAGAGTGGAGAAATAACAACTGAAACAACAGAAATACAAAATATTGTAAAAAAATGCTATGAAGAACTGTATGCCAAAAAACTAGACAACCTAGCTGAAATGAACAAATTCCTTGAAACATACAATCTTCCAAAAATCAATCTGGAAGAATCAAAAAACCTAAACAAATCGATTATAAGAATGACATCGAAAGAGTTATCAAAAAATTACCAACAAAGTAAAATCCTGGGCCAGATGGCTTCACAAGTGAATTCTACCAAATATTCAAAGAAGAACTAACTCCTATCCTCAAGCTATTTCAAAAACTTCAAGAGGGAAAGAAGACTTCCAAGCTCCTTTTATGAGGCAAGCATAATTCTGATTCCAAAACCAGGCAAAGACAACACATAAAAAGAAAATTATAGGCCACTACCCCTGATGAATATAGATGCTAAAATCCTCAACAAAATATTAGCAAACTGGATCCAACAATATATGGAAAAAAATCATGCACCATGAACAAGTGGGATTTATTCTGGGGAGGCAAGGCTGGTACAATATTTGCAAATCAATCAATGTCATTCATCACATAAACAAAAAGAAGGAAAAAAACCACATGATAATGTGAACAGATGCAGAAAAAGGTTCTGATAAAATCCAGCACCCATTCATGATCAAAACTCTCAACAAAGTGGGAATACAGAGAACATACCTCAACCTAATAAACGCCATCTAGGACAAACCCACAGCCAACATCATATTCAATGGGCAAAAATTAAAAACAATCCCCTTAAGATCAGGAACAAGGCAGGGTTCCCCCTTTCACCACTCTTATTCAACATAGTCCTGGAAGTCCTAGCCACAGCAATCAGACAAGAAGAAGAAATAAAAGGCATCCAAGTTGGAAAAGAAGAAGTAAAAGTACCGTTATTTGCAGATAATATGATATTGTATATAGAAAACCCTAAACTCTCAGTCAAAAAACTAGACCTGATAAACAAAATCAGCAAAGTGGCAGGATATAAAAGTAATATTCAGAAATAAGTGGCATTTTATACACAATGATGAACAGTAAGAAGGAGAAATTAAGGAAACAATCTCCTTCACTATTACAACCAAAAAACTAAAGTACCTAGGAGTAAATTTCACCAAGGAGATTAAACACTTGCCCTCGGAAAATGATAAAACATTGATGAAAGAAATCAAGGAATATACAAACAAGTGTAAGCATATAACGTGCTCATGGTTAGGAAGAATAAACATCATTAAAATGTGTATATTACCAATTAAAATACCAATGACATACTTTAAAGATATAGATCACATATTACAAATATTTATATAGAACCAAAAAAAGAACACGGATAGCCTCAGCAATCTTTAAAAAAAAATAATAAAGTGGGAGGTATCACATTTCCTGATATCAAGTTATACTACACGGTCATTGTACTCAAAACAGCCTGGTCCTGGCATGAGGACAGGCATATAGATCAATGGAACAGAATAGAGAACCCAGAAATAAACCCACAGCTCTATGGACAACTGATATTTGACAAAGCAGGTAAGGGCATACAATGGAGTAAGATAGCCTCTTTAAATAAATGGTATTGGGAACATTGAACATCTACCTGCAAAAAATTGAAACTAGACCACCAACTTACACCATTCACAAAAATAAACTCAAAATGGATAAAAGACTTAAATGTAAGTTGTGAAACAATGAGCATCTTAGAAGAAAACATAGGCAGGAAGCTCTGCAACCTCTCTCGCAGCGATATATTTGCTGATTTATCTCCACGGCAAGTGAAATAAAACACAGGATAAACAAATGGGACTACATCAAATTTAAAAGCTTTCACATAACCAAAGACAATAAGAACAGAATAAAAAGACAAACTACAGAATGGGAGAAAATATTTGACAGAACATCTGATTGGGGTTAATAACTAAAATTGATAAAGAACTTGTAAATCTTAACACCAGGAAGACAAACAATCAAATCAAAAAATGGGCAAAAGAAATGAATAGACATTTCTCCAAGGAGAACATACAGATGGCCAAAAGGCATATGAAAAAATGTTCAACATCACTAATCATTAGAGAAATGCTAATTAAAACCACAATGAGATATCACCTCACACTAGTCACAATGGCACTCATCAACAAAACAATACAGAATAAGTGCTGGCCAGGATGTGGAGAAAAGGGAACCCTCCTGCACTGCTGGTGGGATTGAAGACTGGTGCAGCCTCCGTGGAAAACAGTAAGGAAATTCCACAAAAAATTGAAAATCAAACTGCCTTTTGACCCAGCTATCTCACTTTTAGGAATATATTCTAAGAACACCATAAAACAGTTCCAAAAGGAGAAATTCACCCCCATGTTTTTGGCAGCATTGTTCACAATAGCAAAGATCTGGAAGCAGCCCAAGTGTACATCAGAGGACGAGTCGATTAAAGAGCTTTGTTTCATATGTACTATGGGATACTATGCAGCCATAAGAAATGATGACATCAGATCATTTAGAGTAACATGGATGGAACTTGATAACATTACACAGAGGGAAATATGTAAGTCAGAAAAAACTAAGAACTATATGAACCAATACATAGATGGAACCTAAAAATGAGACTCAGAGACACGGATATGAATGTGATGGAAATGGAGGATGAGGTGGCGGGGTGGGGAGAGGGCAAGGAAGGAGAGAGAGGGTGGGGGGATAGGAGGGGCACAAAGAAAAACAGATAGAAGGTGACGGAAGACAATTTGACTTTGGGTGAGGGGTATGCAGCATAATCAAATGTCAAAATAATCTGGAAATGTTTTCTCGGAACATATATACCCTGATTTATCAATGTCACTGCATTAAAATTAATAAAAATAAGATAAAAAATAAGTTACAACATTAAAGTAGAAACACATTCCTAAAAGCTAAAATAAAATTCTACATCTAGAAAGCATATCTTCTCAAAATAAGTAACTTACTTTTTTCCTTCGTTTTTTATGATTTACTTATTTCACTCCATATAATTTTATCAAGATCCCACCATTTTGTTGTACATGATCTGATGTCATCATTTCTTATGGCTGAGTAGTATACCATAGTGTATTTGTGTCACATCTTCTTTATCCAGTCTTCTATATATAACTTATTTTAACAGGCAATTTTAAGACCTATGATTCCAAAGTGATGTGAATATATTTTAGTCCTTTTTCAAATAGCTGTTTTCATAAATTATAGTTGCCAGTTTTCTCAAATGCACCGAGAAATGTTCTTACAAGCATTTTTCAGCTCACACATTTGAAAACCCCCAACCCCAGGAGTCTCCAATGGACTTGCTCAGAACTTCATGAATGAAGCCTTCACATCATGCCTTTGCAGGCAAATTCACATGGGAAAATTCACGTGCCAATATTATGATTTTGGATCTCAAATGCACAGCACAGTATAGATTGGATCATTTATGAATTTGATTTTTATACAAGGTTTTCCTATGCAAACAGGCTATAAAGGGCTGAAATTATAGTTCTCACTATAATCTAATTGCTAAATAATCCCTGAGTAAGTGGTACTTCAAAAAACATGCACACACAAACAAGGGTTTCACTTTTTTTTATTGATTTTAATTTATTGTTTACATATTTACAAGTGTACCGCATATATATCTCCCTCCCCCTTGTTCTCCTTGATACCCCCTTTGTCACCTCCCGCTACCGCCTTCCCCCCTTTCCTCCATCATTTACTATCCTCCCTCTATCTCTCTGAGTTATCTTTATTATATGCGGCTTAAGTGTCTGTTTGTCGCCGATAGCTTATTGGTTGCTTGTGTAACTGTATTAGCCAATGGGGTGAAGTTGCCATGGCTGAATGTAAATTGAGCGGGTCAGGGGGAAGGTGAACATTTGTTTGCATTGGCAATCATCTGCTTTTGAAACAATTTAAGGCTGAACGCAAATTGAGCGTGTCAGGGGGAAGGTGAACATTTGTTTGCATTGGCAATCATCTGTTTTACATAAAAACTGCGTCTTAACGTAATTTCTTTTAAGAATGCCTCCTAGAAAATACAGCACTGAAGAGGAGAGAAAAGGAGCTAAAGCTGCACAAAAACAGCTTTCTCGACAAAAAGAAACCACTGAGCAGAGAAAGACAAGGCTTGCTTCAGTCGCAGAGCAAATGCGTCTTTCTTGGCAAAATGAGACTGATGAACATAGAGAAACAAGGCTTGCCTCAGATGCAAGACAAAAAAGCCTGTCTCGACAAAATGAGTCCCTTGAACAAAGGCAGGAGAGAAATGCAAAAAAAACGACAGAGTAATGCTGACCGAAATGCAAAAAGGATTAAAACAGTTTTCTTTGACATGTGAATTAACATTTTATTATTTAAATCACCTTTATTTATTGAGCTAGTGGTGGCTCTTAAGAAATGTACCGCCAGTGGTTTCCTTCATTGCACTCTACTTTAAGCAATTAAGCAAGTAGAAGGGGGAAACCCCATGGGGCACTAAGCAAAAGGGGCATCCTCACCACCTGCCCTGGATAATTCAGTTTGAATTAGCAGACAACTTTGCACAAATCATTTTAATTACAATTTATAATATCTAGAACAGCGGTCATTTCGTATGACCGCTGGGCTTTCTAGTGTTTATATACTTTCACTAATGTATTTCCTTTCTTTGATCCCCTCCTCTCTTCCCTTTTCCCTCTGGACTCTTTGACCCCTTCTCTACCTCTCTTCCATTCTTCACTTCTCATTGTTTATTGGATTCCTCATATGAGTGAAGTGATATGGTATTTTCATTCTCTTCCTGGCTTATTTTGTTTATCATAATAGACTCCACGTTCATCCATTTTGCCGCAAAGGGTCAGATTTCTTCTTTTTCACAGCTGTGTAGTATTCCATTATGTATATGTACCACTTTTGGTGCTCACTAACCAAACAACACAGAATAAGTGCTGGCGAGCGTGCGGAGAAAAGGGAACCCTCCTGCATTGTTGGTGGGAATGTGGACTGCTACAATCACTGGGGAAAACAATATGGATATTGCTCACAAAATTAAAAATAGAATTGCCTTTTGACCCAGCTATCCCACTTCTAGGAATACTATATCCTAAGAATAACAAATCACCAATTCAAAAGAAGAAATGCACCCCCATGTTTATTGCAGCATTGCTCACAATAGCCAAGATCTAGAAACAGCCAAGTGTTCATCAGTACACGAGTCGCTCCACTTATTTTTTAATGCCCCTATTTTATGAAATTGAGTAAAATGCTTCTATCTGAATGTTTCATTGATCCTCTTTTACATGAACTATTAATGCAATAAAAGAAACTGGTTTAATTACATAAAAACAGTGACAACTCTTTGTTCTGCGGCTCACTTACAATGACTGAAAACGTTCCAGAGCAATCAGATTTCTTTCCTGAGTCTGAGAAATGCTCTTGAATGCAGAGCCAACACATTTAGCGGAACTGCTCACAAGGACTTGCATGGAAACGTAAGGTTGATGAGCGCAGGCTGAAATGAATGTAGTCCCCATAGGAAGCTAAACGACTGTAGGCTCAGAATGAGTAAGATTATGGCTGAGGTAGGAAGTGAAAAGTCTGAGTTAGCAAAAAAGATCAGAGTATGAAACCTTAACGATGAATAACACAACAGAAGGTAAAAGCAAAAAAAGAAGCCAACAATGTCACAACCCAGGAAGATGAAGAACTGATCGGGCTATCACAGAAGCTGGATCATGGCATGAAGCTGTAGCCGTTATATATGTGGTTTTGACCTGTGAATGTGTCTGAATGTCTAATGAGTTCAGGGATATGGTGGACAATCACTTACCATCAATAAAGAGCCCACAATTACAGGTACGGACGCTGGAACTTTCAAGTGGTTGAGAAAGCAGACAAGCGGCAGATCCAAGATTCTGAACCACCGGTGACCTCTCTCCTAGCTGCTGCCAAACATTGGACAGTTGTGTATGAAACTGATGACAGTAGAAATGCTCCCTGAGAATGAAAGGGAGAAGAATGAAATTCTATTAGGAGAATAATCTACTGCTGCTATCCGACATTACTTCTGGACACCCCATTAAGCCAGGTGAACCCCCAGCATCATTCTTTTACTGCAAGATATGCTCCATGACCTCTCTTGAGCCTGCTGATAAAACAACAATAAAACAAAACAAAAGAAAGAAAACGACACTACCTACTATAAAGAAAAAAGCTAAGTGTAGAGACTAGTATATAAAATGCTCTAAAAAGAAATTATTTTTTTTTTTTATTTTTTTTATTTTTTGCATTTTTCTGAAGCTGGAAACAGGGAGAGACAGTCAGACAGACTCCCGCATGCGCCCGACCGGGATCCACCCGGCACGCCCACCATGGGGCGGCGCTCTGCCCACCAGGGGGCGATGCTCTGCCCATCCTGGGTGTCGCCATGTTGCGACCCTCCTGGGCGTCGCCATGTTGCGACCAGAGCCACTCTAGCGCCTGGGGCAGAGGCCACAGAGCCATCCCCAGCGCCCGGGCCATCTTTGCTCCAATGGAGCCTTGGCTGGGGGAGGGGAAGAGAGAGACAGAGAGGAAGGCGCGGCGGAGGGGTGGAGAAGCAAATGGGCGCTTCTCCTATGTGCCCTGGCCGGGAATCGAACCCGGGTCCTCCGCACGCTAGGCCGACGCTCTACCACTGAGCCAACCGGCCAGGGCAAAAACAAATTATTTTTTTCCTCTTCTTGTGTGGTAATTCATATAGAACTGAAAATTAGACAAAGGATGAAAATAAATTGGAATAAATAGAGAAAGTAATACTGAAAATTTCAAATGATAAGGATACATGCTTAAAAAACAGGATAAGAGAATAAAGGAACATGACATGAGAAAGAAAAGAGAAACTAAGGTGAAATACATAGGAAACAAAATTATACGTTAGACACAGCACTGTAAAGAAAATGCAGAATTAAAGGTTATTTATTTTAGAAGTAAACCTTGCAGAAATAACAATTAACTATATATCATAATCAGATATAATCATCTAAAAATATGTTTTTTCTCATACACAATAAATTATCTGAAAAATAATTGGAATTAGAAAGGGCAAGGAGAAAGAAAACAGAAATAAAATATAGACAAAAATTATTTAGAAACTAACTCTGTGAAGACAATGAATTCCAAAGCCCATGAGCTTTGTAGCAGCAAACTCCAAGGTGACACAGAAAATGCACTGTGGATTTGTTTCATTGATAGAATCACTGCAACGATTCCCAGAAATGTACAAGTCTCCAGACGGAAGGGTGTTCAGATGTTCAGTTTTATTGGATTGTCCCAAGGACACCTGCTTCATCATATTCCAATCTTATCTGAAAATAAACCACCCTGCACCATTTCAAAACCTTCTCTGCACTTAACTCTTTCCACTTGTGGTCCGTGGAGCATGAATAATGCACCTGAAACAAGCATTGCTTACCTCACCACAGCTCAGCAGCTTAAAAACTACCAAAGTGTCTCAGAAAAAGCTCACGGTGAGTTTTCCTGAAACACCAAGAAACAAATCTATGAAGTTTGAGATGAGAAATATTGACATCTGATAACCAAAGGCTACTTAGCACAGTGAGGAAGCCGGGATGCACTTGGGGAGTAAAGCTGTGTATGAAGGAAAGTCATCTGTCCTTTTCTTCCCAAAACTTCAAGGTTCACAGCCTCATAATTTTAATATGCAAGCTCTGAAGAGTGTCTTCAATGGAAGCCACATAACTTTCCCATTCTAAGTGTCTGTAGTTACTGAAAATTGACCACCTTTTCAGTACTCTTAGTTCTTCGAATCATAGCAATATCACAAAAAAAGATGTGCTGTTTCTTAAATTGATTTTTTAAATTGTGGTAAAATAGGCATAACATAAAATTTACCATCTGAACCACTGTAAACGTTCAGTTCAGCGATATTCAGTTCATTCACAATGTTATGCAAATATCACCACCCTCCATATCCGGAACTCTTTTTAACTTTGTCAACTGAAATTTTACACCTGTTAAACAAAAACTCCCCATTTCTCACTCTCTCAAGGCTTCTGTCAGCCAGTATTTTACAGTCTGTCTCTGAATTGGACTACTCTCATTAGCTCATATAAGGAGAATCATAGAGTGTCGGTACTTTTCTGAATTGCTTATCTCACTTAGTAGAATGTCCTCATGGCTCATCATGATTACACTACATATCAGAATGTCTTTTCAAGATAATCTTTCATTATATATATATATATATGTATATATATTTGTGTATATATATATATATATATATATATATATATATATCACTTTTTTCTTTTGCTTTTTAAGTCCAATAATCCATTGATGAGCAATTCAGCACCTTCTATATCTTGGCTATTATGAACAATACCGCAATGATCACAGAAGTACAAATATCTCGTTGAGATGCTGATTTTGTTTAATACTTTCTCTCTCTCTCTGTCTCTCTAGGCCTGGGTAAGAATGTACCTTCATCCTGAATTTTCTAGACATGGGAAAGGAGCACGTATCAGAATCTCAGAGGATGACATTTCAACAACAGAAAACCACAGGAATAGGTCTATTATTAGAATATAAGAGAATAAAGTGCCCTGTATATTCTTCAATGCACTTCTCAGGTTTTCTTTTTTACGCATTTTCTCAAAGTGAGATGTGGCGGGTGTGGAGGTAGTGATGGTGTGTGTGGGGGGGTGCGGCAGACAGACTCCAGCATGCGCCGAAATGGGATCCAACTGGCATGCCCACCAGGAGGCGATGCTATGACCATCTAAGGCTTTGCCCCATTGCAACCAGAGCAGAGCTATGCTAGCACCTGGGGCAGAGGCCATGGAGCCATCCTCAGTGCCCAGGCCAACTTTTGCTCCAATGGAGCCTTGGCTGCTGAAGGGGAAGAGAGAGAAAGAGAGAAAGGAGTAGGAGAAGGGTGGAGAACCAGATAGGTGATTCTCTGGTGTGCCCTGCCTGGGAATAGAATCGGTGACTTCCACACATCAGGCCAACACTCTACCATTGAGACAACCAGCCAGTGCCACACTTCTCAGGTTTTAATGGTCACATACTAACCGCTAGATCTTTGTGTGGTAACTATTGGTGAGTTATACATAAGACCCACAACAACTGTGTGAAATGTGCTGTGTGAGTATTCGTTGGAATTTATTTTCATTAATAGCTTTGTAAATGTTTCTAAAGAGAGGTGTGTACAGTTTTCAGGCAGTTAATAAGATTCCTAGAAAAGGTATTCTTGACAAAAGACAATGATATCAATAAAGGAGGTTTAAATGCCTTTGGAGAATTAAGAATGGGGATATGGGGATGGGTGAGGGAGGTGGAGGAATAGAGCAAAAATGAATAAACTTATGAACATGAACAACAGTGTGGTGACTGTCAGCTTGTGGTGGGGGAAGTGGAGCAGGATATGGGTACAATCAGTGGTGATGTATAGACTTCAGTGGTGGCTGTAAACACACAGTAACACAGTGCATTGTACAGACCTGTGTTGAAGAAGGAGGAAACCTGAATCGTATATGGTCATCCGAACTAGTGTCACCCTAATAAATTTAATTTCAGCAAAAAAAAAAAAAAAAAAAAAAAAAGCCCAACCAGTTGCTCCATGAATAGAAGGGTCATCCTGGTGTAAGGATGCCTTCAGATTGGATTCCCAGTCAGGGCACACAGGAGAAGCGACCATCTGCTGCCCCCTCACTCTGTTTTTTCTCCCTCTTCTCCTCACACAGCCAGTGGTTTCATTGGTTCAAGTGTGGCCCAGAGTGCTGGGAATAGCTCTATTGGAGTACATGAGCCTCAGGTGCTAAAAATAGCTCAGTACTCTAGCATTGGTCCAGGATAGCATTGCCAGGTAGATTCTAGATGGAGTGCATGCGGGAGTTTGCCTTACTATCTCACCTTTTCTCACATGAAAAAGAAAGAATTTAAAAGAATATATAACAGCTGATTATGACTAGAACATAGCTGCAAAGACAAATGCCATGCTGTAGGGCACTAGTCTGACTGTAAGGGGTCATCAAAGCAATATGGACCTGTTATAGTGCAGTTGCTAAATAAAAGTAGACCCAACATTTAATATTTGAGTACAACAGAAATCTTTGACTCAGTGTAATTCTAATAGGTGTGATTCAGATGAAGATGGTCATTTTCATAAGTTATTCAGAAATGTATGACTCCATGGAAACTCAGCACCCGGTCCTTCCCATGTGATTCCATCACTCAGAAGTCAGGCATAGGGCCCCACCTAATTAAAAAAGAGGGTTGGGAATGTAGTCTAGCTGTGCTCCAGTGAGCAGCGAGAACTGACTTATTATGCTACAGAGTACATGTATGTAACTCATATGCAAAAGGGAGCTCTTGAAGTTTGTTTGTTTTCAAGCTGGAAGTGACAGGAGCAAAATAAAGTCAGAGAGAAATTGCATGCACTGTACAACGAACCAGAAGAGATGCTAAAGTTCTGTGAAGAGCTTGTCTTCTGTGCTCTCAGTATAGAAGACAGTTGACGCAATGCCGTTGGGTTCTCCCTCGTGTCTCCGAACCAATGCCATGTGGTAACTATCGTACAACCAGTAACAAATAATGAGATATTTTACTAAAAAGGGAAGAAAATTTAGAGCCCATTCTCAACCCTGGTACTAATGACCAGACTTTGCTGTAGATTCTAGTCTTATGCTGAAATGATAAATAAGGGAATGAGGCCTCCTCTGTGACACGCATAAGGATACAAAAGCAGAAAGGAAGCTGATCCTACTGAGCAGATGATTGGATTATTTTCTTTTTGTGACCTGTAAGAGAGTATGACAATTGCTTTCCCTCTAACTTCACAAACCATACGTTGCTTTTATTCTGTCTTTCTATGTCATTTATACACTTGTAAACATTACACATGCTTCCACTGAGGCTTTTATTACAAAGCCTTCAGTATCTTTCAAAGACTTTCAAAAAATTGAATGCATTTGTCTAGAATATTGTAAAGAAATGATAATGGGTCATAGAAGATGAAACACCTCAGCATAAGATAAACTTCAGCTCTCCCCTCAATGCAACATGAGTATCTTTGGCACCATGCTGATGAGCAGATGTGTCAGAAAGCTCAATGTGAGGAAATCCAATGATGCTTGAAGAACTCCAAATATCACAGTGCTTAGGTTACAGTACTATTCATGATATAAGGTGTAACTATACAATAGCAGTAGGAGGAAAAGGGAAACAAGTGGCCTTTAAAAATGTGCACCCCTTTCTCCATTCACTGCTAATGTACTCACCAAGCCCGAGTGGTTCAAATACCCGCACAGCTGTTTAGTTAATGAAAATATATCTATCACATATCTTCAGAACTTAATTAGTACATGCTATTAATGGAAGGCATTATGGGACAGGTAAAACATTCTATAGCTCTCTTACCTGGTGGTGAAAACTGTAGAATTGATGATTTTTGAAGTTTGCAATATGTATGGGACACAATGCTTTCTAAAAATTTCAGATTCTCAGTTAAACGTCACTCTAATCTTTTTTTTTTTTTATTTCTCTGAAATTGGAAACGAGGAGGCAGTCAGACAGACTTCCGCATGTGCCCGACCGGGATCCACCAGGCACGCCCACCAGGGGCGATGCTCTGCCCATCTTGGGGCATCGCTCTTTCCACAATCATAGCCATTCCAGCACCTGAGGCAGAGGCCACAGAGCCATCCTCAGCGCCCCTCAGGGCAAATGCTGCTCCAATGGAGCCTTGGCTGCAGGAGGGGAAGAGAGAGACAGAAAAGAAGGAGAGGCAGAGTGGTGGAGAAGAAGATGGGTGCTTCTCCTATGTGCCCTGGCCTGGAATCGAATATGAAATTCCCGCACGCCAGGCTGACGCTCTACCACTGAGCCAACTGGCCAAGGCCAACTCTATTCTTTTAATTGGTCAAATCCACAAATGTTGGAATCGTACTTGACTCCTATCTTTCTCTCATTCCTCAAATGGATTCAACAACGGCAAAGTAAATGTGAAATTAATCTCAGTTATATAATGGTACATTGGAAAAAATAAACTGGAACTCCAACCTTCAATTTCTTTGTTACATGTGGAAATAATAAAAATAATAATAAGAAGAATAAAAATAAGCTCATAATGTTGATGAGATAATAAAGGAAGCAAAGTATACAAGATTCTATCTTGTTAGCAAATATTGGCTATTCTAAAAAATATCAGTTCTACATTCTGTCATTTATTTTGATGTTTTCTCTTGGAAATACCCACCTCAAACATGATCAGTCTAAAGTTATTAAGTTCAGCTAATAGGAAAACCTATCTTTTCGCATTCCTGTGGGAAGAAATATCATATTTCCTCGTGTAAGACACATGCTTTCAAAAAACTTGGGAGTCAAAACACTGGGTGCATCTTACACAGTGTTTGTAGATTTTTGTACTTGCATTTCCCGATTTTTCATGCAGATAAGCAGTTGTAGGAATTTTATGATGAATAAAACTTGACTTCAATAACTACAAAATACAATGTTTTTCAAATTTGGGGCCCAAATTTAAGGTGCATCTTATACATGGGAGTGTCTCTATATGGGGAAATACGGTACATCCCTAGGCCAAAGACCACCACTAAAACATTTAATTCTAAGAGTATATGTCAAATCATCTTATTTGTGACATTTCTTATCATTCTAGGGCCTCTTTAATCCTCCCCTTCTACCTTATACTCAAGTGAATGAAGAGAAGATCACTCCTCTAGCCTCTGTATGGTTTTTGCAGTCCAAGTCTTCAGCTATTTGATGAGTTCCTTCAGACATTATGACCACTTCAGTTTCTAAGAACAAGTAGAAATGAGGCACAGTCAGCGAGCTGGGAAATCTCAGCAGACCCTCCTATTTGCTTCACCCTTCCTGGGAAATGAATGAATATAGTATTCTATTAATGTATTCACTCATGCTTGACACTCATTTTATTAATATCATTAGCAGATTACCAGTGATGCACATACCAGTCTCATTTAATGTTTATTCAATAGTAAACTGTTTTCTTTATTCTCTTCTATCTTTGAGATAAAGAAATCCTAGGTTGAGGGAATTCGTCTCTAGTTTTTGCTCAGGAGGCTGACCAAGTTTCAGTCACAAGTAGAAATACAAAATAAAACAATGGTATCGTCAGTGCTAACACGTGCTAGTCAGGCTCAGTCTCTGGTACCCTCATTTGTGCAAAAGGGCTCTGGGCAATACCCTCACCACACTAGAGGTTGGAACTCCCATCCCTATGTGGACTCTGCATATAAATGGGCTCACTGGAGGCAGGTGTGGCCTACAGTAAGTCGTTCATCCCAAACCACTCTCCCTTGGACCTTATCTGCAGAACACTGCTTATTACTACTTTTGAAAACAACATTAATTCCTAGAAATACTGATGACAGCTTTGAACATTCTACTCAGAAAAAGTACCTATTGTCTTCCAAGTCAAATTTGAGCATGCAAATTTAGGGTAGTTCTGAAAGCCCTGGGCCTCTTTTCCCCAGTAATCATGAAAATGAAGTACATTCCACAACACTGTATAATATTCACCTGGTAGATACTCAGGGAATACTGATGGGATAAACCCAAGACCTACTTGCAGAAATGAATGATGACTGTAATTAGAAGACAAACTATTTTTTTTTCTTGTTTTCCTATGAGATCTGAGTTTCCAAAAGAAAAAGTATCCTCAGCTCTCCTTGAATTTCCATTTACTTTCACTGTGCTTCTGTCAAGAGCTCTCTCTGCATACACACTATTCTATAAGGGAGGGGATAAAAAGTAGATAAGAAATTCAACTCTGGAGTCAGACTGCCTGGGTTTCAAAAAACTCTGTGCCTCAGTTCCTCATTAAGACAAAAAATATTGAGCATCTATTTGCTTTTCGTGACAATTAAACAAGGTAATAATGTACCAACTTTATTTAATAATTGGCATAGTATATGCTAATATATGTTAGCAATACTGACTATAACAAGAGCATCTATATTTAAGAGATGTTATTGAAGGATTCATCTGACAGAAGACAGGTGTTGGAAAAGTTAACAAGTACTGATATTTATACTGGTATATGAAAACTAAATTTTGTAAATCAAAATGTCAGGAACATGCACAGATCTCATTTAGGCGAGGCAATTACAATGAAGGGGATAGAAGAGAAACAGAAACCAGTATCTTGAGTCACGCAGGTGGAAGAAATCAAACGTGGCCAGAGGAGCACTCCCCACTTGAAGTTTCAGCACATGGAGAGAAAATGTAGAGCTTTAATAGGCAACACACCAGTTGCTTTCCCTTTGAAATAGAGCACACTTTCTCCTGAAGTGTTCATAAACTTACACTTGATGAATGGGGTAAGAAATGAATCTTGATGCAGAATTTGTAACTGATGTGGGAATTCAAATAATGTCACTTTGGAGTGATAGGAGAACAACACTCCTATCGACACTTACTCTGCTCTTCTTCCTCCTCCACTTCCCTAATAGTGAAGATTTACGATTTGAGACAATATAATCACTATAAAATTAAGTCAGAGAAAGAAAAATGTCATATTATTTTACTTATATGTGAAATCTAAAAAACTCATCAAACAAACAAACAAAAAACCCAGCAACAAACAAACAAACACCCCAGCAATCATAGACACAGAGAACAGACTGATGTTGTCCAGAGGAGAGAGGAGTGGAGCACTGGGTGACAAGGTGAAGGGATTAAGAAGTATAAAGTGGCAGTTAATAAACAGACACAGGGATGTAAAGTACAGTATAGGAAAGAGTCAATGATATTGCAATAACTGCAGGGGTGGGCAAAAGTAGGTTTACAGCTATAAAGTAAATAATAAAATAATTAAGAAATAGTAATGCAAGAATAAACTCTGCGTTTCATGTACTCAGAACTATAAACCTCCTTTAGCCCATGCCTGTCTGTATGCTGCCGGGTAGGTCTTGAAAATATCAGGGGATCGTTCTGTCAAGTGCAGGATTGTGTAACCACTAAGCTGGACACCTGAAATCCACTGAATATTGAAAGTAAACTGTGATTAAAAAATAAAATATAATCATTGTATATTTGAATAGTGATTATTCTTTTTTTAATATAATTGTACTGAAGGGGAAAACACCTGGTGCTTCTGCTGACTCTTTGTGAACCGCTTGAAAATGCACATGCTGCGTTTATGGAGTTCCAGGCATTTATTTTGCTGTTTAGCTAGGAAGCCTGAAAGCGAACCTATTTATTCTACTTCATTACCATTTCAGACCTCAAAAGGGATGTGCTAACTTACTGTTCTTTTGCAGAATGTCCTATGGGATCAAACCTACAAATCCTGCACACCAAGGACAGGGATAACTGTTCACAAAGTAGACAGGGTGACTGATTACAGGGGAATTCGATTTTGTACTTCTTTCTTCTGCCTCTATAAGCTCAGTCTTTTGCACTGACCATCTAGAAAAGGGAATCATTCATTCTGTTTGTGAGTTTGACCTGAAGAAAAAACTTCAATAACCTCTATTTCATGTATAACTGTAGAATAGCAGATGATTTTTTCTCATAAATGTTGGCAACATCCACAAAGCCGGTATTCTATGGTACTGCCATTATGACTTCCAGAAACTACTTTCAGATGAATGCATCTGACCCTGATTCCTACCTTAACTTCTTTGCTAACCTTGTTTCCTATACTCAGAATCCCTTTCCTCTACATAAATTGATGCAAATTCTATTTCTGGCTCGACACTTATTAAAGTGCCTTCTCTCTCACAAAGCATGCTGGGTCCACTCTAATTTGAAATTATGTCCCTTTCCTTTCTATAGCATTGATCGTAATAATTATCTTGTGTTTCTGACTTGCTACCTGGGCCACATCACATGTGGCCATTGCATGTGCAGATATGCTGGGTTTTCCAAATGAGGCTGTCAGTTCTTCCAGGACAGAATCCGGTCTTAAACTCTGTGTGTACACCAAAGAAAACTAGTCCTTTATCTTCTATGCTCCAGAAGAGAATTTCCCTGAACATCCTGCAAAGGTTTCTTCCCTATTTTATTCACTTATTGCTCCATTTACTAAATAAATAAACCTGCTCATCTATATGGCTTGATCAAGTACTTTGCTAGTTGCTCAGTGCATGTAGCTGAACAAGAATAAGACCCTGTTTTCAAGTTTCTTTTAATTATATGGGAAACATAAATCAAATATTACCAAGAAGTTTGCTATTACCTGGGGAGCAGAAAGCATGAAAGATGCTGGAAGCACATAAGAGGAGCAGCTGCAGCAATCTGGGATTAACAGAGAAAGCTTCCCTAGAAACTGAGACGAAAAATAAGCCTTGATGAATAAATAAGGATGAAATCATGGGAAGAAAAGATAGGGAACAAGAGAGATATTCCAGGAAGGAGCAGCTCGTGCAAAGCTACAGAGATATGAGCACATGCCTTGTTTCCATTACTGTCTTTAGCCTATATTGTCAGGGAGCAGCATGAGTGTCTCAAGGTCTGAGCAGTGCCTACTAAATGCTGTTTCTGTCAAATGTTAAAATGTAGCACAATATCCGACCATGTGATCTTTGAGGACAAGGAATCTGATTTCTCTGTGTGTTCTCGGGACCAACATAATGTCTGAACTCAAAGGAGCATTTATTATTGTGAACTTTTATTCATTTTTCCTTATGTAAATATCCCAGAAACCCCCAAAAGGATTAACCCATTGTCAAACTTTTTGAAAAATAAATGCTCACATGGAGATCTTGAAATTATATGAGTTCTAACTGTCTTTTTTAAATTAGGATATTTCTGATGCTAAGTCATTTTCGGAGGCAGCTACACTGGTCTTAGTTCAGGGTCCACTGGTGGCCCCAGAATGTCCTTGTCAGGGAGGCTTTAGAGTGGCATTCTGCGGAGACACGGAGATGAAGAACCAGGAGACAGAAAAGCTGTGAAGGTGCATTAATACCGAGCACATTGTTAGGCTCCATTTCTTTGGCAAATAAATTTTGACAATTTTGGCTTATAATAAGTAGCTTTTTCAAAGACTTTACTTAAAAAGCCAGTAATTTAGAAGAAAATCATTAAGAAGCATAATAGGATAAAAAAGTTACTTTTCTCCAAAACATTTCAACTTTTAAAATTAACATAATACATCAATTGTACTTAAATGTACCAAACTTTCAAACAAAAATGGTCTGAGTAATGGTGAGTTTTTATTTTTTTTAAATTGCAGTCATATTAAAGATTGCTTTAAGCCCCTGGCTGGTTGGCTCAGTTGGAAATTGTGGGCCCAGCATGTAGATGTCCGTTTCAATTCCCAGTTGAGGCACTCAGGAGATGTGGCCATCTGCTCCTCCACCCCTCCTCCTCCTTTCCCTCTCTCCCTCCTTTTCTCCCCCCACTCCCAGAGCCATAACTGGGTTGATTCAAGGGAGTAGTCCACGGCTTAGAGGATGGTTCCCTGGCCTCCGCCTCAGGCACTAAAAATAGCTCAATTGCCACCCAATGAGCAATGCCCCAGATGAGCAGAGCATCTCCCCATAGGGGCCTTGTATGGAAAATCAAGGTGAGCATATACAGGAGTCTGTCTCTGTCTCTCTTCGGCTCTAACTTTATTAAAAAAAAGATGACAAGATTCTTTTCAAAATAATACTATTCATAATGTTAGCACTCATATTTTTGTTGCCAATCTATCAACTTAGCTGCATTAGCATGGTCTTCACATCTATACACATGCAACTTTAAGAGTGATATGAACTGTTTTTTTCTACTAACAATCCTTAGCACTTGTATACACTGGCTGTGATTATTGTGCTAGGTTTTAAGTCATTAAACATTGGAAAAAAAGAGAAGCAAGAAAATGGGCGCTCAGCACCACTGTGAGAGCACGCTTCCTATGCAAAAATCATTTAATGTCGGGGTCTTAGAGAGATAATTTGATCGATTAATTTGTCTTTTCTCCTAGGCAAGTATTTCTGCCTCTCCAATCATTTCTTACCTTCCAAAGTACATGTTCTTAATGTGAGCAGTGGCATAAGTCATGTATCTCCACAGCTTTAGTACAACCGCCCTATTCTGAGGACATAAGGGAAATGATCTAGATCAGCACTGCCTCAATAGGATGAGTCACAAGTCACTGGCACATCAACATGTTTTAACCAATTCTAAAGGAATCTATACATTTTCTTTCAGCCCTTAATATAGCAGGACTTCTTGAATTCCTAAAATGTACCTAGCCACAGGAATTAGCACCTCCAACAAATAGGACAAACACATAACCTCCCAAAAGTTACCTAAATACACCCCTATGGTTTTACAACCCACATTGAAAGATTGCGGGTCACTGCAGTGATGACCAATAAGCAGGTGACTCTATGGGGGCACACAGAGCACTCCACCCCCCTTACCTTCCGACAAGAGGGCCTTCTCGAGAAAGGCCCTGACACCAAGAAAGTGAGGACTCTTGAAGATGAACAAAACATCCACATGGAACAGTGCTTTAGAAAAGTGCACAGGGTACAATACGAGAAATATGTCAACGTACGTTTTTTCTAATTTGGACATGCCAGAAAGTGTATCTGCAGGTAGATGGATCTTCTAATTCAATGGTTCACCTTCCCGAGAGCATCCTGGTTGAAAAACAGGCAAGAAAGAACAAGAAATTAAGGGGTGGATGATGAGTGTTTCTAGTTTTCAAAAAGAATAATCTTGAAACATGCAGATAGAGAAACAATTACATACAAAATGTTTCAATCAATACATATTGGTGACGGAGAGACAGACAGATGTAGGGACAGTCAGAGATGAGAAGCATCGATTCTTCCTGGTGACAGCTTAGTTGTTCACTGATTGCTTTCTCATATGTGCCTTGACCGGGGGTGGGGCTACAGCAGAGCGAGTGACCTTCCTCAGCTGCAGAGGCTGACTGGTAGGGCACCCTCAACAGCTCTACTGCCCTCTGGTTTCCACTTGGACCCCAATGCGCAGCCCCGACAAAAGGAGCAGGAGAGTAAGATCACAGCAATGATTCCACTCGCTGTCTCCTTTCAGGTAACCTGTGTGTCTCTTGATCAAAGATCTTTGCTCCTATCAGAAGAACATCTAGAAATGTGCACGGTCTGTACCGATTCCTTCCCATGAAACCTTCAGTGCTGGGTTAGGGAGACAGGGGGGCTCATACAGTTTGTGATCATTCAAATGCACCAAGTTCCGAAATTTCTTTCTGGCCAACTAAGTAGCAGTGCATAAAAAGGCATAATAAACAAACAAACAACCAACACCACGGAAAATAGCGCCTTCTCTCTGACAAGCTCCCCCAGGTCAGTGGAAAAGAGGATAAAAGATGCAGCATCTGGGAACAAGGGAACGCTTTCGTGTTGAAGGATCCCAGTAAGAGAAGAGATAAATTATGATCCAGACGACTACCGCAGAAACATCTATCTACTCTGAGCAGGGAGTTTCCCAGAATCCAAGAGAAAATTTCTTACATAACAGTCTCCAGTACTTACCTGGGACTTCTCATGGCAGTGAACCTGTGAACACTGATCCAAAGAAAAAAAGCATTCAGTATAATTTTACTCTTCTGCACAAATCGGAATGCCTTACTGCCTTCATTAACTCAGTCTTTTATTGTGATGCATTTCTGTTGACTCACCTTCAATGGCCTAATTTTACACTCATCACAACAAATTCAGCTTATTTCCATTCACACCTGCCATCATTCCAACAGCAGAGATTCCCAAACTCACATGAGAAGTAACGGCTCTCTGGAGCGATTCCTGGCGAAAATCCAGGAGCATTACCAATTCTTCATCACTTCCCAATGTGAGAATGACTCTATTTGTCCAAACCAAGGGATTTTTGAACAGGCACCTGAACCACGTGCACTGTAATAGGATGGTTAAGATCATCTGAGGTCAGTATCAACAGGCAGAGTGGCTCCAGTCTTGAATTTGGCCGTTACTGGCTGTGTGACCCTTAACAAGTTAGGAATCCTCAAAAAATCTGCAGTTCCATCACAAGTAAATAAGACAACTTGTATACGAAGACACTCATATCCACCCTCCAGCGTTACTAGACTGGATATACAAAACACGATACAGGCAAACTGGGCAGAGCAGCTGGGTACAGAGTAAAAGCACAACACATTCTAAGGGTTATCATCTACTGGAGACTCCTAGAAAGAACAGCTGAGTCAAGTGAAATCCAGGGTCCCATCCTACCTCTCAATGCCACTCTGCCATTGTCAGGATTCCACTGTGAACTGTCCGATGAGATTCTGTTTGCAGAGAGCTTTTCACTATGTCAAAGAAAGAAAGGTAAACATCAGTACTTCAAGAAAATAATGACAACATTTCTTAGAGCATTTATCACATGCTAGCCAACCTTCTCAGCACTTTCAGTGCATTCATTACTTTAACTATGACAATACCAAACTAGGATGGTAATACTGTCTACACCACAAAAGAGCAGCAGGTGGAACAGAGAATCTAGGAACTAAATCCAGTTGACCCAGCTGCTACCCTGAAGAGTCAGAATTGGAAGCAGGGTACTAGCACCAAAGCCCAACTCTTTGCCCCTCCTAGACCCTACCTTGCAGAGTAGGAGACGCCATTCTCCATTGTCCCTGAAACATCTCTTTCTCCCTAACAGTTGAAAGGAACAATTTCATCCTTCAGTGCATTGTTTAAAATAGACCGCAGAATCACTATAAAAGACCGGAAAAGAGCCTGACCTGTGGTGGTGCAGTTGATGAAGCGTTGACCTGGAACACTGAGGTCACTGGTTCAAAACCCTGGTCTTGCCTGGTCAAGGTATATATGGGACCTGATGCTTCCTGCTCTTCCGCCCTTTCTCTCTCTCTCTCTCTCTCTCTCTCTCTCTCTCTCATTCTAACTCTGTCTCCTCTCTAAAATGAATAAAAAAAAATTAGACCTGAAAAGATACCAATCCAATAACAACTCATCTACTGCAACGACAATCCATTTAAAACACGAGGGACTCTTTGGTCAGTACGAAGGGTAGATAAATGGTGATGGAAGGAGACTTGACTTGCGGTGGTAAACTCACAGTACAGTGTCCAGATGATGTGCTGTGGCGTTGTGCACCTGAAACCTCATATCGTAGTGTTGTTAACCACCCCAGTCATTCAATAAAATAAGGAAAAAGAAATCACAACACAGCAAAGGACAAAGGCTATGAGCTTTGAAATCTATCGTTTCAGTCATGACCATGTCATTTGTCATCTTGGATATCTTGGGCAAGTGACTGTCTTCCCTGAACCTTTTCCCTTGTTGACAGTGAAACCATTGCACCTTCTACATGTATGTCTTTCCTCACAAAAGAAAGTATGATTGAGCAAAGAAGAAAACTTCAAAACAACTCTCAAATTAACACAAAAAGGTCCTTCTCCACATTAATATGTATCTTTCACTTGGCCACATGTATCTGAAACCCGTTTCTATTAAGGGCAGGGTTACTCAGCGATACTGCTTGTATTCTGACCAGATAATTCTCTCTTCCTCTGAGCTGTCATTTGACTTTAGAACGTTTAGAAATATCTCAGATATCCACCCATCTGATGTCAGAAGCAAATTCTGTCCCCCTTCCTCCCGTCCCTAGCTAAGACGGAACATTTCAAACATCTACCGGCATGGCATCACCTAATGCCGTGATAGTGAACCTATGACATGCATGACAGCACCCACACGAGTAGCCATATTCGATGACATGTGGCCGCATACCAGAGAAATATGGGGCCACATGCCCAGTGGGATGATTCATCCTCAGCTTCTGCACAGCCAGGAGCAGTAGCCAGGATAAAACATTTACTGTAGTGTAGATTCTGTGCCAGAGGTCTATAGGCCAAAACATAAGAACATTGGCACAAAGTGTCTAGTTCTGGGACTTACGGTTAGGCCGTTTTTCTCAAAGTGACACACCACCCAATCTATGCTCGGTTTTTTGGTGATTTTTGACACACCAAGCTCAAAAGTTTGCTCATCAGTGACCTAATCCTTCCCTTAACCGCTGGTTTAGAAAATCCCTCCCTAAGAAGACAATTCTGCTTTCCTACTATTGAAAAAAATAAAAATAAAAAAACTTTGCAAAATTCTCCTTCTCCTGCCTTTCTTGCAGTGAAGCCCAGACATGAAACCCCGTCTCCTCTAATCCCATGCACCAATCCCGAGTACCGAATCATGCTTCAGTCATGCAAAAACCAGTTAGTGCCCACAGTCTACTATGCAGACTGCCATTAGGGTGACACCATGGAAAGTTATATCATATACCAAAGACGGCGAACCATTGACCAGAGATACTGGTGCAGCAGCGCACACTGGGTGTCGAGAACAAAACGGCTCTTCAGTGTCATTTGGGCTACATTGCCTTTCATCTTTCCCGACCTTTCACGATGTCTAATAGAAAGTGAATGTACATCTTTGTTAAATTAGCCTTGGATACATGAGGACTGAAAAACAAACTACGTTAACCCAGCACAAGATTATCTCAAAAAGTTTAAAAACGTGACATTAAAGAAAGGAATTTTCCAAACTAAGCACTCAATTGACAGAAATCAGAAATAATTTTGGATGTGAAGAGGGTCAGTTACTGCTGCCTGCACCCCAAGTCTGGCTCCTGAGTGAGCTTGGGGCCACCATGATATCACGTGTCACCCCCTTGCATCCAGGGTCCTAGATTGATGACTGCCTTACCCTCCCATTAAAATGCATTTGGTTCCAAGTTTTCTTCATTGTAGCGATGACCCCCAAGCAGCTGAATCATGGGAGAACCCTGAGAAACCTCCTTCCCCAACCCCTGGTCAAGAGAGCCTCCTTGAGAAAGGCCCTGATACCAGGAAGGGGAGCACACTGAGCAGACCCCATTGTACCATACTGCAGGAGCCATTGCAGAGCAGCAGACCCGCTCACTATGTGTGCCCCACTGTCTGCCACCAGGGTGCGCTGCAAGCCTACCTGCGGGTGGGGGAGGGGTCTATAGCCCTGGAAGCTCCTGGCCTCCCTGTGCCTTTGTTCTAATTCTAGAACTCCCCCCAACTGCCCTGACGACCAGCCTAGTGACACATTTGTCTCCCAGATCTCCCTGTACCCTTCGCCTTCTCCCACGTCTCCCTGGTACTCTTGGCGGTACTTACCCTTTGCGTACTTACTCTTCGTGCTCTTCGTATCTCTGTGGACTGAGCAGCCTCGTCTTCCTCTCCCTCCACCGAGAGGTAGGCTGCAGCCCCGCTCCCCAGTCGGGGGGTGGGGGGGCCAGAATTGGGCCACCACTTTCTCCAGACCCTCCTCGTACTGGGCCCTTGGGTTTCCACAAACATCACCCAGATCACACCGTCTCCTGACCAGGAGGTCAGCACCCAGGTCACCGGGGCTGGCGGTGTTCGGCGGGGCTCAGTAACCCACCATGAACTGGATGAAAGCGCTAGCAGGAAGGAGGAGGGCTCCATCCCTTTCCTCGGGCACAGCCCTGCAACACCTGCCCACTGCCGAGGAAAGTCCTCTAGCTAGCGTGGACACCGGTCCGTTTCTGTCGTCATTCCTGTCCTCCGGTAGGACTCTGCTACTCGATGGCCACGTGCAACTCAAAAGAGGCCTGCAGAGGCAGGAGCGGCATCTTTTCCTGTTCAATGATCTTTTGGTTGTGGCCAAAATTAAACGTCACAACCAGTTGAAGATGAAAACTAGTATCAAGTTAAGTGACATGTGGACAGCCAGCTGTGTGGACGAAGTGGAAGAAGGCAATTCCAACGCCATGAGGTCCTTTGTCCTGGGCTGGCCCACGGTGAACTTTGAAGCCACTTTCAGTTCCCCACAAAAGAGGGACGAATGGCTCTCTACCCTTCAGAGACACATCCGCCTCGAGAAGGAGAAGGACTATCCCAAGAGCATTCCCCTCAGAATCTTCACCAAGGACGTGGGGAACTGTGCCTATTATACAACTATAAAAGTCAACAATTCAGACACGGCCAACCAAGTCATCCACACGGCACTGGCAAGGCTCCGGGTGACTGACCCTGACAGAGCCTACCAGTTATGGGTCAGTTCCGGCCCAGAAGCGTCACCATACCCACTTGCTGGACACGAAATCCCTTATAAAATCCAAATGAGCCATCTTCAAGACACGGCTCTGCTGACACGGGGCTCAGAGGACTCCGCCTGCACTTCCAGCCTGCCAGAGCCCTTCCTCACGGAGCAGCTGCCCGAGCAGACGCCGTGCCGCTTCACCCTGCAGCCCCACCATCCAGCTGCGGCCCAGCAGACAAGCGTTTCCGGGCGGAAGCCGTGGATGAGAAATGGCTTGTCTCCTTTGAGAACCTGGTCCCTCAGAAACAAATCGAGGGCTTCCAGACCAGTGGGAAGGAAAACAGCATCTCTGACAGAGACCCCAGAGCCACCTCACCAGGCTTCTGATGTCCCAGAATCCAACTCCCTGCAGGACAGTCAGGAAGACTTGCCCACAGAATCAACCCAAGGGCATCCTACCATTCGGATGTCCCGGTTACAGGTTGCAGAACAACTTCGGGCTATGCTTACAACCCAGTTACAGGCGACCAAACAAGTAGGAGCTGTGCAGGCAGCCCTGGGGATGGCGACAGAAACCCTCAACGCTGTCCAGACAGCCCAGGAACAGGCTGCGGACGAGCTTGGGCCTGTGCGCGTGGCCCTGACAGCCGCACAGGAAGGACTGGGGGATGTGCACAGAGCCCTGTCAGAGGCCACGAAAGGGCTGCAGGTGCTACAGACCACCATGTTCACAGCCAGGAAAGAACTCAGAGCTGTGAACACAGCCCAGGATGGCGTGAAGGAAGCACTTGGTGCTCTGATGGAGGTGCATTTACAATCCCAGAAGGAGCTTGAATCTCTCCACAGAGCTCACATGACAACCAGGAAAGGGCTCAGGGCTGTGATCACTGCCCAGAGTGTGGCAAAGAGCAAGCTGGGACATGCACAGGCCTCCCAATTGAAAACAACAGAAGGCCTTTTCGCTATAGATACAGCCCTGGCAGCGGCAAAGGACCATCTAGGTGCTGTGCAGACAGCCCGACTGGGGCCACAGGAAGATCTGGAAGCTCTGCACACAGCCCTGTTTGCTGCAGCCGAAGCCCTGGATGATGTCCAAACCACCCAGTTCCAGTCAACTGAGGAACTTTTAGTGGCAGAGGCAGCCCAGGATGAGATGTCCGAGGGCCTGGGGGCGTTACACACAGCTCTGTTCGCCACAGAGGATGGCCTCTCTGCAGCAGAGACAGCCCAGGCTACAGCAAGGGAAGAGCTCCTGGCCATGAACACGGCCCAGCTTGCTGCCATGGAGGGCCTTGGGGCGATGCAGGGATCCTACCTGGAAGGAACAGAGGCTGCTGTATGTCTGCAGACGGCCCTGTTTGCAATCCTAGATACCTTAGGACCTGTGCACACAGCCCAGTTTGCTGCCACCAAAGGACTGGGAGCTGTGTGCACTGCCCAGTCTAAAGCCAGGAAAGAACTGACGGCTCTGCACACGGTCCACCTGCATCTGCAGCCAAATGAATGGCCTGTGGTGGGAAAGATCGCCCAGCAGCACAGGTCTAATCTGAGGCAAGAAACAGAGAAACACGCGAGCTCAACACTTGGCTTCATGGAAGACACACCAGATCTTCCTAGTACATCTCACCGGGATGGTCGGGGAAAGGAGCAGTGCCCTCCTAGTCCCCTGCCTTGTGCGTGATCCTGCCGCAGCTCTTTGGTTGTGGGTGACGTGTCAGCCCAGACTCACGGCCCACAGTCCTTAGTGATTGATGCAGGGGCCAAATACACAACCAAAGACATTTCACCACCAGAATCTGATGATTACACTACTAGAAACTGGGCTAAAAATGACATCAAGACAAATATCATCATGACCCTTTCCAATGAAAGACCTGGGATAGGGAGCATAAAGGTAAACACTGCTCCTACTTAGGACAACAAAGTCATTCTCTTCATTGAGACCATTAGACAAAACTTGAAGATGACATGGCCTGTGCATGTCCCAGCTTGCTCTTTTCCACACTCTGGGCAGTGATCACAGCCCTGAGTCCTTTCCTGGTTGTCTTGTGAGCTCTGTGGAGAGATTCAAGCTCCTTCTGGGATTGTAAATGCACCTCCTTCAGAGCACCAAGAGCTTCCTTCACGCCATTCTGGGCTGTGTTCACAGCTCTGAGTTCTTTCCTGGCTGAGAACATGGCGGTCTGTAGCACCTGCATCACCTTGGTGACTGGGAGACCCGTTCATTTTCAGATCATGGGCGTGGTCCCATTGCGTGATGCTTCCAATACCCTCAGAGCACTAGAAAGAGCAGCTTCTGTGGAGAAAACAGACATTATGTCAGATTCGTCTCCCGAGAGAGCCAGGGGGTGTTGACTAAAGAACATGGACTGTGCGGAGAGGTGTAATTGCAGTGAAACCATCCATAGTCCTTGGACCACTTGTCATCAATAGGCAAGAATAATGCAGCTCATCAAAAAGAAGAAAAGCATACCCAGAACTGAATGGAATCCTGTGAGTTGTTTCCCCGAGTCCACACCAGTGGCCTTTTCTCTGATCTCTCACAGTCACATGTCCTCACAGGATCACTGCCCAAAACTGCCCACTGCTGTCGCTGGACTGCAAAACCAGACTGATTCAAGACCCACGAGTGTCACGGTACAGGTTTCGGGTTTTTCTATTGGAATTGTATTTGTATTAGTAGTGCGTTGCTCTGCAGAGGCTCCAGAAAAGACAGCTGTGATGAGAGATAAAATATAATACTGACTAATCTGACTGTCCTTTCGAAGGTGACCTAAAAGCATCCGTTGCCTGAGTGTGGAGAAAGACAGTGAAAACTCTCCTTTATGACAGAAATGCTCCTGTCAACATGTCTGTGATCAGAGCCTGGCTGCTCTCTGCTGAAAGGTTTCTAAGCTGTCCTGCATCTTAGGGCAGTGAGCCAGAAAACAGGACTGCTGAGTCCTCCTTTTGCTGAGGATCATTTGGAAGCTGTGAAATTGAGAGGATGCCAGTGGATCAATATTTCCAGAATGGAAGACCGAGCAATGTGGCTGTCAGGCCTTTTTCCTAGCCAGTCACTGGGATCTGGGTTTCCTTACCTCCACAGTCTTGACATCATATTGCCACAGTTGATTCACCTTGACATCTAGTTGATAGCCCATTCGTTTATTTCTTTGCCAGTGGCTTATTTCATATCCATGGACCTTTCTCTCCTCTCTTGCCTTGAAGGTGGCACTGGCACATCTCCTGGACTATCCCCTGGGATGAGTAGGCCTTGCCATCAGAATGAAGGCATAGAGTCAGGAATGGATATTTGCCTTCCTCCCGAGAACTTACACCAAGTTGTTCAGAACCTACTAGGTCTCTTTAGTTCACCATCAGAAGGCTCTTTCAACCACAAATCGACCTTGTTTTGAATCCTCTTCTTGAGCTCCAGGAAACTTACATGTGAAATGATCTTTCCCTGTTTTCTTCAATGTTGCACATCTCAGTTACAGAGAAAAAGCTCCTGTGTTCTGCAGGATGCAAATTTCTCCATTATTAGCAAGAATCATCTGCGCTCTGCACAGTTCTTTTGGATACTCTAATATACTGAAGGTGAATACTTTGTTACTATTGCTGTTAAGCAGTGATTTTCAACATTTTTCTTCCCATGGCACCCAAAGGAACAACTAGAATTCTATAGCACGAGAATGATTCTCTTTCAACCTATCTGACAAGAGACAGAGATCATTTTAATTGAGCTATAAAAATATAAGTCATCACCAACCCCTTTTGATTACAAAGTGACTTTTAAACAATTCTCTATGAAAATAATTTCTCCAAGATAGTTTGCAGTTATTTATAATAACTTTTGTTCATTATTTTTCTCTACCTGAGCTGCATCTACTATTTCATGAGAGAGCTGAGCTCGACTTGTTTTAGAGCCACTTTTGTCAGAGGTCAAATTTTGGACATGGATTCTCTTACACTTTTGCAAGATTTGCAGCCATGATACAGCTTCGCTCTTGTATTAGTCATTGGGAAGTTCGATTTCCACAAATAGGATGTGGAGAAAGGAAGCAGTGCTAATTTTTTTTTAATATGAAGAAATTTGATTTTAAATGTTAACCAAAATGAGGTAGTATTTGTTGATTTATTCTTCTTTTAGAGAAAGAGAGAGAGAGAGAGAGAGAGAGAGAGAAAAGTATATACTCATTGCTTCACTGAGGTATTCATACACTGCTTCTCATATGTGCCCTGACTGGAGCTCAAACTGGGGACTTTGGGTGACAAGCTGATACCAGTGAGTTTGAGCTCTGACTGGGAAATGAACTGGCCCCTTGGGGTGGACAGGTCTTCCTAACATACCATCAAGGTCACCAGCTTCATTTCAAGGTTGTTGGCTTAAACCCAAAGTCACAAAATCAATCTTGAGTCAGGGTGCATATGAGAAGTAATCAATGGGGTGCCAGGCCAAAGTGAAACAATGAGGAGATGTTTCTCTCTCTTTCTCTCTCTCTCTTTGTCCACCAACAGAAACACTCTCCTACTCTCTCTGAAAAATATATAACACAACATAAAATAGTATCTTTTCTTTACAAATAACCTAAATGCTAGAAGTTGAGCTTTAACATTGACATCGGTTGGCTCATGCAGTTGAAGAGCAGACAGATCTACTTCTTCAATGCAGTGCATCCCTTAGAACTCAACGTCTTGGGATGATACTTGAAAAAGTGGATTATGCTGTTTCTTATTTGACATTTGCATATTTGAAACCTCCTTTTTTATTTCTTGACAAAGAAACATGATTTCTATGACTTTGCAGCATCCTGGTGAAATCACAATTTTTGCAATTTTGAAAGATGTCAGCTTGTTTTTAGCAATAATTTCGACGATTGCATACCTCGCTTTGTGCGCTTTCCAAGAGTATCACAATTTAGTCCGTCTTGTTGAGTAGCTTTGTACAGTACAAGTGTCTTAAGTATTCAGCTTGCATTTTGCACAAGTGAGAGTGTTTTACTAACCAGTGTCTTTTCAGTTCACTGGGCACCATCACTTGTTCTGTTCCTTTTCGCCACAAACTTAGCATACGGGACAAGATGGATTTTCTTCATTGATATAAATGTGAATGACAACTCATCCTCTTTGAGATGACCAGTAGTTTTTCCTTTAGTTTTAGAAGAACCAGTGCAAATGAGGCTACTAGACGAGGTGTCCACGGCGATGTGCTGGGTGGAGCGCCATTCGATGCACTTGCATCTCTTTCTGCACCATCTTCTGATTTTCATGAGTTTTGGTTGGATGCTTGTCCATGTTAAATGGATTGCTATTGCTGAAAGAGAAGGAAAAAAGAACAAGAAGAAGACAGCAGTCATTCTGATCAGTTAAACATATACGGGCAGTACTTGAAATTATTTGTGTGGGAACACACTTGTTGAAAGTTCCAAACTAAACCACTGACATGAAATGCATCTCACACAGCTGAGACTGCTTCACCTTCCGTTACTTTCTATGTGTACAAACGGGAGACTCTGGGTGAGCAGTGAGTCTCAGCACTGCCCACTGCTACAATATTGTTTTGAAACTCTCGCCTCCACTCTTAGGATGTGCTGCTGGGGAAAAAGGAACATGGTGCCTAAGGACACTGGAGCTCCAGGATGAGTGTACGGAGGGGGAGGGAAGGGGTAGAAGCGAAACTGCCCCCAGCCTACACTGGGCACTGAAACCTTTGCCTCCAGAGGCGTTGAAAGCTTTGCCTCTATAGGCCATGGAAGGTGGCTTGCAGGCCCTGTGCCATGCTCTGCAGGGCCCTGTGGGGCGGGCACAGTGACACTGGGAGTCAGCCATGTGGCCCAGGATCCAGGTGGACCAGCTGCTTGGCTCTCATAAGGACCTTGACAAATGTCTGGCCCTAACCTGTTCTTGCAGCCTTTCCAACAATTTTGTACGTAACTAATAGCCTATATAAAATTCTTCTCTGCTTAAAGTACTTAGTCATTTTTGATTTTTGGCATTTGAACTTACAGATTCTCCTATATATTAATATAATATGACTGTAACTATATATGTCCATATAAAGTTGTTGGGTATATATAAATATATATATGCACATGTATATAAACAACCTGTAACTATATAACTTTATCTTGTAAAACAAAAATACGTCTTTTGAATCTTCTGCCATTCTCTGCCTACACAAAGTACTCGTTGAGAAAAGCTGGTCTCTTTGGTACTCCCAGAACTGCCGTTGGTGTGTCTGTGTATGTATGCATTGGCACGGTCTATGTCTCCATTCTGCTTACCCAGGCCTAAAGGAGACGAACCAGGGCACACAGGGCAGCAGCAAAGAGTTCTCACTCTCCTGCCTGTGATGCCGTGCCCAGTAAGGCAACAGCTCTCGTGTAGCAGGACAGACACACGAAGAGATGGAGCCAGGAGAAATGCCCTGGGCCCAAAGAAATTAGGCAGATAGACTTCAGAATAATAGAGATTCTCCTTGAGCTGGTAAGAACAAGAGTGAGGATCATGTGCAGTTGTAATGTTTATACAGGCTGATCTCTGGGTATGATTTCATTCTTGTTCTTCCCAACACAACTCCGAATGTTGGCAGTGCACTGGAAATGAAAACCATCGAAGCCTCTGCTTGGCTAGAATTTATTTTTCCTCCTCTTTATTTTTGCAGGAGAAACTTAGCTTCACATCTTTTATTATTTTGTGTCTTTCTTGGGTTTATTTTTTTAATGGAAAAAGCTGACCACCATAAAGTTGTGGACAAACAAGGTCAGGGACAGATTTTCGCCAAGAGAATTAAGATACATATTGGTCACCTTAAGCACTTGAAGAGCCGAGGCAGCTTCCTCAGACTGTGAAAGAAAATGATCAAAAAAGAAAGAAACCGAAGAAGAGGTATCCGCCTTGCCTCCATGGCAGGGCCATACCGCTCTGCTCAGAGAAGCTCACTTTGCAACAAACAATGGACAGGAGCCTGAGCTTATCGCACCCTCGCCCTGTGAAGACATGGCATGGTGAGTGCAAAACCATCAATGAGTAGAAGGCCTCTGTACTGATATTAACTATCCATGGAAGAAGACATGGACACTTTCAGTCATCAGAGAATAATGCAGCTGAAACAAGCTCTATTTAGATTATGCTTCAGGTATAAGCCATGAAGAAGTAGACAGTATGAGTTGAAGATAAAAAATGAGCGCTACAGATAATAGGAAACCATATTTACTTTAAAATGCAAAATACAAGGAACTATTAATCCCAAGAAGCTGAGGAGCCCCAAACCCATCAAGCGTTAGCCTCCCAGTAACTCAGCATGGCAATGACAGGGATCATCTTTCTAATGTGGAATGAAACCAAGGGTCATTTATAGAATCTCTGTGCTGTAAAATCTTGAGTGTCATTCTTCCTGTAAAGGTTTGGTCCTACAAAAACCCCTTGAAGCCACAATAAACAAACCTTACAACTTGCTCACAAAAGAAAAATCTTTCGGAATTCTGAGGACAGTTATCATCTGTATCCTTACGTTTCTCTTAAAAAATATATCTCGCAAATAGAAAATATTCTGAGCCTTTCCAATCTATTACACTCTCCAGTAGCCTCTGTGTTTTTTAATTTTTTTTTCCTATTTAATCCTTCGTTTCATTCATATTTACTGAAAACTCACCAGATGTCATGCGCGATGCTCTCACCTGCAGGGAGTAAAGTCCTTAGAAAAGTGAATATTCCCCATCTTCATGAACTTCTACTAATGGGGGGGGGTGGTGAGAGTGACTGTGCAGTGTACAGAGGAAGCTGGCCTGGGAGCTCCGGCCCCAGTGACCGCTAGTAACGAGAGGCACTGACAGGCGCTGAGAGCCTCAGAGGTCACGAAGGTGTGGGGACCCTGGTGCTGGTGCTGCCGCCTGCCCAGCATCACAACTCACAGCTGCTGTCCCCACTCTCCGGACACACGCTCCAGAGGTGAAGTATTGATGTTGGCAGGACCTAAGGCTGGGCTGGTGTACCAGGCTGGGGTACCACGGTGGGTGAAGGTGATGTGTTACAGACACTTTAGCGTTTCTGGAACAATCACTCTCTAGCTGTGATTACATAATCACAGACAAGGGAAGATGGAAGGCTGCACAGATCCTTCACCACAACGTAAAATGCTGCAGAAATCTTGGTTTTGAAAGCAAATAGCTTGACAGCGTAGGTCATGGTAAAACCAGAAAGGTGCACGTTCACAGATTGGAGAGAGGGATGGTGGAGTCTGATGAATGTCCAAAATACACATGAAGACTCATTCAAAAGAGCCTGACTTTTACTACCTTATGAGACTTTGGATGCCAAAGAGATGGCAACTGTTCTTCAGAGGAAGACATGGGAACTGAGGTGTGTTCCTGCTTTCCCTGCAAGAATGGAAGTGGTCTTAAAGTCCTCTTTTGCTACGCTTTTCTCTCGTGTTAAACTTGGTATCACTCAAGGGTGTAAAACACTCTGTAAACTCGTTGTCTCATTCATTGAAATTTGGTAATTCTCATGATGAGACCTGTTGCAAATGTTCAATACACAGCAAATATGATAAAAAAAAATATTTCAGGATTGTAAACAGCTTGGTGGAGAAATATCAATCAGTTACTTTGTTAAAACTTATTTAAAAAATGGAGCAGACGTTTCCAAAGAGGACAAAATATGTGCAAGGATCCTGCAGGGACCAGAGATCCAAAATTGCCAGCCCGCCTCCCATCCTCATGCTGGGGATGATAGACTTCTTTCTTCCCTGCGAAACAGGAATGAAAATATTCCACTGCTAATTCCATACTAGCAGTTCTCTTGTTTGCTTTCAAGAAATTTTATTTTTGAAGGGAGAGGAAATGGCGACGGTGCAGACGGACGTTAAAACCCCCACCTCCCAGAACTACCATGGATTGCAACTTAACATAGGAACAATCACCTTGAAAAACCAACTTTGGACAAAACTAAGAGGAATGTATAAGCAAACATCACCGAAGCTGGTAGGAAAGGCGGAGATGCAGAAAGGGCTGCCCTGCTCCGCTCCCAGGAGAGAGAGGTGGCCAGAGAGTTGCTCACAGCAGGGTGAGTTTCATAGAGAGCTGTGGGCTCTTAACCCAAGGAACAGAACCCCAGTCTGGAGCCCCAGAGACTAGAAAAGGCATACGGACAGTAGTTAGCTGAAAGAAGAGCCAGGTGACTGTTGGCGAGAGGGAGACAGAACTCTCAGACTCAGGCTCTGTCTTAAAGGGACTGCGCAGAAAACCTCATTCACAACCACTTACCGAGGCTCCGGGACTGGGGAGCACCGAAAGGCCTGGAATTGTGAGATGAGTGTGTAGTCTAGAAGGAAGAGGGAGAGACTGTGGGGGACTGCCAACCTAACCCCTGTACTCGGTCACTCCCCAAACCTAAAGTGCCCATTCTTCCTGGAAAAACCAAGCCAGCAATGGGATGCAAGTACCCCACATACAAGATGCTCTCCTGCTCCAGACAGTCCAGAGCAACACTTAGAATCAGGGGGAGCGTCAGGGACATAGAATCTGAGTGCTGAGGTCTGGGCTACACGGCACCCCAACCTGCCGAGTACCTTCCGAAGTGCAAGTGGGCCAGGCTCAGTGGTGGTCGCAGCAATTGGCCAGCGCAGTGTACAGGCACAGAGGCCAGCAAGGCAGCCCATGCAAACGCAGTGAGGGACGGAGCACAGAGAGACCTCCCGCACTCCTGTGGGGCACAGAACCATGTGAGGCGAGGCGTCAGCAGTGCCAGTGTCGGTCGAACGCCAGGAGGGTGAGGTATCCCACATGCCCGTGGGTGTCGGTGACAGAAGAAGGTCCCCGCGTACCCGATTCGGGCGGAGCCAGGTAGCCCATGCGGTGAACGCATGTGACTGAACCCAGAAAGGCAGCCCATACTCAGGCGCGGGGCAGAGCCTGGCGACACTCAGTGCAAAGGACAGGGGAGAGCCAGAAAACACATCCCTCATCCCTCACACCTGGGCGGGGCGGAGCCCAAAGAGGCCACTGGTGCTTCTTTGGCGGGCAGAGCCCAGAGAGGCTAGGAGACCCTGTGCATGAGGAGCCGTCCTAGCTGTGGCACACAAGTCCACACTGGTGCCCTGTGGTTGAGGAGGGAAAGTCAGAAGAGGGTCTGCAGAAAGAAGTCACTGCAGAAATGGAGAGGGCACACACTGTGGCCAAGAGTAGATAAAAGCCAGCCTAGGAGTGCAGCCGATATTTACAACAGCATCAGAGCACAGGAGGCAGCTACAAATTCTGAATCACCTATAGTTTCAAGGAGGTTGATATGGGCCAGTCATAAGCAGTGACGCACACTGGTCAATGTCAGGTTCCGGTCATCTGGGAGGTCCAGGGATGGTACATCCAGTGGTCAGAAACAGAGAACATCAGCTAAGGACCTAACAACCCTAGTTAGAGTGGTATCTTAAGGAAAGGCTCCTCACACCTGACCCAACTAAGGCATAGAACAGGGGTCCCAAACTTTTCCACAGGGGCCAGTTCAATGTCCCTCAGACCTTTGGAAGTCCGGATTATAAAAAAAAAAAAAAAACTATGAAAAAATCCCTATGCACACTGCACATATCTTATTTTAAAGTAAAAAAAGAAAACAGGAACAAATAAAGTATGATGCCCTTCCGGAGTCTTGACGCATGCATCCTGCACCACCCGAAGTAGTACTGTCCGTGAGCGATACTATGCTTTGCAGCCCTGCCACATACAGTACTTCAGGAACACAGAATGTGGATGCATCCTGTGCTCCTGTCACTGACCACCAATGAAAGAGGTGCCCATTATAGAAGTGTGGCGGGGTCTGGATAAATGGCCTCAGAGGGCTGCATTCGGCCCTCAGGCCGTAGTTTGAGGACCCCCGGCATAGAAATTGCACTGTCACTAACTGCTGAAGCCATCCCAAGAAGATTTAGAAATAACACAACTAAAAGCTGGACACAGACAACACCAACCCTATACTCAGCTAGCTACACAAACAATACATCCAAAGGTGCAATCAATACAGAGACAAAATGGGTAGACAGAGAAAAGCAATTCAAATGAATCACCAAGAGAAATCTCCAAAAAAGAACTGAATGAAATAGAAATAACCAAGATATCAGACGCAGAGTTTAAAATAATGATTGTCAGGATGCTCAAGGATCTTGGAGCACCAATATGTACACAAAATGAGCACCTAAATAAAGAGATGGCTGGTATCAAAAGTTACATTAAAATAAAAAAGAATGAGACACAAATGACAAACACAATATCAGAAATGAAGACTACACTAGTAGGAATTAAAAGCAGGCTGGATGAAGCAGAGTATCGAATCAACGATTCAGAGGACAAGATAAATAAAAGCACAAAAGCAGAACAGAAAAAAGAGGCTCAAAATGTCTAAGGAAACTCTAAGAGAGCTCTGTGACAACATGAAGAGAAAGAACATCTGCATAATAGAGGTTTCTGAAGGAGAAGAGAAAGAACAAGAAATAGAGAACCTGATTGAAGAGACATAGCTAAAAACTTCAGTATATTGATGCAGAAAATAGTCACACAGTATAAGAAATACAGATAATCCCATTAAAGAGGACCCCAAAAACATCTACACCAAGACACATTATAATTAAAATAATAAGTTAAGAGATAAAGAAAGATTAATAGCTGCAAGAGAAAAGCAGCCAATCACCTATAAAGGAACCCTCATCAGGATGACATCTGACTTCTAAACAGAAACACATGAGACCAGAAGGGAACAGTAAGAAATATACAAGATAACGCAGAACAAGAGCCTACAACCAAGAATTCTTTATCCAGCAAGGCCATCGTTTAAAATTGAAGGAGAAATAAAAAGATTCCCCACCCTAAAAGAAAAACTCAAGAAATTCATTACAACCAAACCAATGCTGCAAGAAACGTTAAGAAGAACGTTGTAAACAGAACAAAGTGATAAATTTTATAAAAGAGAAATGTAGATTTTAAGAATAAAATGGCAATAAAGAACTACATATCAATAATAACCTTAAATGTAAATGCATTAAATGCTCAAATCAAAAGACATAGTTTAGCTGTATGGATAAGAAAACAGTACCCATGCATATGCTGTGTGTAAGACACCAACCTCAAAACAAAAGACACACAAAGACTAACAGTAAAGGGAAAGAAAAAAATATTTCATTCAAATGGAAATGAAGAAAAAAGTTGGGGTAATAATACTTATATCTGACAAAATGGACTTTAAATAAAGGTTATTGTAAGAGATAAAGAAGATCACTACATAATAATAAAAGAAGCAATCTAACAGGAAGATATAACCATTATAAATATCTATGAACCTAATACAGGAGCACATAAATATATAAAGCACACTTTGATGGACATAAAGGGTGAGAACAACAGCAATAGTTTAATAGTAGAGGATTTCAATACCCCACTAACGTCACTGGATAGATTCTCAAGAAAGAAAATTTAAAAAGAAACAGCAGACTTAAAGGACACACTAGATCAACTGGATTTAATAGATATCTTCAGAACCTATCTCCGTAAAGCAGAATATACTTTCTTTTGAAGTGCTCATGGTACATTCACTTGGATAGACCACATGTTAGGATACAAAAAGAGTCTCAATAAATTTAAGAAGATTAAACTTATAATCTTCTCGAGTCACTAAGGCAGGAACTTAGAAATCAACTACAGTAAAAAAACTGAAAAACACTCCAACACTTTGAAACTAAATAGCATGTTATTAAATCATGAATAGTTTAACAATGAGATCAAGGAAGAAATAAAAAATTTCCTTGAAACAAATAAAAATGAGTATACAACTACTCAAAATTTATGGGACACAGAAAAAGCAGTCCTGAGAAGGAAGTTCATAGCATTACAGGGATACCTTAAGAATCAAGATATACCGCAAATAAACAATTTAACCCCGTATCTACCAGAACTACAAATAAAACAAAAAATAAAGCCCAGAGCCACAGAGGAAGTAGAAAGAAGGAAATAGTAAAGATCATAACTAAAATAAATGATATAGAGGCTAAAAAAACAATACAGAGGATCAATGAAACCAAGAGCTCATTGTTTGAAAAGGTAAACAAGATTGATGAACTTTCAACCAGACTCACCAAGAAATAGAGAAAGAGGACTCAGGTAAATAAAATTAGAAATGAGAGTGTAGAAGTCACAACTGACACAGCAGAAATACAAAGGATTGTAAGAAAATACTATGAAGAGCTATATGCCAAAAAATTAGATAACCTAGGTGAAATGGAGAAGTTTTTTTAAAGAAATGGAACAAAAAATCATCAGATTTATATGGAACTATAAAAAACCCCAAATAGCCAAAACAATCCTAAGGAAAAAGAATGAAGCTGGGGGAAATAAAATACCTGACTTCAAACTATATTATAGGGCCACGACAATCAAAACAGCATGGTATTGGCAGAAAAATAGACACTCAGACCAATGGAACAGAATAGAAAGCCCAGAAATAAAACCACATATATATGGTCAAATAATCTTTGATAAAGGGGCCAACAACACACAATGGAGAAAAGAAAGCCTCTTCAACAAATGGTGTTGGGAAAACTGGAAAGCCACATGCAAAAGAATGAAACTCGACTACAGCCTGTCCCCGTGTACTAAAATTAATTCAAAATGGATCAAAGACCTAAATATAAGACCTGAAACAATAAAGTACATAGAAGAAGACATAGGTACTAAAATCATGGACCTGGGTTTTAAAGAACATTTTATGAACTTGACTCCAATGGCAAGAGAAGTGAAGGCAAAGATAAATGAATGGGACTACATCAGAATAAAAAGTTTTTGCTCAGCAAGAGAAACTGATATAAAAATAAACAGACAGCCAACTAAATGGGAAATGATATTTTCAAACAACAGCTCAGATAAGGGCCTAATATCCAAAATTTACAAAGAACTCATAAAACTCAACAACAAACAAACAAACAATCCAATAAAAAAGTGGGAAGAGGACATGAACAGACACTTCTCCCAGGAAGAAATACAAATGGCCAACAGATATATGAAAAGATGCTCAGCTTCATTAGTTATTAGAGAAATGCAAATCAAAACTACAATGAGATACCACCTCACCCCTGTCAGATTAGCTATTATCAACAAGACGGGTAATAGCAAATGTTGGAGAGGCTGCGGAGAAAAGGGAACTCTCATCCACTGTTGGTGGGACTGTAAAGTAGTACAACCATTATGGAGGAAAGTACAGTGGTTCCTCAAAAAACTGCAAATAGAACTACCTTATGACCCAGCAATCCCTCTACTGGGTATATACCCCAAAACCTCAGAAACATTGATACGTAAAGAAACATGTAGCCCCATGTTCATTGCAGCACTGTTCACAGTGGCCAAGACATGGAAACAACCAAAAAGCCCATCAATAGAAGACTGGATAAAGAAGATGTGGCACATATACACTATGGAATACTACTCAGCCATAAGAAATGATGACATCAGATCATTTACAGCAAAATGGTGGGATCTTGATAACATTATACGGAATGAAATAAGTAAATCAGAAAAAAACAAGAACTACATGATTCCATACATTGGTGGAATATAAAAACGAGACTAAGAGACATGGACAAGAGTGTGGTGGTTAACAGGGGTGGGGGGAGGGAGGACATAGGAGGGAGGGAGGGAGGGAGGGAGTTGGGGGAGGGGGGGGCACAGAGAACTGGATAGAGGGAGGCGGAGAACAATCTGACTTTGGGCGAGGGGTATGCAACATAATCTAATGACAAAATAACCTAGACATGTTTTCTTTGAATATATGTACCCTGATTTATTAATGTCATCCCATTATCATTAATAAAAATTTATTAAAAAAAAAAAAAAGAAATGGAGAAATTCCTTAAAACATATAATCTTTCAAAAATCAATCTGGATCAATCAGAAAATCTAAAGAGACCGATTACAACAAATGAGGTTGAAACAGTTATCAAAAAATTCCCAACAAACAAAAGCCCTGGGCCAGATGGCTTCATAGGCGAATTCTACCAAATATTCAAAGAAGAACTAACTCTTATCCTTCTCATGCTATTTCAAAAAATTCAAGAGGAGGGAAGACTTCCAAGCTCCTTTTATGAGGTGAGCATAATTCTGATTCCAAAACTAGGCAAAGACAATACAAAGAAACAAAACTATAGGCCAATATCCCTGATGAATTCAAATGCTAAAATTCTCAACTACATATTAGCAAATCAGATCCAGCAACACATGAAAAAAATTATACATTATGATCAAGTGGGATTTACTCTGGGGACGCAAGGCAGGTACAGTATTCACAAATCATTCAATGTGATTCATCACATAAACAAAAGGAGGGAGAAAAATCACATGATTATATCAATAGATGCAGGAAACACATCTATTGATATAATACAGGGAATACAGGGAACTTACCTCAACATGATAAAGGCCATCTATGACAAATCCAAAGCGAACATCATACTCAATAGGCAAAAATTAAAAGCAATCCCCTTAAGGTCAGGAACAAGGCAGGTGTGCCCACTTTCACCATTATTATTCAACATAGTTCTGGAAGTCCTAGCCACATAAAACAAGAAGAAGAAATGAAAGCCATCGAAATTGGAAAGAAATAGTAAAACTATCATTATTTGCTGATGATATGATACTGTAAATAGAACACCCTAAAGTCTCAGTCAAGAAACTACTGGGTCTGATAAATGAATTCAGCAAGGTGGCAGGATATAAAATTAATATTCTGAAATCAGAGGCATTTTTATACATCAACAATAAACTGTCTAAAAAAAATTAAGTAAAGAAGCCTCTCCATAACTGCAATAACAAAAAAATAAAGTACCTAGGAGTAAATTTAACCAAGGAGATTAAAAACTTGTACTGGAAAATTATAAAACATTGATAAAAGAAATCAAGGAAGATACAAACAAGTGGAAGTATATATCATGTTCATGGATAGGAAGCATAAACATCATTAAAATGTCTATATTGCCCAAATCAATATATAAATTCAATGCAATTCCTATTAAAATACCAATGACATACTTCAAAGATATAGAACAAATATTCCAAAAATTTATACGGAACCAAAATAAAACCACGAACAGTCTCAGGAATCTTGAAAAAGAAGAATAAAGTGGGTGGTATCACACTTCCCGATAACAAGTTATACTACAGGACCATTGTACTCTAACCAGCTTGATACTGGCATAAGAACAGGCATATAGATCAATGGAGCAGAATAGAGAACCCAGAAATAAACCCACACCTTTATGGACAATTGATATTTGACAAAGGATGCAAGAGCATACAATGGAGTAAAGACAGTCTCTTTAGCTAATGGTGTTGGGAAATTTGTACAGCTAACTGCAAAAAAAATGAAGGTAGAGCACAAACTTATTCCATTCACAAAAATAAACTCAAAATAGATAAAAGACTTAAATTAAGTAATGAAACCATATTTATCTTGGAAGAAAACATAGGCAGTAAGCTCTCTGACATCTCTCACAGCAATGTAATTGGAAATTTATCTCCATGGGCAAGTGAAATAAAGGACAGAATGAACAAATGGGACTATATCAAACTAAAAAGCTTTTGCACAGCTAAAGAGAATATGAACAAAATAAACAGAAAGACCACACAATGGGAGAACATACTCGACAATACATCTGATGAAGGGTTAATAACCAAAATTTATAAAGAACTTGTAAAATACAACACCAGAAAGACAAACAATCCAATCAAAACATGGACAAAAGAAATGAATAGATACTTGTCCAATGAGGACATACAGATGGCCAATAGGCAAAAGAAAAAAATGTTCAATATCACTAATCATAAGAAAAATGCAAACTTAAACCACAATGAGGCCTGAACAGGCAGTCGCACAGTGGATAGAGCGTCGGATTGAGATGCAGAAAGACTCAGGTTCAAGACCCCGAGATCGACAACTTGAGTGTGGGCTCATCTAGCTTGAGCAAAAAGCTCACCAGCTTGGACCCAAGGTCACTGGCTTGAGCAAGGAAGGTTAGTCAGTCGGTTGAAGGCCCACGGTCAAGACACATATGAGAAAGCAATTAATGAACAACTAAGGTGTCACAACAAAAAAACGATAACTGATGATTCTCATCTCTCTCCGTTCCTGTCTGTCTGTCCCTATCTATCCCTCTCTCTGACTCTCTCTCACTGTAAAAAAAAAAAGAAAAAGAAACCACAATGAGATACTACCTCAAACGATTTAGAATGGCACTCATTAATAAAACAACACATAATAAGTGCTGTCCAGGGTGTGGAGAAAAGGGAGCCCTCCTGCACTGCTGGTGGGAATGAGAATGGTACAACCACTGTGGAAAACAGTATGGAGATTCTTCAGAAAATAAAAATGGAACTGCTTTGTGAATCAGGCATCCCACTTTTGGGAATATTTTCTACGAACACCAGATCACTGATTCAAAGAAAAAAAATGTACCCCCATGTTTATGTCAGCATGGTTTACAATAGCCAAGATCTGGAAACAGGCCAAGTGTTCCTTAATGGACGAGCGGATTAAAAAGATGTGATACAATATACACAATGGAATACTATGCGGCCATATAAATGATGGAAATCTTACTTTTTTGGGACAATATGGATGGACCTGGAAACTATTATGTTAAGGGAAATAAGCCAGGCAGAGAGAGAAAAATTTCAAAAGACCTCACTCATTTGAGAATTCCAAGGAACAATGAGAACTGAAAAACAGAATAGAGCCATAGGCAGGATCAAAGGGACCAGAGGGAAAGCAGACAATGGGAAAGAAAATGAAAGGATGGGATCAGAGAAGGGAAAGAGATTGGTGAAATTATGTATACATAAAACGGCCTTATAGGGAGCAGAAAAGCAAATCCTGGAGAAAAGGGGGACGGCGTTGGCATGAGGGGGGGTGGAGCAAAGGCAATGTTGAGGTGAACACGGGGGTGGGGGGATGTATTTAGTGACACTTCAAACTATGTAAACAAAAAAAAATTAAATCAATAAAGAAAACTAAGTAAAAAATTTATGACTGGTTACTATACTAGATATGAAAAAAACTATTCCTATAGCTACTTTGAAGTGTTTTTACTTCACAAAATAAAGTTGTTGAAGGTACTCTTTATTACTAGATAGTACCATTGATTTTTAATAAAAAAGTGATGCTAGTTAGCTTCTGGTGAACCATATTTCTACATACATCACTGAAAATATCTTTAAGATGCATTTAATTATTCTCCAGATTGTCCATTCAGAAATGGTTTTACAAAATCACAGTAGTAGATAAATAAAAATGTATGGATACAATCAGAATTTACATTATTATAAACTTTTAAAAAGCAGCATGAATTTTCATTCTCTCTCTTTTTTTTTTAAGATTTCATTTATTGACTTCAGAGAGAGGAGAGAGAGAGAAGGAGAGAAAGCGGGAATAGGTAGCACATGTGCCTTGACCAGGAAAGCCCAGGGTTTCCAACCGGTGGCCTCAGTATCTCAAGTCGACACTGGATCCAATGCACCACCTCAGCTCAGGCTTATGGTCGATTTTTTTAACATCATCATCACAGTGACTAATAAAATTTATTTAAGAGCAGCAGGATTTCATAAAATAGAAAAGTAACCCTTCCAATGCTCATTACCTATATAATTATGCTTGGTATTGAAAGTAAAATTATGCCAAGTGCTCAGTCCCCATCAGAGTGAACTTGTGCATTTCCCTGTGTTAAATGGGAATATTTTGTTTGCTCTTTGTTCAGATTTTGTGCCTATAAATTTGTTGTTACAAGATTTACAGATGAATTTAACTCGACAGAAAAATTATTTTAGAATACACTGTATTGATTTCTCTGTATAACCAAATTACATTCTCAAAACAGATTTATTAAAATTATGTATAGTAGTATAATAACAAAACAAATAAATAAATGACAGGGCCCCATTAGAAACCATGCCCCAAGTCAGAGGTCTTTGAGTGGGCAGAAGCCCCGCCTGATTATGCTAGCAGCTCTGACTGACTGAGCCTTACCCAGAGCCCTGTGCTGAGTGGAAATAGAGTGGGGAGTTGCCAGCTCTTTGAGCCTCTTACTATCCAGGCAGAGGCCACAGCAACCCCATAGCTGGATTATCAGGCTTCTAATTGTGGAAGGAAAGACTAGGAGAGAGGCTCCAGGAAAACGGACTCTCTCACTGTTGGAGCCTATAAATGCTAATGAGCCTCGACTGCCAACGAGACTGAAGCCCAATACATGACATCGCCATAGAGAATTATCAACTGCAAACCTCTACCTGAGCGTGTCAAAGGGGCAGAACCTGGGGTACAGAGTCACCGACCAGGAAGAGGGAGAGAAAAGAAAAAGCAAGAAGATAACCTCTCAAAATCAAGAATAATCCTCAGTCTTTATAACCTATCCCATTTTATTATATTTGTTCATTTGTTTCTCTTATCTTCATTCTTGATTTTTTTTTCCTCCTTCAATTTGGCCATTTAATTCTCTGCCGGTCTTATGCTCTCCTCTCTTTGAACTACACTACCCATAAGTGTTAATCTCCCATTATCTTTTCTTTCCTCTTCCTTTCTCTCTATGAGGGTTGCACTCCAAAACCCTTAACTCTCTCTCTCCTCTTTTTTCTTTTTTCTTCTTTTAGTGGTTCCCTCATTTTTTTTTCTCTCTCTCTCTTTCTTTTCTCCCTCTATATTAGTTTCTTCTTTTCTCCTTTACGTCTCCTCTCATTCAAACCTCAATAACGAACAAATTATCTTATGTGGGACTCAAACTTATGTTTGTGGCATTTTGGGGGGTTTTTACTTCACCTTTTTAACTCACTAGTAGTGCTCCCATCCCTGGCTCTCCATTTTATCTAGTTCTTGTTCCACTAAATACAATAGTAATTTTTTAATTTTTGCCCCCTTTTTCCTGTTTCCCTCTTATTCCTCTCATCATAACTTTTAGTCAACCAACACCTAAAAGCAAATCATTTTATTCTTGACCCAAATTTTTTCCTTATTTGCTTTTTGTGAGTCCATAACCCCCCCTTTTTTTCTTTTCTTTGCGCCTTTATTACTTCTCCCCAATTCAGGCCCTCCATTACAGGTATTGTTTGTTCTATTTAGTACAATATAATTCACAGTTCACCACAAGATTTTCTCAAGAAAGAGGGGAGAGGGGAGGAGAGGAAAAAAGGAGGGGGAGGAATAATTTCCTTTTTTTCCAAATTTATTTTATTTTATTTAATTATTAATTTAAAAAAACTCTTCGACTTTTTATTTTTATTTTTTTAACTTTTTATTCTTTATTAAATCTTATTAATACTATCAACAAAACCACCCTCAGATGCCATTAAAGAAGAGAAAATCGAAAAAGAAAGAGAGGTAACACAGCTAGATGAGGAAAAATCTATGGAGAAAAAATTTAATATATTGAAAACCTTGGAGTTAAACGACACAGAATTTAAAATAGAAATCCTAAAAATACTCAGAGATATACAAGAAAACACAGAAAGGCAATTTAGGAAGCTCAGAAAACAACTCAATGAACACAAAGAATATATTTCCAAGGAAATTGAAACTATAAAAACAAATCAAACAGAGATGAAAACTCAATTCACGAGATGAAAAACGAGGTAAGAAGCTTAGCTAATAGAACAGGTCAGATAGAAGAGAGGATTAGTGAAATAGAAGACAAGCAACTTGAGGCACAACAGAGAGAAGAAGAAAGAGACTCAAAAATTAAAAAAAATAAGATAGCCCTACAGGAATTATCTGACTACATCAAAAAGAATAACATAAGAATAATAGGTATATCAGAGGGAGAAGAGAGAGAAAATGGAATAGAGAACATACTCAAACAAATAATAGATGAGAACTTCCCAAACCTGTGGAAAGAACTAAAGTCTCAAATTCAAGAAGCAAACAGAACTCCGAGTTTTCTTAACCCCAACAAACCTACTGCAAGGCACATCATAATGAAATTGGCACAAACCAACGGCAAAGAAAAAATCCTCAAGGCAGCCAGGGAAAAGAAGAATACAACATATAAAGGAAGGCCCATTAGATTATCATCCGATTTCTCAACAGAAACTCTACAAGCTAGAAGAGAGTGGACCCCAATATTTAAAGTCCTGAAAGAGAGGAACTTTCAGCCATGAATACTATACCCATCAAAGCTATCCTTCAGATATGATGGAAAAATAAAAACATTCACAGATACAGAAAAGATGAGGGAATTTATCATCAGAAAACCGCCACTCCAAGAATTACTAAAGGGGGTTCTCCAATCAGATACAAAGAACAAAAAAAAACAAAGCCACAAGTAAAAGCTCCAAGAAGAACACAATAAAACCAAATTTAAACTGTGACAACAACAAAAAGAAAGGGGAGAAAAGGATGGAGATTAACAGTAGCAAAGGACGATGGAGTGCAAAAGTACTCACAAAATAGTGCACTACAATGAACAGGGTAGGAACCCTTTTCATTACTTAATGGTAACCACCCTTGAAAAAGTCACCACAGAAACACATGATTTAAAAAAGATAGCAACAGAGGAAAGATGTATGGAACACAACCAAATAAAAACAAAAAAATAGAAAAACAAAAGAGAAGGATCAAACAAGACACAAAACTAACAGAAATTAATCTATAAAACGGCAATATGGAACTCACAAGTGTCAATAATTACACTAAATGTAAACGGATTAAACTCACCAATAAAAAGGCACAGAGTAGCAGAATGGACCAAAAAAGAAAATCCAATTGTATGCTGCCTACAAGAAACTCATCTAAGTAACAAGGATAAAAACAAATTCAAATTGAAAGGCTGGAAAACAATACTCCAAGCAAATAACATCCAAAAAAAAAAAAGCAGGCGTAGCAATACTCATATCTGATAATGCTGACTACAAGACAACAAAATTACTCTGAGACAAAAATGGCCATTTCGTAATGGCTGAGGGGACACTGAATCAAGAAGACATAATAATTCTTAATATATATGCACCAAACCAAGGAGCCCCAAAATATATAAGGCAGCTACTTATTGACCTTAAAACAAAAACTGAAAAAAATACAATCATACTTGGAGACCTCAATACACTGCTGACGGCTCTAAATCAGTCATCCAAACAGAGAATCAACAAAGATATAGTGGCCTTAAACAAAACACTAGAGCACCTGGATATGATAGACATCTACAAGACATTTCATCCCAAAGTGACTGAGTATACATTTTTCTCCAATGTACATGGATCATTCTCAAGAATTGACCATATGTTGGGCCACAAAAACAACATCAGCAAATTCAGAAAAATCGAAGTTGTACCAAGCATATTTTCTGATCATAAAGCCTTAAAACTAGAATTCAACTGCAAAAAAGAGGGAAAAAATCCCACAAAAATGTGGAAACTAAACAACATACTTTTAAAAAATGAATGGGTCAAAGAAGAAATAAGTGCAGAGATCAAAAGATATATACAGACTAATGAAAATGACAATACGACATATCAGAATCTATGGGATGCAGAAAAAGCAGTGATAAGAGGGAAGTTCATATCACTTCAGGCATATATGAACAAACAAGAGAGAGCTCAAGTGAACCACTTAACTTCCCACCTTAAGGAACTAGAAAAAGAGGAACAAAGACAACCCAAAACCAGCCGAAGAAAGGAGATAATAAAAATCAGAGCAGAAATAAATGAATTAGAGAACAGAAAAACTATAGAAAAAATTAATAGAACAAGGAGCTGGTTCTTTGAAAAGATCAACAAAATTGACAAACCCTTGGCAAGACTTACCAAGGAAAAAAGAGAAAGAACTCATATAAACAAAATCCAAAATGAAAGAGGAGAAATCACCATGGACACCGTAGATATACAAAGAATTATTGTAGAATACTATGAAAAACTTTATGCCACTAAATTCAACAACCTAGAAGAAATGGATAAATTCCTAGAAAAATACAACCTTCCTAGACTGAGTCAAAAAGAAGCAGAAAGCCTAAACAGACCTATTAGTAGAGAAGAAATAGAAAAAACCATTAAAAACCTCCCCAAAAATAAAAGTCCAGGCCCAGACGACTATACCAGCGAATTTTATCAAACATTCAAAGAAGACTTGGTTCCTATTCTACTGAAAGTCTTCCAAAAAATTGAAAAAGAAGCAATACTTCCAAACACATTTTATGAGGTCAACATAACCCTCATACCGAAACCAGGCAAGGATGGCACAAAAAAAGAAAACTACAGATCAATATCTCTAATGAATACAGATGCTAAAATACTAAACAAAATACTAGCAAATCGAATACAACAACATATTAAAAAAATAATACATCATGACCAAGTGGGATTCATCCCAGAATCTCAAGGATGGTTCAACATACGTAAAACAGTTAACGTAATACACCATATCAACAAAACAAAGAACAAAAACCACATGGTATTATCAATAGATGCAGAAAAGGCATTCAATAAAATACAACACAATTTTATGTTTAAGACTTTCAACAAAATGGGTATAGAAGGAAAATATCTCAACATGATAAAGGCCATATATGATAAATCATCAGCTAACATCATATTAAATGGCACAAAACTGAAGGCTTTCCCCCTTAAATCAGGAACAAGACAGGGTTGTCCACTCTCTCCACTCTTATTTAATGTGGTACTAGAGGTTCTAGCCAGAGCAAACAGACAAGACAAAGAAATAAAAGGCATCCATGTCAGAAAAGAAGAAGTAAAGGTATCACTTTTTGCAGATGATATGATACTATACATCGAAAACTCCAAAGAATCCACAAAAAATACTACTAGAAACAATAAGCCAATACAGTAAGGTTGCAGGATACAAAATTAACATACAAAATTCCATAGCCTTTCTATATGCCAACAATGAAACATTTGAGAACAAAGTCAAAAAAATAATCCCCTTCACAATTGCAACAAAGAAAATAAAATACCTAGGAATAAACATAACAAAGAATGTAAAGGACTTATATAATGAAAACTATAAACCACTGTTAAGGGAAATCGAAAAGGATATAATGAGATGGAAGAATATTCCTTGTTCTTGGTTAGGAAGAATAAATATAATCAATATGGCCATATTACCCAAAGCAATATACAAATTTAATGCAATTCCCATCAAAATTCCAATGACATTTTTTAAAGAAATAGAGCAAAAAATCATCAGATTTATATAGAACTAAAAAAAACCCCGAATAGCCAAAGCAATCCTAAACAAAAAGAATGAAGCTGGGGGAAATAAAATACCTGACTTCAAACTATATTATAGGGCCACGACAATCAAAACAGCATGGTATTGGCAGAAAAATAGACACTCAAACTAATGGAACAGAATAGAAAACCCAGAAATAAAACCACATATATACAGTCAAATAATTTTTGATAAAGGGGCCAACAACACACAATGGAGAAAAGAAAGCCTCTTCAATAAATGCTGCTGGGAAAACTGGAAAGCCACATGCAAAAGAATGAAACTGGACTACAGTTTGTCCTCCTGTACTAAAATTAACTCAAAATGGATCAAAGGTCTAAACATAAGACCTGAAACAATAAAGTACATAGACGAAGACATAGGTACTAAATTCATGGACCTGGGGTTTAAAGAGCATTTTATGAATTTGACTCCAAAGGCAAGAGAAGTGAAGGCAAAAATTAATGAATGGGACTACATCAGACTAAAAAGTTTTGCTCAGCAAGAGAAACTGATAATAAAATAAACAGACAGCCAACTAAATGGGAAATGATATTTTCAAACAACAGCTCAGATAAGGGCCTAATATCCAAAATATACAAAGAACTCATAAAACTCAACAACAAACAAACAATCCAATAAAAAAAATGGGAAGAGGACATGAACAGACACTTCTCCCAGGAAGAAATACAAATGGCCAATAGATATATGAAAAGATGCTCATCTTCTTTAGTTTTTAAAGAAATGCAAATCAAAACTGCAATGAGATACCACCTCACACCTGTTAGATTAGCTATTATTAACAAGACAGGTAATAGCAAATGTTGGAGAGGCTGCGGAGAAAAAGGAACCCTCATACACTGTTGGTGGGAATGTAAAGTAGTACAACCATTATGGAAGAAAGTATGGTGGTTCCTCAAAAAACTGAAAATAGAACTACCTTATGACCCAGCAATCCCACTACTGGGTATATACCCCCAAAACTCAGGAACATTGATACGTAAAGACACATGCAGCCCCATGTTCATTGCAGCATTGTTCACAGTGGCCAGGACATGGAAACAACCAAAAAGCCCATCGATAGATGACTGGATAAAGAAGATGTGGCACATATACACTATGGAATACTACTTAGCCATAAGAAATGATGACATCAGATCATTTACAGCAAAATGCTGGGATCTTGATAACATTATACGGAGTGAAATAAGTAAATCAGAAAAAACCAGGAACTGTATTATTCCATACGTAGGTGGGACATAAAAGTGAGACTAAGAGACATTGATAAGAGTGTGGTGGTTATGGAGGGAGGGGGGAGAGGGAGAGGGAAAGGGGGAGGGGGAGTGGCACAAAGAAAACTAGATAGAAGGTGACAGAGGACAATCTGTCTTTGGGTGATGGGTATGCAACATAATTGAACGACAGGATAACCTGGACATGTTATCTTTGAATATATTATATGTATCCTGATTTACTGATGTCACCTCATTAAAAAATAAATAAAATTATTAAGTGAAAAAAAAAAAGAAAATAAAATAGAAACCATGCCCCATTCTAAAGGCAAGTGCCACACAGGAGAGTTCCCCCGTGCTGCAGATGCACATAATAGAGCGCCCTGACCTATACCCCTACCTCCGTGATAGAAGAGACATCCCCAGGAAGGTGATGTGGAAGCTCTAATCCAAAGACCCTGGAAGCCCCATCTCGGAGGATGGTGGAAAATCACTTGCTCATTAAAAGAAGACATGTGCAAAGACCTGTCAGAGGTGGAAGCACAGTCTTTGAAATGCCATGTAGCAAGGGCACAGGAGAGAAATGGGAAGAGCGAGCATGTGCCTGTTGGGACATGCTGCAGGTCTGCCTGTTTATAAGCAGTGGAACATTGTTGAAGGGTTTTCAGAACAGGAGTGAAGGATCACATTTACATTTACAATAGATGTCTCTTTCATCTCCTCAGAGAACACAGGTTAAAGGGGCAGGAGAAAATGGAGTCAACTCCTAGGAGGCTATGGGAACGGTCCAGAAGCTGAGACTAGAAGATGAAGGGGGCAGAGAAGCTCATGGGAAACAGATGCACCTAGAAGATATTTCACAGGCAAGTGTGTAAGATGCCTAACGAACAGAACAAGTTTCTTGAATATAGTACTGGAGTATAGAAAAGTTTACAAGTTATAAAGCAGTTTAATTTTTATTTTCTAATATCTTTAAGTAAAAAAAGGCTTGAAGATGAACAAAAGAACATACACATGAAACAGTGTTTTAGAAAAGTCCACAGGGTACAATAGGAGAAATATGTCAACTTACATTTTTTCTAATTTGGACATGCCAGAAAGTGTATCTGCTGGTTGACGGATCATCTAAATCAATGGATCATCTTCCCAAGAGCATCCTGGTGGAAGAACAGACGAAGAAGAACAAGGAATTAGAGGTGGATGATAAGTGTTTCCAGTTTTCAAAAAGTATAATATTGAAAAATATAAAGATAGAGAAACAATAAAATACAAAATTTTAAAGTATATTTTTCTTTGCAAAGACAGAGGAGATAAGTAGACTAGGAAAAGTATTTCAAGTATTTCTTGCTCTCATGAGCTGCTCAGAGTTCTGTTATTGTAAAAGTAATTACCTTGAAGTTTAAATTTGAACTTACTGAAGACTGAAGAATTTCAAAAATGATGTCAACATGACCCGGATTATGAAGTTTGAAATTAAGTAAAAGTGAAGTTGGTTATTTTAAAGTCAGGCATTGATTTTTAAAGATTGGTCAACTAGCACCATCTTCCGGCTATGCAAGGACTTTGTTTTCCTCCCTAGCTCCAAACTGTTAGTGTCAATATTATGGTTGTGGTGCTGCCTGCTGGACTTATTTCTAAATAAATGAAGATACATCCTGAAGAGCTGTAACTCTGAAATGAGATGATTACACTTCAGAAACATAACTTCTAGTCGCTCTAGAAAAAAATGATAGTGTTTGCTAAGTAGATAAAGCTCCTGATTCTAAGAATTGTTTTAAATAATTTCTACATACTATCCTGGAGAATTATTATGTGTTCTAATAATTCTTATGAAGAAAGCAACTTTGTATATCTATAACTTTGGTAACTCAAATCTGTTTTCTCCTCTGCTCATCCCTTATAAACTCTAGCCACATAAGAAGATATCTTCAAATTTTTAAAGAGTAAAAAAAAATATTACTTAAGCAACATGAACACATTATTCCTTAAATCATCCAACTCTTTGAAATAGACAGGAGGATTAGCCCCATATTACTGACAGGAAAACACGTGGCTTAGCTTAATCTGAAGAAGCCTGTGCCAAAACAGAACAGAGAAAATTCAGAAACAAGCTATTTTTTGTACTGAAGCCCCTGTTTTTTCTACCCTACCCATATCCATTACTCTTTAATGAGGAATATGTATATATAAAAATATGATTTAATTTCCTAATAAAAGACTTCTCATATCTCTTAATTAGTGTCCATGTCAGAACTCTACAGGTCTTAGGATGACTTTATTTCCTCTACTCATTTTCACACAGGCTGAACAGAGCACCTTCTATTTGATACCTGGGATTTCTTTCTGTGTCTCTCTAAACATCAACCATGGCTTTTAAATCATTCTTGCTAGATTGTGAACAGAAAACTTCAAAAAAACAAAGAATAATTTATCACTTTTCCTACGATGTTGATTCGATTCATCTTAAAAATGAGAATGCTAGCTGAAAAGCAGATGCTTCATTAATTTACTAATAATAACTATATTTAGTGTGATGTAACCTGAGCTTTGAAATTATGTTCTCTAACCTGGTAATATGCATCAATTAGAAGCCTCCTCAAAAGCTGGGAGGATTCTGTGTCAATGATATCCTGGTAGGAGGAATGTGGGTGCTAAAGGCCCTCATTCTCTGCAGAAAATACTAGCCAGAACCTGCAGAGAAAAGCAAGCAAATAGAGATGAATATAATCATTATTTGACTAAACCAAATTCTGTCTTTTATTTCCGTCCTTGAAGCAAATATATATAATAATCCCATTCAGTTAGTTACTTTCATGCATTTCTGTTGAAGAGATAAAAATTCTGCCACCCCAAAGCTATGTTTTCGGGATACTGTTTTTAAGTTGTTTATTAGGAAATAAAAGACTCAGAAAGAAACACTGACTCTCCACTCCTTTCCTGCACAAGAGACTCAGATTAGAGAAATCTGCTTCAGGAAGGAGATCTTTGAACGCTGCCTTAGCCTAACTTGAATTGAGCATGGTCAACAAGGGCTTCAGGCAGGGGCCTGTTACCTACATACCACTGTGTCCCACCGTTTCTGAGTCACCTACCACGGATTCTCCTGCCATGTGTGTTCCCAAGTTCCTCAGCTACCTGTAAATCACCCATTCTCACTTCTAAAAACTGCCTGCCCTCTCCCTTTCCTCCTTGGTCCAAAATATCTTTTATACATAATGGTGCCTCAGTGTCTTTGGGATTTTCAGGGAATGATTGTGTCTACGTGAATTCTCCATGCACATGTATCAAACTTTGAATTTTCACCTGTTAATCTCTTTTAATTTGGTTATTAGTCCAGCCAGAAGAAATTAGGAAGAGGAAAAGTATTAATATTTTTCTAGTTCCCAAACTGTTCTTGTAACTCAAGGAATACTAATTAATAGTCTCCAAAAGTATTTATTAACTAATGTAGAATGGAATGATCTTGGTTCGTTCTCCTAAATAATCTGAGCTTCCGTTTTCAAAATTCATCATAAAGAAACTCATACTCATTTTACCTCCCTCCCAAGGTACATGGAGTTTCCATTGGAATGAACTCTTGATGAAATGAAAAATTAATTCTAAATGAAAAATTAACAAGCATTATTTTATAAATATGCTATATAAATGTCAAATTTATGGAATTCAACCCTGAATACTGTTGAACTAATCAATCCATGTACCTAGCATGGTTCTCCTTAAAAATGACATTATATTTTGTAAGTTTGAATCTTTTTCAGTGTCAGTTCTAACATAGAGAGATAGGAGTGGGACCCTTTCCAAGGGTTTTATTCTCAATCAGCACTGCAACACAGCGTTAGGACTGAGTAAATTGACTGAGTTAAAGTATCAGGGTAAAGATCAGGTACTGATGAGCATCTATCTGATAGGGCTCAAAGACAATGCTTTATAAAAAAAAAAACAACAACATTGCATTTACATTTTTATCTGTCAGTGTAAAGTGAGGCCATTTCCCACACTGGCTTTCAGCCCCTGCTATCTGGAAAATGACATCTTGAAATACTGACGCAACTCTTAATGTTCCTGTGATGGTGACAAGACTCAGGAGGACAGTTCATATTTAGTCCTGTGATGTTAAATCCCAACGCAGTTTCGGTAGACTACTTTCATGAAGATATAAAATGGAATTAGATGTCTTAAAGAAATTATATCTTAGTAAAGGTGAACATATTTTAAGTAAGGCTACATTTTTTTTTTTTGCTTGACAAATAGACCTCTGTGCCATTGGTATAAATTTTCAGTCTCCAATTCTAAGTTCACTTGGGTCCTCAAAACAACAACTTAGTGCAAAACTAGAAAATAAGGGAAGATATTTGAAACCGCAGTGAATGTGAATACATTCACCTGCTCTCACACTGAATGGAAGTTTTAGCATACTCAACTTTCCCAGGATTTGTGATTTTAAGACTTTCAAGTACTAGAAAAGGGCTTTTCTCCATCAGTAAAACTTAATATTAAATTAACTTTGTTGTAATATAAATGGCATTGTGCCTTTTTCCAGTCAGTATAACCCACCTAAAGACAGAAAAGACTTGAATAAGTTTTCAAATGAGTCTTTTTGCCTCGCCTGTATAAATTCACACAGAACAGTACAAACATAAAGAAAATGTATTAGGGAGCTTTGACTCAGCAAAACAGAAGGTAAGGCTTGAGCATCCTGAAGTTAACAAGTTAGGTTCAATATTCAATTCCTAGAAATGCAGGCTATCTAATAAAGAATGTAACTAATACTGAGCCACTTAAGGCATGGCCAAATCAGATGAGAAGTTAAGTACTAAACAGTTGTAAAGTGTGGCTATAAATCATTCATTTCACCTTTGCTTAGATGACTGTCTAAAAATTAAGCATTACATCTTGTAATTCAGAATTGCTTTCACAATAGAGTTCACTGTCATTCTAGCTGAATAATCCAACAGTCGTTTATCTTCAGATTCACGTCACTTCCAACAGAAAATATAAATGTATTACCACTTTTGAAAGATTTCTCAAGACAGAAATTAGGCAACAGGGGTTTTTCTATCACTGGTGAAGGTCACCCTTCAGAGGGCATCAGTTAAGTTGTGCTGTGAGAGTAGACCACCACTGCACTGTAAGACTTTTTTGTGTTGCTCATGCACTATTTCCACAACTGAAGGTCCATCTTACTCCTATGTGTGAAGATGTGCCTTTGTGAGGGAGCAAGAACCAAGGATCTGGTACCGAAATGTACATAAATCAGAACATAAATGAGAGAGAAAGAAGAGCTGGCTCCTATGTTTTATTCTAGGCTAAATGTGTGATGACAGGCAGAGAACTAAGAAAAAGTGCTTTGCATTCTTAAATTAAGTAATTAAGAAGGCCAATAGACTGATGTGGCTGATGTAGCATCCACCAGGTATGAGAACAAACATCGGAGACTTTCAGGAGTTAAGATGTTACTTTATTGGCCAGTTTAACCTGCGCAGGGGCGAACTCCCAAGATGTCCGGAGACACTGTGCCCACAAGGAGCTGCAAACAGAAGCCGCACCTGGAGCTTACAGCCAGGCCCTTATAAATCCTAAGTGAGCAAGCATAGTACAGAAACAGATGTGGCAGTTTAGCTATTGGCTAGGGAGGTCACACGCAGCATAGCAACAGGGGCCGGCATAGCAACAGGGGCCGGTTTTAGCTTAGTGGCGAATTTCAAACCTAAACTTCTGATAAGGGTCTCTGACCTTCTTTGTTCCCAGCCTCACAGGAGCCATATCAGCACTTACTGTTTCTTCAATAGTTACACTCTTTGCAGCACTCCCTGTTCCTTCAATAGTTACACTCTTTGGCAGCCCCAGTACTCCCTGAATCTAACAGCTGATGCCTTGGTGACCACCTGCCTGGCACTGGCTGGGGGGGCACTAGGGTGCAGAGGGGAGTGACCTGAGTGCAGGTTGTGGGGACCTTTGAGCAGGGTGGCAGTTTAGAGTCTAAACTGAGCCCCAAGCACAAAGAGCAGAGCAGCACTGGGTGGAGCCAAGCTTCTCAGCCACCAGCCCAGCTGGGGACCTAGGGAACTCTGCTCCTGTGGGGCGCAGGCATTGCCATGCAGGTCACACTTACCAGTCCAGTGCAGGAGGGACCTCCAGCTGCTCTCCAATGTGGCTGTCCTTTTCCTGTTTTTGCGAGTCCAAACCTCACATGTCAAACCTGGTGAGTAAGGCTGCATCCATGGCTGTGGGCCCGCGCTGTGTACACCTGTTCTCAAGCGTGCTGGGAGCCCGCGGGTGGCACCCTGAGGGCGAAGACCTGTGGTCGCCCCTGGAGAGACCTTGAGATCCAGCTAGCAGGGACTGGGCCACTGCCTCCATGTGGTCTCCCCACTTAGCTTAAGTCTACTTGCCTGTAGGCAGCTCCAGGCTCTTCAATGCTTTTCCTGATGGTGCATTTGGCAGTTGGTGGGATTCTGAGGGACTGGACGCAGACGGGGTGGTGTAGGTGCCATTTCAGAAAGAAATTCCTCTTTTGTCTGAAGTGGTGAATGGTCTAGTAGGAGATGTGCATTTTTCTGTGTCTGTACCAGCTGATTAAAGAAGGTGCTCAGTAAGTCCCCTATGCTCCTAAGCTTTATTGGAATTACACATGTAATTTACCTTTACTATTTAGATTTCTTTTAAATTCTTCCTTTAAAAATAGGATTTGATGAAATACAGACCATACAATTTGTAATGTTGCTATGTTTAGCAGCTAAGGACACAGGATGCCTAGTTAAAATTGAATTTTCATATAAACAAAAAATACATTTTTAAAGGAGATTTACTGGAAAAAGTATTGGGACATATTTATACTAGAAAGTATTTGCTGTTTACCTGAAGTTCAGATTTACCTTAGCAGTGTGTGGTACACTGAATTTGTTCTTTCTATATCTTTCTCTTGTGAACAGTACCATTACATTAGTACTCTTTACTGGGAGTTGATAGCAGAAAATCTAAATTCACCTCTTCTCTCCTATCTAGCTAAAAATTGGTTGTAAAATATTGTCTGAGAAAGTGCATTCACTCTTCAGCTCTGTGATTATACAGACTAAAGAGAGACCTGGAAGTTAGTACCAGGAAGTTCACCTTGTCTTTCTTGCTATGGTTTTTTAAAATGGGGTCTTTCTGTCTCTTGATAAAAGCACAACTAGTCAGCATTTGCTGAACCCTTGACCCATTCCCGGAGATCACCACATGGCTCACTATTTGAGTTACTTTGAGGTGTAGGTTTCTCCTGACCTCAGTAAGTAAAAGAGATCCCAACGATCTGACCGACCTATCCTTTTTCTTCTTACCCTTCTGTTTCCCAAGCACCCATTACTATCTGCACAACAGTTTAACTTAATTATATTTGACTGTGTACCTTCCTGGGAATTTTGGGTAGAAATTCTGACCTGTCTTTTCACTGTTACCTCCTCAGTACCAGGACAGGTTTCTGAAGCATGATAGGTGCACATTAAAGACTGAATGTATACAATGAATGGAAGAATATATGTACTGTGGTATGGAAGAAAAGGGAAATTATTAACATAGCTGCCAAGATAATAATAATACATGATATAGAAGATTCCTCAGTTTCCTAACATGGAACAGTACCTTTCATAAATTTCCTACAGTTTTTCTTATACATAATGAGATTTTCCCCCTTCATTTGTGAACCTTTCCTACACACACCAACCGACAGACATAATTTCTGCTGCCTTCACAGGAGGTATGCACTCAAAATACACAAAACCAAACTGGAACATTTGCAAAGAATAAACTGAAGTGATATACTTTGTAAGTTCTAACTTTACCTTGCCAATTATATTTTGAATTGCAAAGTAAAATGAACAGATCACATATTTTTTAAAATTGTGTTCCTACGTTTTTATTATTCATGCTTCATATTTTCAAATTTGGTGAAGATAAAAGGTAGCATTCACAGGAACGATTTCACACCGTCCCTCTCCCTAATAGTTACTTGTATGATAATATGTTGAGTCAGTCTTACTCTCCACATGATTTAAAATAAAAGTGTTGCCAAGGAAATGTCTTTCAAGGAGGATTCAACCTCAGTTTTATTTGTTTTTTAAATGAGAAGAGATGAGATAGTGAGACAGATTTCCACATATGTCCAGACCAGGAATAACCAAGCAAGGCCATCTGTAGCTGATGTTCGAGTATGGAACTATTTGTAGCACCTGAGGCTGACTTGCTTAGTCCAATCATGCCAACCTCAGCACCTAGGAACACAGTCAAACCAATTAAGCTATTGGGTGTGGGATAGGAAAACAAAGAGGAGGGAGAGAGAGAGAGAGAAAGAAAAAGATGGTTGCTTCTCCTTTATTTCCTTGATTCATCTTGAGAATCAAACCTAAGTCGTTGATATGCTAGGCTGACACTCTATCCGCTGATACACCTGCCAATGTTGATTGAACCTCAATCTTAAAACTCAAACCAAGTATGTGCTTCCTATTCCTACATCCATGATTTTCAGAACTCATATTCTAGATAATTTGCGGTGTTTCTTTTCATTATATTTACTGATTTTAAGAGAGAGGACAGGGAAGAGAGAAGAGAGGAGAAATAGAGAAAGAGGGGGGCAAAGCAGGATGCATCAACTCATAGTAGTTCTTTCCTGTATGTGCCTTGACCAGACAAGGCCAGGGTTTCAAACTGGCAACCTCAGCGTTCCAGGTTGACACTTTACTGCACCACCACAGGTCAGGCTCCAGATAATTTGTACATGCTGTTTCTTCTCAGTCCTAATTCTAAATACAAACCCAAGGGCAGCTGGAACTAAATTCAGAGCAGTAGGAATTCTGTATAGAAACTGGTAAGTAATGCAAGACCAGGCAGTGGCACAGTGGATAAAGCATTGGATGGGGATGCGGTGGACCCAAGTTCAAAACTCCAAGGTCACTGGCTTGAGTGCCGGCTCGTCCAGCATAAGCATGGGCTCATCACCTTCAGCAACGAGACGCTGGCTTGAGCATGGGATCATAGACCTGAACCCATGGTCACTAGCTTAAGCCCAAAGGTCACTGGCTAAAAGCCCAAGGTCGCTGGTGTGAGCAAGGGGTCACTTGCACTCTGCTATAGCCTCCCTGTCAAGGTACATATGAGAAAGCAATCAGTGAACAACTAAGGTTCCGCAAAAAAGAACTGATGCTTCTCATCTCTCTCCCTTCCTGTCTGTCCCTATCTGTCCCTCTCCTTGTGTCTCTGTCACACTCTCTCTCTCTCTCTCTCTCTCTCTCTCTCTCTCACACACACACACACACACACACACACAAACAGTAATTCATCTAACAATAAATCTTTCCCATAATATTCCTTATTATTTATTATACAGTCATTTTTCCAGAAATAAAGATTTTATATGAATAGTTTGCTTCTGGTTCTGACTCATTAGCTCCCTTGGTTAGAGTGTCATCCTGAAATGGCAGAATTGCAGGTTCTGTTCCCGGTCAGGGCACATATGGGAAGCAAACACTGAGTGCATTGCTAAGTGGAACAACAAATGAATGCTTCTCTCTGTCTCTCTCTCCCTTCATCTTGCTGTCTAACTAAAATCAATCCATAAAATTATTTAAAAATTTAAAAAGGCTTTGCTTCCAAGAAAATAACCCTAACCACAATGTTATTTACACAGATCACACTTAGTTAAGTACTAATTCCTGACTGTAAGAAATCTAAATACCAATCAGAAGAATTTAGAAAAAAAAGACTAGATGTGCTATTCTAATCCCAAATTTTAAGATCCTAATAAAACACTGAATCATCGTTAAAATATCTCTGTGGTCAACAGGATGTTAAAAGGATCTCTAAGATCCACACGGTGTCATAGTGTCTCTCTTCTTGAGTATAAAGTCCTTCTTCTTATGAATATGAAAACATATCGCCTATGTGATTATGTTACATTACATGGAAAAATTAAAAGATTTTTCAAATGTAATTAAGGACCCCAATCAGGTGAATTTAGTTAAGCACAAAGGAGACTATCTTTGGGGGCCAGACCTTTAGAGGGGGCTTGGGACTTACCTGAGCTCAGAGATTGGAACCTGAAGAGAACCTCTCATTTTCCATTGTTGGTTTTGAAGAAGCAAACCCTCTGGAGTACAGAAGCTGCAGGGGAAGGAACTCTCAACAACCACAGGAACTTGGAAGACGACCTCCAGCCTTAACTAGCACCACAGGCCTACACTGGCATCTTGTGGCAGCCCAGGAAACTCTGAGAGGAGACCGCCCAAAGCCATGCCCAGATTTCTAACTCATGGAAACTGCGAGGTAATAAATGTACCTTTCAGTAAGTTCCTGTGTTTGTGCTGATTTTTTATGCAACAATAGTAAAAGAGAAGAGTATCAAAGGACATTTTTTAAAAATTATCTTGGCCTAACCTGTGGTGTCACAGTAGATGAAACATGGACCTGGAATGCCAAGGTTGCGGATTCGAAATGCTGGGCTTGCTGATCAAGGAACAGATGGGAGTTGATGCTTCCTGTTCCTTCTCCCTCCTCTCTCTCTCTTCTAAAATAAATAAATAAAATCCTAAAAAAGAAAATTCTATTAAAAATCACCTAAAAAGCTGCAAATAAAAGTTATATTATCTATCCAATTTTTCTCCTTCTGATAATCCTTGTTAAATCCCTATTTAAGTGTTCTAAATCTCTGTTTTCTCAAGCCTGAAGATGCAAATATGAGAAGTACAGTAGTTTTTCCCTTAGATTCTCCCCAAACAAGGTTACCAAAGGTAAGGCTCAACAATCCATAAAATAGATGATGTTGCTTGGTAAACATTTTCATCCACTGGCCTTGAGTAGCTGAGTACATCAGTCCCAAGTGCAACAGTGTCACAGATGTATAACTAAGAGAAAATAAAGATAAAAAGAGAAAATGTTACTTTAGTACTCCATGAGGTAATATAGGATCCAGTTATTAAAAGGCAGTATTATATAATAAGCAGTTATGAAACTTTTAGTTACTTAGTACTTAGGAATAAACCATCTCTAATTGCAGTGGCTTAAAACAACTACAATGTAATATTTTTTTAGGATTCTGTGGGTTGGTTTAGCTTCACCAAGAGGTTCTTCTGCTCCACGTGTCACTCACCAGAGAAACTCACTGAGCAGCAGATAGCTATGCCTAAAATGGCCTGAAAATTCTAAGTCTTCTTTGGCTGTGTTCATCCATTTGATTTGTCAATATTACTGGTTCATCTTCTTCACACATGATGGCCTAGTAGTTCATTTTTATACAAAGCATTTGTCTTTAAAGGAAAGAAGCAAAAGTCACAAGGTACAAATAGTTCATTGAATTCAGCAGGAAGATCATTAGTGACATATAGGCCAGTGGCTGTCACCACGGCCATGCAGATTCCCATTGGATTTGGGCAGACGATAAAGGAACTGCGGAGCCAGAAAATGGTGGGCCATTCTGTTTATTCAAGTCTTGTAATGGCAGGCAAGCAAACAGGCAGGGATGATCACTTCCCTTTCTCCTCACAGGCCTCCACCAGCCTCAGCACTCCCCAGTCAAACAGGTGGGGAAGAAATCTCGGGGCTTCAAGCCCCTCAGCTCTCTCTCACTCTCTCTCTCTGCACCCTCCAGCCAAAACCAGCTGAGGGAAAAAGAACCCATCTCCAGCAAACAATAGCAAACAATGTCCCCTTCCAAAGAGAAAAAGGCTATCTGAAATTTGCAATCTGCAAGTTGCACTGAGGGTAAGCACCCACAGCCTTCCACAGACTACACACACATGGCACTGCCCCACGCCAATACAACAATTAGGCAAAGTATAAGTAAGCAAACCTAACATCAGAGACGGATTTAATGGCAGGTGCACTGGGCGCGTGCCCTGGGCCCCGACTTCTAAAGGGCCTGCAAAACCCCAACTTTACACTTTTTTCTAATGTAAGGGGCCCCAAATTTTCTTTTGCACCCTGAGCCTCAACCGACCTTAACCCACCTCTGCTTAACATATATGAAAAACATTGGTGTGCCCAACAGTGACCATTCTGAAACAAGCAACAACAGAGTAGTAAGGGTTGAAGCAGGTTGTGGTGAGCCAGAAATGGGAATTTCAGACAACTCTAATGAATATTTACTGTAAATAGAGGAGATGGACAATGCTTACAATCAGTTGTTGTTCAAGGTGTTGATTTATTAGTTTGAAGAGAGCAAGATGTGAGTATATAGTATTTAAATGTTTAAAGAAAAGGAAATATAGAGAGGTTAACACGAAGAGGAAGCAATCTGTAGAGTAAGAGCTCTGAAGAGGCTTCTAGGAGGGAAATGGAGTGTGAACAGGAGAGGAATTTATTACAGACAACGGGAGGAACATTTTCCATTGCAACAGGATTACAGAGAAAAGGATAATGTGGATGCAAACAGGTTTAATAGGCTTATGGGTAGCAAAGTACCGTGGTCACCTATCTGGGCTTTTAAAAGCAATTGGTGACACAGCACAGTGGTTATGAGCACAGGCTTGGAGGTCAACTTTGTGGATTTAAATCTCAGGTCACTTTCTAATTATATAACCTTGGGAAAGTTATTAAACATACCAGTGCCTTGTTTCCTATAAAATAATGCTCACACACTCACCCTCTTGGGTGTTGTAAGAAATTGAGGAGTGGAACATAAGTTCTGCATGTGTTGGTTTCAGGGTGCGAAGCAGGAGCTGTCCTACTTATGCTGATAGCGCCTAGGAAATGGCGGGTTCGGCAATTTTAGCAGCACAAAGGCTGTTTGAAGGGAATGCTGCAGAGCTCAAAAGAGGAGGAGATGGGCAACACAAAAGCAGGGTGAGCACTGGTGAGAACCCGGGGTAAGTGGGAGATTATAAATATGTATTTCCACAATTCTGCCAAGTTTTTTCCTGTGTCAGCCCAGAGAGAAAGAAGGCCAATCGTTCTCAGATGGATCCAACTTAAAACCCTGATGGAAGAACAATGTGATCAAGGAATTGAGAACTCTGACAACAGGCTCAAGGAGAGGCCACAAAATCTAAAATAGATGTTTTAATAAGGAAAGGCTCAGTGGAGAGTAGAGCAATGAGGACTAGATGAAAAACTGGTATTCTTTTGTTGAGCATAAGCGCTGGATGGATAGGGAATTGCAATAACATGGCAGCCCTAATTCCTCAGGTGTTAAGAGGACAGCTAGGAACCTCACCTTCCCTGTGCTAGGATTGGAAGACAGCCAAGGAAGAGGGCGGGGCTCACAGGGAGGATAAAGAGAATTGTGATGGGACTGGGTGTGGCTCAGGGTGGTGGGTGGCACCCCCACAATTATTTGGTCAGGATCAGGGATCAGGCCCTGGGTGCCAGAGGCACTCTGAGTCTCTGGAACATGTGCCTGCCCTGTGTAGGGGACGAAACTACACAAGTCAGCGCAGTGAGTCTCCTGTAATGGATCCCTCCTCTGATGCCCCTGCCCGGCTTTGAGCTTGGGAGCCACAGCAGTCACTAGGGCACCAGGCTACTATTGCACATGCAGTTTGGTGCTGGAGGTTGGGAAATCCCTGGTGAAGTAGACAAAGACTAGATCCTGGGCTGCAAGACCTGCCCAGGACAAGGAAAAGCCCCACTGTGTGGTCAGCCCTTCTAAGGGTCAGCCACTGTTCAATCCTTTGTTGACTGACTCACTGAGCAGTGGAGGTGAAGGTTACAGAGGTGGGGGAAAGCATCAACTTCTCAATATTCCAATGGGGAGGAGATTGCTTTTAGGCCTTTGGGTTAAGCAACTGGATCAAAATGAGGATGAAAGGAAGAACTTACAGTACAATTTAGAAATTAGAGGCCAAACTCCCTGTGCCTCAGAAAATCAAACTATCTGGTGGAGTTTCTCAATCATCCAGTTTTTTACCAGGCTTTAGAAACTACCAGTTTTTTAAGGGAATATCAGCATGGCACCACTAAAGGTGTGTACCAACAGAAACATAAATGTTTGGAAATATTGTACACCCTTGTATTCCAGAGTAAATCTCTGGAGTCCACCTGTTCCCTGTGAGGTCCTAAACAATAAAACAGCCAATTATTTTAGCAGCATAATGGGTATATCTAGGAATAGAAAACTGCTATTCGAGGCAAGCATTCTATAGTAATAGCTATAGGCTAATCCAACAAGCAAAGGAGAAGAATTTTACAGGAAAAAGGGCAAGTTGGGAAGAGTTGTTTTGAAGGCAAACCTACTGGGGAAAAAAGTGTGAACTGAGGGAGGTGGTAGTTTCTCAGTGGCTGAGTTGCAAGGGAAGAGTCCTTCCTCCTGCTGGGGTGGTAAGTCTCTTCCGGTTGCGGTCCAGAACTGACCATGTTTCCTGATAGGGTGTGTAATTGATGGAAAGTGTGGTAGTGCCTCAGGGTTCCATCTTAAATGAGGTTTCCCTTTACCAATTTTTGTATCAGTATGTGCTTTATAGCTGGTTCTCTTTCCTTATAATACTGTCACCAATCTTCACTGTGGTAATTCACCTTGGTACTCTTCTGATCTTCCCTCTTGCTGTTGAGAAAATATGTATACACACACATACACACACACACACACACACATATGCCAATAGCATCAGCTTCCTGTTATAATAACAAACCTTTCTCTTTGCTCCTGATTTTTATATGTTTTGGGGTTTTTTTACTTATTTTACATATTTTGTAGGAAGGACCAAGACGAAACCGTCCTTCAGAAGTCACTGAAAGGCAGGTAATGTTTAAGTAAATAAGTCAGGGTATTTCAAAATCATGACTTTACCTTGTTTCTTTATATGTATAGAGTTCCCTAAAACGATGGAACTTTTATTAGCTGGACACTCTGTGTTATCTTTCTCTGGAATCTTATGCTCTATCATGAGGATAACCGAAATGGCTTACCGTATTTTATCATGTATTTCATACACACACAAGAATATATGTATAATATAAAATTTGTAAAATAGAATAAAAAACTGTATCTCCAACTTAAGAAAACATTACAAAAAAAGAAAGAAAAAGGAAACATTGAAAGTATCATGTAGGGGCTGCTTCCAAATTCTACCTCCCTAAATCTCTATGTGGTAACCACTATCTTGGATTTTATTTTTATTAATATTATTTTTAAGTAGTTTATTCTCAATGTTGTTTTGTAAGATTTGTCCATATTGTTGTACAGTTATATTTCCTTAATTTTTGCTGCTGTTTAATACTTCCTTGTGCAACTTATCTCAGTTCATTAGTTCTTTCTCTTGTTGATGGGCAGCTGGCAGTTTACAAATTTTCCTGTAATGACCAGTACTAATGTGAACATTAGTACATGTCTTTTGTGCCAATGAATAAGGGTTTCACTTGATTATTTAGGCAGGAGTAGAATAAGGGGATCACAGAAAAAGCAAACTTTTCATTGTTATAATGTAATGCCGAATGGTTTTCAAAGCAATTGTATCAACTGCACCACCATTAGCTGTGGATAAAAGTGCCTTTTATTAGTATCTTCTTCATCCTAATACTCTATTTCATTATCTTCAAAGCATTCTAGTTTGATCCCCTAGGTATCTGCTATTGATAGATGCCAAACAATAGACACATAAAAAAAAGCCCTGTGATATCTAGTATTTAAGAGAGCTATAGAACATTCATGGATATTTTTACTATAAAATGTCCCTTTTGGGGTTTTAATGAACATTACCTTTAAATATATATATATATATATATATGCACAACGCACTAACAGATATATCATATATATATAACATATACATATATGTATACATCTATTCATGAATCTTAGATCTATCCATTTTTACACAGTTGGTAAAGTGGGGATCAAGAGTGAATAGTCTAATTTGAAAGCTCTACTGATAGTCCAATGTGTTTTCTTCATCTGCGAACTAACATTTGAAAAAAGATTTTTTTCCCTACATCTATGTAGCTGTGTAAACCATAGGCACTGATTGTGTTAATCTTTTCTATTGAAATAAACCCAAAACATAATCAGCATGTTACCTTTTTGTTATAAAAAGTATGATTTGTCTTCTTTCCTTTTAATTTTTTCAAGTCCTTGCATAAACGTATTCAGAATATGCAAAACCTAAGGAAAGAGAAGAGGAAACGGAATAAAATGTTTTCAAAGCCTCATCCTGTTCCGGATCCAGGGCTCCTAGTAAGTGTGAAGACTTCTCTGAAATTAACAGATACTTAAATGCCACAGAATCCGTGATTTTTAATTTATGTAATAATCTAAATGTTGTGTTTCCCCTTTCCTTTGAGATATGTGCAATTGCAGCCTGGGAAGGTACCTTAAAGCTCCTCTAGTCAAAGTCTCATCTATTATTTAAATCTCCTTTGTAATGATCTCCTGGAGATGATGTGGTTTAATGAAAAGAGTATGATCTTTGAAACCATGTTCTATTAGAATTCCAGTTTTTGCTTTGCCATCAATTATCTGACAGAGGTATTCACTTAAGTACTTTGGATTATATTATTTGAAAAATAAATTACAAAATCTCTTGCCAAATAGCTTTTTAGTCTAGCCTTGAACACATCAGTAAATTCTATACCTATCACAGCTTATTCCACCTTTGCATATCTTTCATATGGACTTAAAAGTTCTTCCACATAACACATTATATTGCATCCATGAGCCTTTTACATATAATAATGTATTTCTGGTAGCCAGACACAAATCCAACAGCCCTTCCATTTAAAAGTCCTTCAGTTAATTGAGCACAAAGAGTTACCTTCGTTAATATACAGGCTTTTCTTCAGTGTAAAAAAAATAAAAGGTATAGGACAAAAGAGAAAAAACATTTTGTTAGCTGAGTTAGTTCTCTTTTCACGAGGAAAACAGCCTCCAAATGGTGTGTGTGTGTGTGTGTGTGTGTGTGTGTGTGTGTGTGTGTGTGTGTGTGCGCGCGTGCGCACAAATTTGGTTTTGTTCTTCTTTGCAACTGGCAAAACTTTTCCCAAAGTTGCTGTATTATTTTGCATTACTACCAGCAAAGAATGAGAGTTACTGTTGCTCCCTATTCTTGCTAATATGGGATGTTATCAGCATTTTGGATTTTAGCCATTCTGACAGGTGTGTATTGGTATCCTGTTTTTATCTGCAGTTCCTGATGACATATATACTACTGACAATATTTTCATATGCTTATCTGACAACTACATAATTCTTTGATGAGGTGTCTATTCAGAACTTTTGCCTACTTTTATATGAGCTGTTTATTTTTTTATTGTTGAGTTTTAGAAGTTATTTTTAATATACTGGATACTAGCTATTATTTATTTATTTATTTACTTTGAAAAAGAGAAACAGAAAGGAAGAGAGGAAGAGATGAGAAGCATCCACTTGTTGTGGCACTTTAGTTGTTCACAGATTGCTTTCTAATATGTGCTTTGATAAGGGAGTGGGAAGCTGCAGCAGAGCCAGGGACCTCTTGCTCAAGCCAGTGACCATGAGCTCAAGCCAGAGACCTTGTGCTTCAAGCCAGCAACCTTTGGATTCAAGCCAGTGGTCACAGGGTCATGTGTGTGATCCCATGCTCAAGCAGGAGACCTGGAGCTCAAGCTGGTGAGCCCGCAATCAAGCCAGATGAGCCTGCACTCAAGCTGGCAACCTCAGGGCCTCCAACCTGGGTCCTCAGTGTCCCAGGTTGAGGCTCTAGTCACTGAGCCACCACCTATTCAAAATGGATTCTAATTCTTTTGCAAATATTTTCTCCCAGTCTGTGACTTCTCCTTCCATTATTCTAACAGTGTCTTTCCCAAAACAGAAGTTTTTAATTTTAATGAAGTCTACCATCATTTATTTCTTTTATAGATCATGCTTTTGGTGTTGTATCTAAAAACCTATTGCCATACCCAAGATCATATATATTTTCTCTTGTGTTCTAGTTTTACAGTTTTTCATTTGACAATTAAGTCTGTAGTAAATTTTGACTAGATTTTACTTTTTGCATGCAGATGTTCCAACACCATTTGTTAGAAGATATCCTTTATTTGATGTCCTTTGCCCCTTTGTCAAAGATCTGTGTTGATATTCTGTGTGGTCCATTTCTGGGCTCTCTATTCTGTTCCCTTGGATGAAATATTTTACCATTCTTCCATCATTGCCACACTGTTTAGATTATTGTGACCTTATAATGAATCTTGAAGTCAGGTGGTATCAGTCATCTAACTGTTGTTCTCCTCCAATGCTGTGTTAGCAATTCTAGATCTTTTGATTTTCCCTATAAAATTTAGAATCAGCTAATTAAAATCCACAAAGTAACTTGTTGAAATTTTGATGGGTACTCTGCTGGGTCTATAGATCAATTTGAAAAGAACAAACATCTTGGCACTGGCCAGTTGGCTCAGCGGTAGAGCGTCAGCCTAGCGTGTGGAGGTCCTGGGTTCAATTTCCAGCAAGGGCACACAGGAGAAATGCCCATCTGCTTCTCCACCCTTCCCTCTCTCCTTCCTCTCTGTCTCACTCTTCCCCTCCCACAGCCAAGGCTCCATCGGAGCAAAATTGGCCCAGGCGCTAAGGATAGCTCCATGGCCTCCACCTCAGGCACTAGAATGGCTCTGGCTGCAAAGGAGCAACACCCTAGATGAGCAGAGCATTGCCCCCTGGTGGGCATGCTAGGTTGCATGCAGGAGTCTGTCTGCCTCCCTGCTTCTAACTTCAGAAAAATACAAAAAAAAGAAAAACAAAGAAAGAACAAACAACAATACTGAAATACTGAGTCTTCCTATATGAACACTGAGTTCTTCTCATTTATTTAGACCAGCTGGTATTTGCTCATTCAGATGATGTACAGATTTTGTTGGCTATACATTAAAGTATTTCCTATTGTGTGTGCTAATATAATTATCTAAATAAAAATGAAAAATAAATGAATATAAATTGTTCATTGTCACTACATAGGAAGCAAAGTGATTTTTCTATATTAAACTTATATCCTGCAACTTTGCTAAATTATTTAATATTTTAGAAATTTTTGTGTTTTTGTTGTTTATTGCTTGGGATTTGCTATATAGACAACATGTCATATGTGACTGATAATTTTATTCCTTCCTTCTCAATCTATGTATCTTTTATTTACTTTTCTTGGTTTATATTGCATTAGAAAAACTTAAGAGTATGACACTGAAGTGGTTAAAAGAGACATCTTTGCCTTGCTCCTGATCTTAACTGAAAAGCATCTAGTTACCAAAAAATAGATGTGAACTGTAGATGTTTTCAGATGTTCTTTATCAAGTTAAGACATTTTCTCTCTAGTCCTAGTTTGCTGAAAATTTTTATCATAAATGATGTTAGATTTTGTAACATGCTTTTACTAAATCTATTGATATGGCTTTATGATTTTTTTCTTTATCTTGTTGATATGATGGATTACATTAGTTTATTTTCAGATATTAAACCCGCCTTGCATACATAAGAGCCCACTTGGTCATGATGTATGATTCTTAATATACAATATTGGGTTCAGTTTGCTACTATTTTCTTCAGGATTTTTTATCTATGCTCTGAGAAAGATTAATCTGTCATTTCCTTTCTCATACTGTCTTTAATTTCAGTGTTAGGGTAATGCTGGCTTCATAGAATAAGTTAGGAAGTGTTCCCTCTTTCTATTCTCTGCAAAAGGCTGCAAATAATTGGTGTAATTTCCTTTAAAACAGTTGGTAGAATTCACCAGTGAACCCATTTGGACCTGGTGACTACTATTTTGAAAGATTTTTAATTATTAATAAAGTTTCTTACAATTAAAAAGTTCTTAATTGTCCCACAGTTGTTAAATATTCTATTCCACTTTTTCACCCTTTTTTTCTTTGCTTTTTAGTGTGGACAGTTTTAGTTATTCACTGTCAAGCTGTCTGATTCTTTTTTCTATGGTGCACAGTCAACTAATAAGTTCATCAAAGACATTCTTAATTTCTGTTGTGATGTTTTAGATTTCTAGCATTTGCTTTTGATTCTTTCTTAAGAGTTTCCATATCCCCCTCCACTTACCATCTATTCTAGCATTCTTGTCCATTTTCTCCATTAGCTCCTTAGCATATTAATCAAAACTATTTTAAATTCCCAGTCTGATTATTCCAAAATTTCTGCCATATCTGATTCTAGATGTGATGCTTTGTCTCTTCTGCTTTGCTTTGTTTTCTCTTCTTTGCTTTTTAGCTTTTTGATGTGGTGGTAAGTTGTGGAGGTGAAGATAAACATATTATAGCCTATAGTTAGTGAATCTGGGCCTGGGGTGTGACCTTCTCAGCAGCTTCTTAGCTACCCTTCCCCTCAAGTGAGAGAGGCAGGATATAGGGAATTGGAGTTGGGTATTTCTCTTCTCCCAGGTAGAATGGTCTGAATTTGGGAGTTTCCCTTTCCCTAGGTCAGCTAGGGTTCAGTCAAACCTAAACTGTTTAGCTTCTAACAAGAGTTTCCCTGGAGGGTATGATCTATTAAGGAGGAAAGAAGGTTCTGAGTTATATCAAAATGGTCACTTTTGCCCTCCCGCTGCTGAATGCAAAAAGAGATTTTTTTCTGATCTTCAATAGTTGAGACCTATGGGGTTTCTGGAGGTAAAACTTCAAGGTAATTTTAGGATCTCCATAAAATGGGCCCCCACTCCCATGTCTTTAACTTTCAAGCTAATACATACTGAGCCTCCAGTAATACACTCACTAACATCGAAGGGCTCCCGCTAGTTTGGGCTCCACCAGTAGCTTCACCACTGTGTCTTCCTAGTTTTCAGCATAGCTGTTGGCCCTGTGACCTCAGTTGTCTGGTGGACCTAAGTAAGAAGACATGTTGATGTTCAGACTGTTCAACTTTATTGTTTTCCTTTTTTTAATTGAGATATAACATATATAATGATTCAAATGTATACATTGTGAAGTTATCACTGCAGGGAGATGAGTTAACACCCTTCATAACACATAATAATAAATTTTTTTGTGTGCGATAACTCCTAAGATCTACTCTCTTAGTAACTTTCAAATATATATTACTTTCAAATATATGTTACTTTCAAATATATATTATCAACTATAGTCACCATGCTATACATTGTATCCCCAGGACTTATTTATTTTATAATTAAAAATTTGGCACCCGTCACCCATTTTACCTTCCCAGCCCCTACCTCCAGTAATCATCAATCTGTTCTCTAAATCTGTGAGTTCAGTTTTGTTTTGTTTTTAGGTTTCACATATAAGTGACTATATGGCATTTATTTTTTTCTATAATACTTCACTTAGTATAATGTCCTCAGGATCATTCCATGTCATTGGTAGTGAAAAGATTCCCTTCTTTTTATGGCTAAATATTATTCGACTGTATATGCATATACATTATCTTTATCTCCTAATTATATCATTAACTATATATATTCATGGATATTTAAATTATCCTTAAATATTGTTTAAATGTTAAGTACCTATTAAAATATATAAATAACCTTACCATTTTCACTTATTTGTCCCTGTTCACTACATTTTTGAGTCATTTTAGGACAAAACTCAACAGATGCTTTCTCAGTGAATCAGAGATCTGTGTTAGAAAAGAAAATTCCTATGTTTAACATTTCTGTCACATCCATTACATATAGAAATGACTTTGACCCTTTCTCCAAATTGTTATCTTCATCTTCTTCTAATTCTTCCTGTGGGTGGTAATTTGCTGTCTGACTCACAGGGGAAAAAATTGTTTCTATGACATCTTCCCAACATATGATTCATTTGATATTAGTGATTTTTATATCTCGATTATATCTGAATGTGAGTTTGAAAATAACATTTCTACCTCTTCACAGCATTCTTTTAGTATAAGAAAGTTTTCTCCCTTTAATAAGTTTTCCAGATAATTTATAGTTTGCATAAATATTTCCTCATATAAATTTTAATTTAATTCTTTGTCTTGTGCATTATAATCTCTTTTAGTGGCCCTAAAAAGCTGGAGCCTGTATGGAAGAAATCATGTGCCAGACCCAAACGTGCATATTTCTCACATCAAGTGGCATTTCCAGATTTTACTTCATTTGAAAAATAAAGGCAATCCTCTGCCCTTTCTGCAAAATAAACACAATTCAACCATTTCACACCCAAGCCACAGGCTCTAGAATTTTTATTAAATAGCATATCTCTCTACCACTTTCTTTTGTTTGGAAATTTCAGATTTGCTGCTTTTCACCAAATAATAATGAATATGTATAGGCTTTTAAAACTAATATACTCATGGTTAAATTTTGTAGCTGGAATTATGATTTATGCAGAGATTTAGAATTATGTTTTAACAATAAGGGAAAACAGATATCCTTGGCTGTACACTAAATGAGAATAACAGTACATTAGATGTAAAAACAGAAGTCAAGAAATTGTAATTATAGCAAATATGGCAACAGACATAATCCAAACTGGGGTAAAGACAAAAGGTTGGAGAAATGATTACACTGTACTAACCTGTCTCACACTGTACCACGTGGTCTAACATATGACTAACTGGGAACATCTAAATAGGGGAGAAGGAAAGCAGAAAAGAATACCCAAAACTTTTCAAAATCAGATAAAAACTAATTCATGAATTCAAAAAGCGTAATAAACACTAATCAATATAAAGACAAAAATTTATCAAATTATCTCATAATCAAATTACTCAAAATCATTAAAAACAGAGAAATAAGCATAAAAAAATCACAAAATTCACTAAAAACTATGTTAGCGAGAATGACACTTTTAAGAAACTGATTAAAGACAAACCTGTCAAACTGGAAGTTTTATATGGAACAAAAACGTCCTTCAAAACAAAAGGAAAAAAATGATATTTCAGAAGTGCCAAAAAATATTTATCAACAAGGAGATTTCTAGGTTAAAGTTCTTTAGGTGGAAAAAAGTTATATTAGATAGGTTCATGGATCTACACAGAACAATAAAATGCTCTGGAAATAATAAACATATAAGTGAATATAAAATCATTCCAACATTTTATTTAACAATTAATTGGCTTTTTAAATCAAAGTTAATGATTACAGTTTTAAAAAAATCTATGACAACAATAACAAAGGCTGAGAGAGTACAATCATTGAAAGTTTTTTTGCCTGACCAGGTGGTGGAGCTAGTGAATAGAGCGTGGGACTGGGACAAAGACGACCCAGGTTCAAAACACCAAGTTACATATAAGACAGCAATCTATGAACAACTAAGGTGCCACAACAAAAAATTCATGCTACTCATCTTTCTCCTTCCTGTCTGCTGGTCCCTGTCTCTCTCTGTGTCTTTTGCTTAAAAAATAGTTTCTTTTATTTTATGTGAAGAGATACACTATTTTTAGGTAGAGTTGTATATGTTTAAGACATAATAATACAAGAGAAATCACACAAACTAACAGAAGTACAGCTAATGGAGATAAAATGTAATGCTTAAATCCATCCAAATAAAAATAGAAAAAAAAGAATTGATAATCAAGAAAACATATGGCAAGGTAACAGATTAAATCCCAAATCCATCAATAGCTACATTAAATGTAAATGGTATAAACACATCAGTTAAAAGGCAGTATCAAGAACTGTGAAGGATTTCAAATTTTATTCTATTTACAAGAAACAAGTGAGACTGTCACATTTTCACAGATGCTGGCAAAAAACAGAGTCTTACTTGACAAATAACTTGATTACTTACAGGATAATAGGCATATCAAGTGCATGGTTGCATTGGTTTCACTTGACTTATCAAGCCCCATGAGGGTCATGCAGAAGTGTGCCCAGGTGAATTTTGTATTTACTGTTGTTGTGAGTCGGGGGCGCAGAGAGAGAGATCAGCAGATGAAATCATCAAGGACTAGCAAAGGACCACTGCTCGCTCAGGCAAATGGCCCCGAGTTCAGGGTGTGTCCTAATTTTATTCACAAGACTTCAAAAAGCTTGTTTATTGAGAAATTGGCATAACATCAATTGTAACTTTTACTTAAAGATACATGGAGTGCACCTGCAAGATAGCTTAGTAACAACATAATATCAGAAGGCATTAGTTGCTATTGCTTCTATGGTTCCCACAACATTCCTCTCAAGGGATAACCTTGGAAAGTACAGAAATCTTATGAGAATGTTTTACTGAGAAAAGCCCAGCAACTGCCTTCAGTCACATAGACCTGTTTCAGTGACCCACCTTCAAGTCACAAAATAATTTTCTTGGCAAAACATTCTTTTCTTGTCAGCTGTGTTCCCATCCAAGGCCATGCAATGGGTTATTCCACTACAATTTCCTATGGCATTGTGTTGCAACAATGAAACCACAGTCTTACATCAGGGGCTGATAACCAAACCTGACCTGTTTTGCTCTAGAGAGTGGCATTATCTCCACTATTGCAAAAAGAGGACACCAGATCTGGACCTGCCTGGTCAGAGCACATGTGGGAGTAGAAGCTTCCTGCTCCTTCTCCCCTTCTCTCTCTCTGTCCCTCTCTCCTCTCTAAAATGAATAAGATCTTTTAAAACTTTTTTTAAAAAGATAGTCTAAAACAGAAAATACTGAAACTTTTGTTCAGAAAACATACAGAAACGTGTAAGACCAATAGAGAAATTTCTCCCAAAAGGCAGATTATCAAGCTCTATTCTATAAAAACCAAAACCAACTATACAGAAGGTCTACCAGAAACAATCTTTGTCTATACACATGGATAGATTTAAAGATAAAATGATGCAAAAATATAGTCCATAAAAACATAAATCTTAAAGCTAGAATGGCTATTATTACTAACACAAATTAGTCTTCAGAATAAATCATATTATCGGGTATACAGATAAATAACTTATAATAAAAGCTACAATTCATTACAAAGACATCATCACAAATATCTGACCCAATAACAAAACATCAAAAGACCTTAATGAAAAAACTAATGGAATTCAAAGAATAAGAAATACACAATTAAAAATGAAACCTAGCATTCCTCTATTGAAAAATGATTTTAAAAACTTGAAAATCATATTTTACTGATATTTAGAAAATATTCTACCCAACAACAGAACACCTAGTCTTTCAACTGTGAACTGGAACATGAAAATAGACAATCAGCTAGAATATAAGGTAAATTTCAGTGAATTTCATAAAATTGAAGTAAGACAAAATATGTCCTTTAACCGGAAAAAAAAATTAAAACTAAAACTATCCAATAAAATGGACAAAATATTTGAATCACCATTTCTAAACAAATATACAAATAACCATGTAATTCATGAAAAGATGGGAAATACAAATTAATACCATTATATGTCCATTTGAACTGGTAAAATTAAAAAGACTGATCAGACCGTGGTAGGCAGTTAGACAGACAGACATGAGCTGAACAAGGACTATAGGCCAAGGCACACAAGGCCACATCCCCAAAAAGCACCAGCGGCATAGCAACAGGCAAAACTGGGAAAACAAAGTTCTTGCCCCTAGGGTGACCTTTCCTTCACTAGCACATCCCTGGTCAGGTGGTTCAGACCCTCCCCTGACCTTTCCTCCCCTGACAGGTTGCCAGTCATGCAGGTTAGGTACCTGAGAAGGGGTAAGGAACAAGGGTGCCAAAGAATATTCCTTAAGGACTGAGCTCCAGATCAGTGAGGTTCTGACCTACATCAACTACATCAAGACCTCAGTTGACTTCAGCTTCAGGCCCAGAATAGATACTAAACCAGACAAATGATGTCAAGGCTGACCTTAGGACCAGCTGTACTGACTAATGACCCTTGCCCTGGTAGGACCTTAAAAGGACACACCTGGAGATCTCCTTCTTCTTCTCCTTCTCCTTCTCTTTCTCCTTCTTCTTTCTTCTCCTTTCTTCTTCTTCTTCTTCCTCCTCCTCGTCCTCCTCCTCCTCCTCCTTCTTCTTCTTCCTTCTTCCTTCTTCTTCTTTCTTCTCCTTTCTTCTTCTCCTTTCTTCTTCTTCTTCTTCTTTCTTCTTCTTCTTTCTTCTTCTTCTTATTCTTCTTCCTCCTCCTCCTCCCCCTCCCCCTCCCCTTCACCCTCCTCCTCCTCTTTTCTCCATGTATTTACCTTGCCTTGCTCTTTCTTTTAAATCCTAAGGTACCTTAAGACACTTGTGATAGACATCAGAGAAATGGTGGCGTGAGAGATACTCCCAATCTCTTCCCTTGAAATTTCAACAAATTCAACAACTAAACACAGAGAAAATAATGTTAGGAACATCTGAAATTTACACATAGCAGACAAAGGTATGATTGGGTGAAAATGTGGCTGAAAAACTCCAACAAGGGCACAATAAAAACAAGAATAATCTGTGACAACAAAATAATAAAGGGGAGAAGACAAAAATTAGCAGTAACAAAGGAGGATAGAATGCAGAAGCACTCATGAGATAATGGACTACAATGAATATGATATATATTCTTTTAATTACCTAATGGTAACCACCCCTGAAAATACCACTACTGAAGCACATGGCTTAAAAAAAGAAGAAACAGAGGAAAGAAGTATGCAATACAACCAAACAAAAACAAATAACAGAAAAACAAAAAAGAAGAGCCAAACAAGAAATACAGCTATTATAAAGCATTATATAAAATGGCAATAGGAAACCCTCAAGTGTCAATAATTACATTAAATGTAAGTGGATTGAACTCACCAATAAAAAAATACAGAGTAGCAGAGTGGATCAAAAAAGAAAATCCAACCGTATGCTGCCTTCAAGAAACACATCTAAGCTACAAGGATAAAAACAGACTCAAATAGAAAGGCTGGAAAATGATTCTGCAAGCAAATAATATCCAAATAAAAGCAGGTGTAGTCATACTCATATCTAACAATGTTGACTACAAGATAGAAAAGGTAATCAGAGACAATGATGGTCATTTCATAATGATAAAGGGGACACTGAATCAAGAAGACATACCACTATTAATATATATGCACCTAACAAGAGAGCACCAAAATATATAAGACACCTACTAACTGATCTAAAAATAAAAACCAACAAAAACACAATCATATTTGGAGACCTCAATAAAACGCTGATGACTCTAGACTGTTCATCCAAACAGAAAATTAATAAAGAAATACAGACTTTAAACAAAACATTAGAACAATTGGATATGATAGACATCTACAGGACATTTCATCCCAAAACATCAGAGTATACATTTTTCTCCAGTGTTCATGGACAGTCTCAAGAATTGACCATATGTTGGGCCACAAAACTAACATCAACAAATTCAGAAAGACTAATATTATACCAAGCATATTCTCTGACCATAAAGCTTTGAAACTAGAATTCAACTGCAAAAAAATAAACAAAACCATAAAAGTGTAGAAATTAAACAACATACTTCTAAAAAAACAACTGGGTCAAAAAAGAAATAAAAGCAGAGATCGAAAAAATATATATACAAACAAAAATGACAACACAACATATCAGAATCTCCAGGATGCAGCAAAAGCAGTAATAAGAGGGAAGTTTACAGGTTTATATGCACAAACAAGAGAGAGACCAAGTAAACAATTTAACATCACATGTTAAAGAACTAGAAAAAGAACAAAGGTAACCCAAAACCAGCAGAAGAAAGGAAATAATAAAAATTAGAGCAGAAATAAATGAAATAGAGAACAGAAAAACTATAGAAAGAATCAATAAAACAAGGAGCTGGTTCTTTGAAAAGATCAACAAAATTGGCAAGACTCATTAAGAAAAAAAGAGAAAGGACTCATATAAACAAAATCCAAAGTGAAAGAGGAGAAATTACCACAGATATCACAGATATATATAAAGGGTTATTGTAGAATACTATGAAAAACTATATGCTACCAAATTTAACAATCTAGAAGAAATGGATAAATCCCTAGAACAATACAATCTTCCTAGACTGAATCATGAAGAAGTAGAAAGCCTAAACAGACCCATAAGCAGGGAGGAAATAGAAACAACTATCAAAAACCTCCCAAAAAATATAAGTCCAGGCCAAACGGCTATACTAGTGAATTCTATCTAACTTTCAAAGAAGACTTGGTTCCTATCCTACTCAAAGTCTTCAAAAAATTGAAGAAGCAGCAATACTTCCAAACACATTTTATGAGGCCAACATAACCCTCATACCAAAACCTGGAAGGACAACACAAAAAAAGAAAACTACAGACCAATATCTCTAATGAATACAGATGCAAAAATCCTAGACGAAATACTAGCAAACCAAATACAACAGCACATTAAAAAATAATTCACCATGATCAAGTGGGATTCATCCTACAATCACAAGGATGGTTCAATATACATAAAACAATTAATGTAATACACCATAACAACAAAACAAAGAATAAAAACCATATGATTCTATCAACAGATGGAGAAAAGGCATTCAATAAAATACATTATTTTATGTTTAAAACAGTCAACAAAATGGGTATAGAAGGAAAATATCTCAACATGATAAAGTCCATTTAGGACAAACCATCGGCTAACATCAAATTAAATGGCAAAAAACTGAAAACATTTCCTCTAAAATCAGGAACAAGATAAGGATGCCCAATCTCTCCAGTCCTATTCAACATAGTGCTGGAAGTTCTAGACAGAGCAATCAAACAAGAGAAAGAAATAAAAGGCATTCTTACTGGGAAAGAAGAAGTAAAGGTTTCACTTTTTGCAGATGATATGATCCTGTATATAGAAAACCCCATAGACTCCACAGAAAGACTATTAGAAACAATAAACTAATACAGTAAGGTCACAAGATAAAAATTAACATACAGAAGTCTATTGCCTTCCTATATTCCAACAATGAAACATCAGAAAACAAACTAAAAAAAATAATCCCCTTCATGGTTGCAACAAAAAAATAAAATACCCAGGAATAAACATAACAAAGAATGTAAAGGACCTATATAATGAAAACAACAAAGGAAATCAAAGGGAAAATTAAAGGAAATCAAAAAAGACACAATGAAATGGAAAAATATTCCTTGTCTTGGATAGGAAGTATAAATATAGTTAAAATTACCTATTACTCAAAGCAATAGACAAATTTAATGCAATTCCAATCTAAGTTTCAGTGTCATTTTTTAAAGAATTGGAACAAAAAATCATCAGGTTTCTATGGAACCATAAAAAATTCCGAATAGCCAGAGTAATCTTAAGGGGGAAAAAAATGAAGCTGAGGGCATTACAATACCTGACTTCAAATTATACTACAGAGCCACGATAATCAAAACAGCATGGTATTGGCAGAAAAATAGACACTCAGACCATTGGAACAGAATAGAGAGCCCAGAAATAAACCACATGTATATAGTCAAATAATCTTGATAAAGGAGCCAAGAACACATAATGGAGAAAAGAAAGCCTCTTCAACAAATGGTGCTAGGAAAACTGGAAAGCCACGTGCAAAAGAATGAAACTCGACTACGGTCTGCCTCCTTGTACAAAACTTAATTCAAAATGGATCAAAGACCTAAATATAAAATCTGAAACAATAAAATACATAGAAGAAAACATAGGTACTAAACTCATGGACCTTAGCCACAGAAAACATTTTATGAATTTGACTCCAAGGCAAGGGAAGTGAAGGCAAAGATAAATGAATGGGATTACATCAGACTAGGAAGCTCTTGCATAGCAAAAGAAACTGACAACAAAACAGACAGACAGCCAACAAATGGGAGATGATATTTTTGAACAACAGCTCAGATAAGGGGCTAAAGTCCAAAATATATGAAGAACTCACAAAACTCAACAACAAACAAGCAAACAATCCAATAAAGAAATGGGAAGAGGACATGAACAGACACTTCTCCCAGGAAGAAATACAAATGGCCAAGAGATATATGAAAAGATGGTCATATTCACTAGCTATTAGAGAAATGCAAATCAAAACTACAATAAGCCTGACCAGGAGGTGGCACAGTGGATAGAGCGTCAGACTGGGATGCGGAGGACCCAGATTCGAGACGCCTGCTGGCTTGAGCAAGGGGTTACTGGGTCTGCTGAAGGCCTACGGTCAAGGGTCAAGGCACATATGAGAAAGCAATCAATGAACTAAGGTGTCACAATGAAAAACTGATGATTGATGCTTCTCATCTCTCTCCATTCCTGTCCATATCTATCCCTCTCTCTGACTCTTTCTGACTCTCTCTCTCTCTCTGTCTGTAAAAACAAACAAACAAAAACTACAGTAAGATACCACCTCATACCTGTTAGATTAGCTATTTATTATCAACAATACAGGTAACAACAAGTGTTGAAGAGGCTGTGGAGAAAAAGGAACCCTTTATTCACTCTTGGTGGGAATGCAGTACAACCATTATGGAAGAAAGTATGGTGGTTCCTCAAAACATTAAGAATAGAAATACCATATGACCCAGCAATTTCTCTACTGGGTATATACCACCAAAACTCAAAAACATTGCTACGTAAAGACACATGCAGTCCCATGTTCATTGCAGCATTCTTCACAGTGGCCAAGATATGGAAACAACCAAAAAGCCCTTCAATAGAAGACTGGATAAAGAAGATGTGGTACATATATACTATGGAATACTACTCAGCCATAAGAAATGATGACATTGAATCATTTACAACAACATGGATGGACCTTGATAACATTATACTGAGTGAAATAAGTAAATCAGAAAAAACTAAGAACTGTATGATTCCATATATAGGTGGGACACAAAATTGAGCCTCATGGACATGGATAAGAGTGCAATGGTTACCAGGGAGAGGGGAAGGGAGGAGAGGGAGAGGATGATGGGAAGGGTGGGGCATAAAGAAAACCAAATAAAGGGTGAAGGAGGACGAGTTGACTTTGGGTGATGGGTATACAACATAATCGAATGGCAAAATGATCTGGAGATGTTTTCTCTAAATCTATGTGCTCTAGTTGACCAATGTCACCCAGTTAAAATTAATTGTCTAAATAAAACTCTTTTAAAAAACTTGCAACAGGAGAGCAATGGGCAGCAGCAGCTTATTCCAGGCTAACCCTCTGAACCTGTCTCCAAGGCCCTTGTTTCTTTTGTAGGTAGAGCGCAGAGCATTTATCTAGCAGCTGTGGCAGATGCAATGCTGTGAGAATACTCCAGCTCCTGGAACCCTCCTGGGCACAACAAGGAAGGAAGCTCGTCCGCTATATGGAAATGACTCAGCACCAGCCAGGCAGCCCCTTGACCTTTTTTGGCCATTTGCCCTACCATAACATCCTATTGGCAGAACCCATGTATATAAGCTTGCTTACTTCCTGAATAAAGTGGATCTGCGTCACCAAACCTGGTCCCTGGAGTCGGGTCTCTGCGTCTCCATTGTACAACCCCAGGTAGGCCTTGTCCACATTCTGGTGCCTTGAACAGGGACCCAGCCAGCACTCAAAGGACGGGTGAGTGACCCTCTGCAGTGGGAAACCTTCTCCCTCACTCTTGAACCCTGCAGGCTTGAACCCTGCATGCCCTATTGCAGAGTAGGCAAGTTAAAGTTAGTAAAAAGAATCTTTGTACTTACAAATATTAATCAACTTAGGACCTATGCAACTTAGACCATTCGACTTTACAACCACAATCGCTAGCCATGACTGCTCCACGTCTGGCAGCACAAGCGTTGCCCAGCTGGGCATGCGGACCAGCTTCAGGCAGCACTACCATCTCCGCATGCACCATTTCAACTGTTATCCCAGACTCGGTACAGCAATTTGTGTTTTGTGTCTTGGATGTTTTTCATCAAACCCCTCCCAAGATGTCTACCAAGAGGAAATTGTCTTTGCAAATATTAAACCAGATGTACTGATAATGCAGTTTTACTTAAACCTGATGAATGTAAAAATAAGAAACAAAATGGTGTAGAGATGATACAAATGGCGTAAAATGAACAAAGAAAATTATGATATATAACAATAATGAAAATTATGATAAAATATGACTTAAAGATTTTTATAACATCATTTCACAGTACTGTACATATAGCCTACTCAACTTACAACCAAATCGTGTTACGACCGATCTGTCGGAACCAATCGTGCTCTTAAATTGAGCACTAGCTGTAATGGGAAATCAATCCAAGGCTTGGGGATGCACCTCTCTGGGACCTGGGCACTTGGGCCAAGGCTCTCCAATGCATTCGTTGGGCCGAGGTACATGAAGGAAGACCTTCCCTCTTGGCCTCACTTTTGCCCTATTAGCAATACATGCCTGCCTGACCGGTGCTCCTGCTAAAGACCCTCCGCCGGTTCCTAAGATCCTACAGGCTACTCCTCTGTCAGAGGATCCCTTACCCCCCATTCACCTCCCTTTGCAGAGGAGGAAAATGGTTGGGCTACTGAATTTGATAACCTTGCAGCTGAGCACGCAGAAAACCTAACTGCGCCATCAGCACCGCCACCGGAAGAAGCAGAAGTCGCTACTTCCGCATTCCCTGCAAGGCCCCGCCCCAATTCCTCAAACTGATGGTATGGCCCCAGCCTGCAGGCATTGGGGAGGCCTTCGCTAGCTGGCCTTGTTGCCCTTGGTGCACTGGAGGGGCCCAGCTCCAGCTCGGTGGCGGGACCACACCCTCTTCTGGGGCAGGGGAGAGGTTATGCTTGTGTTTTTCCAGGGAACAGTCCGCATCCAGTTTGGATCCCAGGAGGGAGCGTGCGGCCACTCCCGGTGCCCAGGATGGCCCCACCAGCAAGTCCTCCGGCAGGGGCGAACCCCCCGGTTCGGGAGACGGCCAGCCTTGGCCTTAATGGGCAGCCGCCTGGAGGAGGTCCTCAGTGCCCTGGGAGAGGACCTCGTGACCAGCATGCATGCGGCATCACCTGGGGGGATATGGGGGCTCTGGTGAGTGGGCCCAGCCATTACCACAGCCAACTCCCAGGTGCGAGGAGAGCCGCACATCTGGGCGGCTGTTCCCCACCCTGGGATAATCATGCCATTGAAGTTAATAGCCCCGTTTCCTGCAATCTACTCCAGTAACAGTTCCCTTGGTCTCCCGTGTGACAAGAGTGGTCGGGATTCCCAAAAGTGGAATGGCACTATATGGGGTAACCTCAGTGACACAGTGCTACTCAAATTTACTCTAAGTAATGACACCACTCCCTCAGAGGGGTGGGTCCTCCTTCAAAGTAATACTACAGGGCCTTTGCTGAAAACGGTACTACCAACCAAGGTTCAGTACTTGACCTACGAGCCCTCCTCCCCCTAGCTACCAACAGCTGGGCCTGTCGGCTAACCGTGCCTTCCCAGGGTCACCTCTTTGGCGGTTCCTCTAACATCTAAGAACACTCCCGAGAGAAGGAATTCCCTGGAGAGACTGTCGTATTGCCTCTGGCACAGATGCACAGACCGTCAACCTCGGAGTTTGGCATCGGAAGCTGAGAGACAGAATGCAACCATATGCAGTACACAGCCTGTGGCAAGGCATCCGTTCCGTGTTTGGACACTGGGACCCTTGTGGGAAGGGGGCGTGCATGCACCTACATCCATTTTTTACAATAAAAATGGAACTGTGTTTACGGCACCTAGAAGGTCTCTGTAACACAATGGGAGGGAAATGACATCCCGACTCCTAGGAGGAATCCCCTGTTTAAGACCCTGGTTCTATTTCCTAACTAATCAAACATTACAGAAGCTTGCGCTTGTTTAATATAGTAGGTTTTATAGTTGTTTTAGTTCTACTAGGATTCCATTGCATAATGCGTAGCATTCAGAAGCTACAACAGCAACAAGCAGTCATCAAGCAAGTATAATTGGCCTTAATTAAAAGAGAAAGGGGAGACGTAGGTGGAGGGCAGAACATTTACCTAGCAGCTGTGGCTGACGCAATGCTGTGAGAATACTCCAGCTCCCGGAACCCTCCTGGGCATACCCAGGAAGGAAGCTCGTCCGCTATATGGAAATGACTCAGCACCAGCCAGGCAGCCCCTTGACCTTTTTTGGCCATTTGCCCTACCATAACATCCTATAGGCAGAACCCATGTATATAAGCTTGCTTACTTCCTGAATAAAGTGGATCTGTGTCATTGAACCTGGTCTCCAGAGTCGGGTTTTTGCGTTTCTGTCATCCTCACCCCCAGCAGGCCTTGTCCACATCTTTTCCCTCTCAGTCCCTTCTGTGTGTATTCCTGTGAGGCCAATAAAATCCTGCTGTACTTGCTGCACTTTGTCTCCTCACTGAATTCTCTCCTCAGGAAGACAACAACTGAGGGCTGGTCTCTGCACCAGCAACCACACCAACTGTTGGCTGGGATGAAATATAACTGGTACTTTCTTACTGCTGATATAAATAAAACGGATACTGTATCTTTAAAAAATTCCTAAAAGTTTTTCATACATGTGAAATATCGTCCGGTTATTCTAAACTTAGTTGTCACTAAAGAGAAACATACATGTTCACACAAAGAATTATACACAAAATTTATTAATTCTTGATCATAATATCTTCAAATTGCAAGCAGCCTGTATGTTAATGGATAAACTCATTTTTAAAGTGTGATACATCTAGCCTGACCTGTGGTGGCACAGTGGATAGAGCATTGACCTGGAATACTGAGGTTGCCTGTTCAAAACCCTAGGCTTGCCTGGGCAAGGCACATATGGGAGTTGATGCTTCCTGCTCCTCCCCCTCTTCTCTCTCTTTTTCTTTCTCTCTCTCTCTAAATATGAATTAAATTTTTTTAAATTAAAATGTGATACATCCATAAAAATAGAATATTACTGAGGACACATACAATAACATTAACAGATTTTTAAACTTTACCTTGAAGAAGTAAGTACACATGATCCCATTGACCAGTCTATACCCACAAAAGCCAAATCAGTGTTTTCTTAGGGCACAAATACATGGAAAGATATCTCATGTTCATGGATCAGAAAAATTAATTTAACAAAAAAAGTCTGTTAAAATGTCCATTCTGTCCAAAGCAATTTGCAGATTCAAAGTAATTTTAAGCAAAATTCCAATGGAAGTTTTCATAGAAATAGAACTAAAAATTATGAAATCAAAATGGACCCCTAATAGCCAAAACAATCTGGGAGAAAGAACAACAAAGCTGGAGGTATCACACTGATTTCAAACTATACTATAAAGTTGTAGCAATCAAAAGATCTAGTACTGGCATAAAAATAAACACAGACCAGCGGAACAGAATCAAGATCCCAGAAATAGATCCTTGCATATGGAGCACACTACTGTTCGACAAGGGAGCTAAGAGTAGGAATATGCAATGGGGAGAGGACAGTCTCTTCAATACCTGCTGTTGGGGAAACTGGGTAACAGCATGCAGAAGAATGAAATTAGATCCCAACTCCCACATATCACAAAAATTAACTTTAAATGTATTGAAGACTTAAACATAAGACCTGAGCCCATATAACAGTGGTTTCAGAGGAATTAACTGTCACTTTACACCCAACTCTTTGAAATATTTGAAGATACTCCAACCAGCAAAAAAAAAAAAAAAAAGAGAGAAAAGAAAAAGAAAGAAACTAGTAAAAAGCAGCAGTTATGTGAAGAGATACCAGTAACTTCAGCATTACCCAGAAATTAATCTTAGGTTTCACCCTAAACTTAGTAAATTATAAACTACATTTAACTAGATGCCCAGATGACTTTTCTGACTATTAAAATTTGAAAACACGTAACAAATCTCTGAATAAATCAACCTCCATCATTACCCCTGTAGGAACAGGTGAATTCAAAACACCTGGAACCAGCTGGGCACCGCAACTAATGACACATTCATGAGGATGGCTTCTAACACACAGCAAAAGACTTCATATTCTGCTCTCTTAACTGGAGTAATACCGAGTTATTTAGAAGGCAAAAAATGATGCTGATGCCAATTTGCAATTTCAGCAAGTTTAATTTAATTTCACTTTTTCACTTTAATTTCTTGGGGGGTCAGTGTCCTATCTCACAAAAGAAATAGCATAACTAGCCTGACCAGGCAGTGGATAGAGCGTCGGACTGGGATGTGGAGGACCCAGGTTTGAGACCCCGAGGTCGCCAGCTTGAGCGCTGGTTCATCTGGTTTGACCAAATCTCACCAGCTTGGACCCAAAGTTCCTGGCTTGAGCAAGGGGTTACTCGGTCTGCTGTAGTCTCCTGATCAAGGCACATATGAGAAAGCAATCAATGAACAACTAAAGTGCCACAACGAGAAATTGATGGTTCTCATCTTTCTCCCTTCCTGTCTGTCCCTATCTGTTCCTCTCTCTGACTCTCTCTTTCTCTGTCAAAAAAAAAAAAAAAAAAAAAAAAAAAAGGAAACAGCATAACTATTCACTGTCCTCTCACTCAGTGTAAATAGCCAGGCAAAGGGAGCCCGAATCCAATTTCTCTATCCCAGCCCTGCACGGTGCCGGCAGCAGGCGTTTCCCGGCACCCAGGCATGTCTGCGGGCCTGGCACCGGCGGGGAGGAGGGCGAGGGGGAGCGAGGCCCGGGTTACCAGGGCACTTTGCGGGGGAGGGACGGGCAGTGGGGACTGAGGCGCAAAGAGGGGTGGAGTATCAGGGAACCGGGAACAAGGGAGGAGAACTGTGACGAGGGGGTGGGAGGGCGGAAGCTCAGGGCGGGGACAGAGCCGCGAGCACAGGCAGCAGAGCTGCACCGGGCAGAGCCGAGCGGCGCAGCCACCGGCCCTGCTGGGGACCCGGCGAACTCTGCCCCTCTGGGCAGCCCGCATTACCACGCAGGTCACACTCACCAGTCCGGTGCAGGAGGGACCTCCAGCCGCTCTCCCGATGGGGCTCTGCTTTCCCTGTCCGGGCGAGTCCGAACCTCCCACGCCGAACCCGGTGAGTAAGGCCGCGTCCGGGCCGCTGCCGTCCCGCGCCGCGTGCACCTGTTCGCGGAGCAGCGCTCAGGACGCCCCTGCACTGCGGGCACCTGCCCGAGCGGTGGGTCGCTCTGGAGCGCGCTGGGAGCCGCGGGTGGCGCCGTGGTGGCGAAGACGTATGATAACAGCCCGGAGGGACCTTGGGGTCCCGCCAGCGGGGACTGGGCCGCTGCCTCCGTGTGGTCTCCACTTCGGTTGTTACGTAAACTGGCCGTAGGCGGCTCCGGGGTCTTCATCGCTTTCCCTGACTGGCGGAATTGGCAGTTGGTGGGACGCCGGGACAGCACGCAGACGGGGCGGGGTAGGGGCCATTGTTGGCCACGCGTAGACACAGTTAGGGTTCAGAAAGAAATTCCTCTTTTTTCTGAAGTGGTGAATGTTGTAGGAGATGTGCATTTTTATGTGTCTGTACCAGCTGTTTAAAGAAGGTGCTCAGTAAGTCCCCTATACTCGTAAACTTTATTGGAATTATACTTGTAATTTACCTTTACTATATAGCTTTCTTAAATTCTTCCTTTAAAAAAGGACTATTTGATGAAATACAGACCATACAATTTGTAACGTTGCTACCTTAAGCGACTAAGAACACAGGACACCTAGTTAAAATTGAATTTTCAGATAAACAAGGAATACATTTTCAAAGGAAATTTGTCGCAAAAAGTATCGGGATATACTTATACCAGAAAGTATTCGCTGTTTATCTGAAGTTCAGATTTACCTTAGCGGTGTGTGGTACACTGCATTTATTCTTTTTGTACCTTTCTGTTGTGAACAGTACCTTTACATTAGGACTCCTTCCTGGGAGTTGATAACAGAAAATCTAAATTCCCCTCTTCTCTCCTCTCTAGCTAAAACTGCGTTGAAAGATATTGTCTAAGGAAAGTGCATTTACTCTTCAGCTCTGGGGAGAGACCTGGAAGTTAGTACCAGGAAGTTCTCCTTGTCTTTCTTGCTACGGTTGCTTTTAAATGTCTGTCTGTCGGTCTGTTGATAAAAGCACAACTAGTCAGCATTTGTTGAACCCTCCACCCATTCCCAGAGATCACCACATGGCTCACTATTTGAGTTACTTTGTGGTGGAGGTTTCTCCTGACCTCACTAAATAAAAGAGATCCCAACTATCCGACCTACCCATCCTACTATTTCTTACCCTTCTGTTTCCCAAGTACCTACTACTATCTGGCTGGCACTTTTTCTTAATTATATTTGACTGTGTGCCTTCATTGGAATTTGAAGTTTCATTAGAGTGGAAGTATTTATCTGTGTTTTTTTACTGCTGCATCCTCAGCACTGTGACAGGTTCCTGAGACATAGAAGGTGCTCAGTAAATACTGTATTTATACAGTGAATGAATGAATATATGTACTGTGGTATTAAAAACAAGGGAATTATTAATATAACTCCCAAGATAATAATACTCTTATATAAAGATTTGATAACTAATACATGAAATAGAAAATTATTCAGTTTCCCAACATGGAAAAGTACCTTTCATACATTTTCTACAGTTCTTATACACAATGAGTTTCGTCTACTTCATTAATGAATCTTTCCTACAGACACCAACCTAGTTTCAAACTCCCTTATAAGTAGCAGTACCAAACCTTGGATTATTAAATGGCATTTGTTCTATTACCCTGACTTGCTTATAAGCCTTTTTAAAACAAAAGCAAATGGATGATGTTACTGACCAACCTGTGGTATATATATATGCATATTAAGACATCCAATATGTATCATATTTATATATATATTATATATATACACACAATTATATATATGTCTTAGCTTGTTTTTACTTGAAGGTATGTTGATTATTTGCAAGAGTGAAATTCAGAAATTTGAGTGTTTTATACAAGTAAGTACTGGCAGTCTTAGTGGAACATTTGGGGCCAGTACTAAATATTTTTTATAAACTATTTTATTACCTGTAAGATATAGATAGGTGTGTAAGTTATCTAGGATAATGTTTGGGGTTTTTTTATTTTAAAACATTTTTTTACATATTTTCTTTAGGAAGAAAAAAGAGCTAAGCTTGCAGAGGCTGCAGAGAGAAGACAGAAGGAGGTGAGTGTAAAAATGAAATTTACTTAGAGAATTAAGTTCATACTTTAATCTTGATAGATGTCTATGACTAAGTAGTATTTTCTAATGAAAATGGTATATGAGATTCTCAAAATTTATATTTAAAAGTAATTATTTTTCAAAATGATCTCTGTGTTTCTATAAATTACATTAATGCATTTATATCATTTAGGTAATATATGAAAATTACTATACAGATGTCTTCTGTAAAGTGACATACCCCTTTAAAACTCTCTTCCTTAGGCTTAAAATGTCCATGCCTTATAAAACACTGACAGATAAGAAAAAATTTTAGGGAGAAATTTGTATGGTTTCAAAATACCCAATTAAAAATGATAATGTTTTGTGTAAAGTTGTTGTAGAAGTAGTCTAATTTTTTGTAACTGAAATAGACCAATACTCCACCGCCAAAGCAAAAACAAAACAAAACAAAAGAACACTTGGATACAGATTTTTACTGTTGTTTTATTTTATTCCCTTTAAATTTCTTAAAGTCTGCATCTCGGGGCATTTTGGATGTTCAGTCTGTGGAAGAAAGGAGAAAGAAAAAGGAAAAAATAGAAAAACAAATTGCTACATCTGGGCCCCCATCAGAAGGTGGACTTAGAGTAAGTACTGTATTCAAATTTATTTAAGATTTAAATTTACCTGCAATTTAAAAAATTTAAGTAGCAATCCATTCAATAATTTCCTCTTGAAATGGATTATCAGAAAAATTTGATAATAATATAGATTGGAACAACTGTCAATTTATTTGGACATTCTAATGTTTATTTGGAATAGGTTTACTCTCTTTTTCTCAAAATCAAAATAGCTTTTTTCTGATTATCTTAATATTTTATATAATTAGTACTAATTATAAATGTGTAGAAAACTCCAACGAGATGGAAGAATAAGAAGAAGTCACTATCACTTCAATTCAGTGTCATTTTCAAAAGTCATTTCTCGTTTCCACTTATATAAATGTCAATCTTACTAAATTGGATTACACTATAATTTTTTTATAGCCTATACCTTTTTTACTCATTGATTTAATATTTTTTATCTTTCTGTTGTCATACATATCATAGTTAGGTAAATGTTCATTTGGACAGTGAGTGTAACAAATGTACCTCCCAATGTAACAATTGCAGTGCTTACACTGGAAATATAATGGTGGACAAATTAAACAAGGTCCTTCCTTGAACTTGGGAATCTTTACAGTCTAGTAGGATTGTAAAGGTTTTATTTTACGTGTTAAAACGTAGAAGAATAATGTTTCAGATACAAGGATTGTATTCTTCTATTCTTTGGTCCACTTTTAAAGGAAATACATTTCTCAAGTAAGTATATTTGTGAAAAGGACTGTGTTCTGAATTTCGATTATATTTAACTTTTCAGTGATTCATGAGCTTTTGTTTAGCCGATTCACTGTCTTCTCAATTTAGTTTTTTTTTTGCTCTCAATTACATATAAATACATATATGTGGGGGTGAATATATATACACACACATATATGTGAATATATATGCACACAAAGATATTCCTAGTTTGTGGCACAGGCAGTATGGGAGCATTCTGAGATTAGGTGATTCTGGCTCAGGGAAATCATATAGAGGTGAGATTTATCTGTGTATGTTTCATAATTGTATATTACTTTATCTCATTTACTTTATAAATTAAAACACCTTCTTATTAACTTTTAACAGTATAAGATAAATGCTTTCAATATTAAGGTAAATAGTAGTGATCATTTTGCTTATTTTTTATGTACCCCCAATAATAGGATAGAATAAATTTAGTATAGATTAAATCAGTTGGGAGATACAGGGTAAAATATCTGAAGTATAGGTACTTACTTTCAATATTCTGTTGAGGTAAAGATCTGTCACCCGGTTTACTTCATAGAAGAGTCCAAAAACAGTTTGTGAAACTTAAATTTTAGGGTTGGTAGTGATGCTGATATCTACTGAATGACTTAAAATCACATAATGTTATAAGGAAAGGATACTTTATATATTGTCAAAATTAAGAAGGTACTTATTGTACAACTTCTCACTAACAAATTTAATATCAGCTTTTAAAATCCAAGGAAGAAGGGACTTTCTTAATCCTAAAGCCTCCATGCCCTGAATTCAGCCTATAGATTAAAAATAAGGCCTTATGTTGCTTCTGGTCCCCTCAGAGGTGCTCAAAATGAAAAACAATCCCAATGTAAATGTACTACTTCTGTTTCTTTGTATAATGTTCTTATAGGAAATTTCTCTGGCTCCCTTAATAAAAATGACCCTAAGGTCATAACCTGGGCAGTGGTGGGAAGCTTTCCCAGTAAGAGTGGCTCATTTTCATAAAGCAACTACAGTTATCACTGTGTCATTTTTCCTTGGAATATTCCTTCTCACTTCTACCACCAGCACTAGAAGGGATCTACCGCTTTCTCCTTGACCACCTGCATTGCTCCTCAGGAGTACACAATTAAGTTCAGAATAAAATGTTGATGGCTCAGTGATAACAAGGGAAAAAACAAGGCAGAGAATAACTCTCAACCCCCTTGGTGTAGGGCTGTTTAAAGGCTGCTGTCAGGCCTGTTCTGCAGGCTAGTATGGAATGTCCAATAGTGTAAGTAGATTCTTCCTCATCTGAACTGACTCCATAGTATGAGGAAAACATGTCCCCTCCCGTATCCTGCACACAGTCATCTCCTGATGAGCTCTACCTCTCCCCAGGATAACTGGCGTTTGTATTATTCACTGTCTTTGGGAAAGGCAGCCTTTATCATAAGAAGTCAGGGTGATGATGGCACCGGGATGCAGGTTAGCATCAGCACAGGATACACCACTAATGGCAGATCTCAGCCCTGGCTGTACATCAGAGTCTCACGAGGAGCTTGCAGAAAAGGCTGAGCCTTAGTCCCCGCCCCCAATACAGTCAGAATCTTGGAGAGTGGGGTGTAGTCCTCAGTACCTTTTTAAGATCACCAAGGTAATCTAATGTCAAACCAGATTGAGAATCACTGCTCTAGTGTTTTTAACATTAATCTTAACAAATAGTGTCCCATGGTAAAAAATGTTTTAAAATTTTGAATACTATATTGTATACCATATCCCTTTCTTGAAGATTAAAAAGGCTACAGTTATAGAGTCTCTAAGAAGTTCTGTGATTAAAGCAGGTTTACTTGGAATAAATCTTAATTTAAAATGTATTTAATTACATAAATATATATATACATATACATCCAATAATATTCCTTAGATATACTTGGAAAACTCCATAGACCTCAAGTATCTCTGGTTCTTTCAGAACTTATTTTTGTTTGTTTGTTTGTTTGTTTGTGTTTTAGTCAAGTGAGAGGCAGGGAGGCAGACAGACAGACTGCCTCATGCACCCCGACTGGAATCCACCCGGCAACCCCCATCTGGGGATGAGTCAGAATTTTTTCTTGCAGATTTAATAGGCTTGTTTAAACAGAACAACAAATAGAATAGTTTCTAAACTCAACAAGGAGAAGACTACCAAATCATTATTTAATACTTTCTGCCATTTCCTGGCCCCATGCCTCGAATAGGAAATTCTTTATTTTAATTTTATAGTTTCATTGTTGTTTTTGTTGGTTGGTGCTTGTTTTTTGCTTTTTGTTTTGTTTTGTATTTTTCCTTTAGTGATTATTGGATATTTGGCATTTAGCTACCCATCAATTGGACCACGTATTTTATATTTCTCTGTAGTTTTAGACCATCATACATATCTTATTTCAGACTTTGACCGTAATGTAGAATTTTAGTTATTGCTGCTATTCACAAAAATGAGTTTGTGTTTGCATATCCCATTGTCTTCCTTTGCCTGTTTGTTCACTTTTGGAATATTGTTGTGTAACCTTAAATAAAATTTACTTTTCATATATTTTTATTTTCTAGTGGACAGTTTCATAAAGGATAATATGAGTGAGAGTCTACTGCCATTAACTAATATCTGCAATCAACTGGACATCCTCAACTTAATTTCCTCTCTTTGAATAAATGAAGATTCAGACTTTGTGATTTTAGTGTCCTTACAATGCAGTGCTTTTTAAGTATTGCTTTTGATTTCCACACTTAGAAAATGGCCAGACCTTTCATTGAACACTTATTTTCCTATATTTTCTCTTTTGCATATGGTAGATAATTTGCCATTTTTAGTAGTTAAAGATAAATGGTGATTATATATACATCACATGTAAAGATTGTTCATAGATCTCAAATATTAAAATTTGTAATTTTATTTTTCCTCCTTTATAGGTCTACTATTTATAGTTGTACGGCTTAGCCTTACATTTCCTTTTGTTTCATTATCTGTGAAGACTTGTGCTTAAACTTACGGATTTAGTGCCATTAAACTAGCCATCAGGGAAATTTCTGAAAAATCCTTTGAAGGACTTATTAAAGGAACACTGTAAATTTTTTAACTCATTAAGTAATGAACACTTCTAGAAAATATTGAATTTCTCCTAATTTTTTTGTTTATGAAGCTTATGAACTTAACACGCTGTTTTACATTACAATAATTTGTTTCACTTGCTGAATTTAAAATTATATATTAGTGGTACCATCATAGGGCAGTGATGTACTATTTATTGCACAATAGCCAAGCCAGTCCTGTGAAGATTTCTGTAGTAACTGATTGAGTTAAACCAAGAATCTGGATGGGTGATACTGAGTAGTAATATATTTTGTCCAAGTTTCAGGATTTTTTATTCTCTTGTAATTATTGAAAATGGTCATAAGATTTATATAAATATAAAATTGCCAAAGCAAGTATGAATGTATGAAAGAGAAATATGTAGGTACTGTATGTAAAAAAGACCACTTTTAACATAAAGACATTATGAGATAATTCTGTATAATGCATAATCATAAACTTTGTTGTATTTTTTATTAGTAGTGTGTTTTATAGCATTTTGATTTCTTGAGTTTTTCTTTTTAATATATAATAAGCTAAAAGAGAAGGATTGCTATATTATTTAATTAGCTATTGTGGTTGCTAACTCTTGGATGGCAAGGATACATCTGAACCCTGAGTTAGAATTTGCAGATACTAAGTGTCAATAAGGGCTAAATTAAATAAACCAGCTCATTTGATTTACCCAAAGGAAACTGAGTTACTGTCTCCCTCATCCCTACCATAAGACTTGTGTTATATTGCAATTTTCAAGAGTGTGAACTATAATATATGTCTCTTGAATCCTCACTGGAAACATTACCTTTTCTATTATGGCATGAAATATTTTATATCCATCTAAGACATATAGTTAGGCTCAATTTTCTTCGGCCATTAAGAGATTAATGGTATTCTTGCTCAGAAAGAATAGTGAAATTACTGAATTGTATTTTAGAAATAAAATTTTGACTCTATGAATATGATTAATTTTTCCAGGGAAAAAGGATCATTCACAACTGAAAGGATACAGATCCAGGCGTATCATCCTTGAACCATACAAATCCTTTCTTCTGTTTTAACCCTTTGAGTAGTACAAATGTTCATGTACGTGTCCTCGTGCCTTCTGACCATCCAGAGTACGATCGTACATGTGTAAGGCAACATTAAAAAAGGCAAATGTATATTTTTCTTGTTTCCATAAATTGATTTCAAACAAACATGATTTTAAGTTAATAAAACTAACTGAAACTGATTTCATTATTTGAAGAAAAAAAAAACTCACTCCCGGGGGTCAGCAAATATAAAAAAAAACTCACTACTCAAAGGGTTAATATAGAAAGGACAATTTTATCTGTACTGCATCTTTAAGAATTGCAACTTGGGTTAGTGTGAACAAAAGTTTCACATCTAAAGGATAATGCCCTATTTCTAATAGCAGTTTATATCCAAACACTACGCTTATTTACTGTTGAAACATGAATGATAGGCTGGTATATCGCCTTCTGGGAACAGTAGGATTTCCTGCTGCAGCCAACCGTGCCCTGCCTCCATGCTTGCGATCAGCTTCCCCAAACCGTCGGGGTTACGTGGGCAGAGGGGCGAGACTCAAATGTTAGGGATAGTGTTAGGAAAGGGAAGGGAGAGACTAAAATGTCTGATAAAAAACCAGTAAATTACTACTAAAAAAAATTGTACACCTACATTCAGATATATCCAGGCATCTCCCTCATAAAGTTATGAATCACTTCCTGATGATAACCTTAATTTGGAGCCAATTTACTATAAATCACAGTTTAAATAGGAAAACATTTGCTTAATATGGCATTCAACAGCCCCCCAAACCAAATTACTAAAATATAACTGAAACAGTAAAATGCATATATGTAACTAATATGTTAAGATGTAAAAGGCCTATATCACTGCTTTTTAATTCTAGTCATCAAACTTTTATTATGGCTGGTGACAAAAGTTGTGTGTTACATAGCCTCTTTTGACACACTTCATGTTTTCTCAGCATTGCTATGTGACACGTTTCTGCCAATTGTGTTTGGGACGTAATTGTTTTCCCACACATTGTTTGGTTATAAATTCTGTATTGCCATATAGGAATATAATATAGATTTTTTCCTATATAAAAATTGGCTATCTCTGTTTAACAAGATTTTATCTTGACTACATCTTCAATAATTAGCACTTGGGTTAGTGGTTATGGAAGCTTCAGCAGTGCTTTCTTCTCTTTGGGATTAATGAGAACAGAGCTAAAGCTGTTTGTGTGTTCATACAACCCCTGAATTTATAGGTACACATGTTTCTTTTCCAGAAATGATATTATTAGTCTCCTGTTTTCTAGCTATCATTCTTGGTACCCCAGGAGAATTGACAGAAACCTCGAATTTTCCTTTTCTCCTCCAACAGTTCAAGTTGCTTATTTTCTGATAAGAATTATGCTATGTCCTTAAAAGAACGAGTTATTTGCTTTGAATAACTGCTGCAAAAATAGATCAGTAAGAGGTTGATAGATATGCATGACTATCTGTGTTGAGATCTGAGGTGTATTTCTTTTAACATCTCCAGGCAAGCAACTCATATTCCTATGACTACTATATATGCTTTAAGTTGATTCAAAAGTGGCACTGTGGCCATTTAATTTTCCCAACAGCCACTGACATAAAGCATTTGTGTATATGGCAGAGTTTGAAAAGATTCTGATTTGACAGTTTTTGTTTGTCCCAACAGTTCAAACCCCTTACATCTCATATGACATAGTTTTAAATTACTGTGGTCTCTCTCTTCTAGATATGCATCATCTTGCAAATACTGCCTCTAAATATGATCATTGTGGTTTAAGAGCTGAATAGTCATAAATTACTTAACCTGGATATAATACTTTTATTATATCCTGAATTGCATTGTCTATTTTATAACACCAGACTTGAGTTGCATAGAATTTTGAATGTCTTCCAGTCATAAAAATAGGTTTGAGCCTGACCTGTGGTAGGTAGCACAGTGGAAAAAGCATCAACCTGGAATGCTGAGGTCACCGGTTTGAAACACTGGGCTTGCCTGGTCAAAGCACATATGAGAACCACTTACTATTACTAGTTGATGTTTCCTGTTCCTCCCTCCTCTTTTCCACTCATCTCTCTAAAATAAATAAATAAAATCTTAAAAAAATAAATAGGTTTGAGTCAACTGTTCCAAGTACTTCAGACTTATCTCAAATGGAATTAGTTCTCCATAGAAACTGTCTTGGCTATTTATTGAAATCTATTTAATCACATAAATCAGAAGTTAAGGAGTTAGTCTAACTCCTTAAACTACCTAATTCTAAAGTATCATTTTCTCATTTACATTTCTTAGAGATTAGACCTGCTTAACCTAGGTTTTAAAGAGTATCAAGTGTCTCATGTAGAAAATTCCTACATATCTACACACACACACACACACACACATACACACACACAATTGTAGAATAAATGAGTTAAGCAAGTTTGTACAATACTAAATATATGAAAGTCATTGCTATTTCTATGTGAAAGTAATGAACAATCTGAAAATGAAGATGGTTCCAATCATAGTATCAAATAGGATAAAATACTTAGAAAAATCAAAAATGAAAGATCTGAACTAAAAATTACAAAATATTGCTAAAATGTGTATTTTTATTGACCAATGTCACCCCATTAAATTGAATTTCTAAAGGAAAAAAAGACGTGATGAACATGTTTCCTGATTGGGAGACTCAATATTGTCAAGATGGCAGTTCTCAAATTGATCAATAAATTATTTAATGCAAAATTCGAACAGGCTTTTTCAGAAAAATTGACAAAATGATTCTAAAATGTATATGGAAATGTAACATTTATAACAACACAATTCTGAAAAAAAAAAAGAAACTAATTTTCACTAAGGAGTCAATGAATAAGAACTATTCATATTTGGTCATTTCCTTCTGACTGTTGTCTAATTTTCCATACCCCTGATTTTGTACCACACAGCTAACAACTAGACTTCAATGTCAATTGTCACTATGCTCTTAGTGACACTTAAATGACCATCATACATATGGTAGAGGCAGAAAGAATAATGCTAGCCTCCCCCAACCATGTTCCCATCCTAATCCCTGGAACCTGAGACTATGTTACATTACATGGAAAAAGGTGTCTTGCAGATGTGATTTGGTTAATGATCCTAACATAGAAAGATTATACTGGATTTCTAGGTGGGCCCACTTTAATCACATGGAACCTTGAAAGCAGAGAACCTTTCAAACTGTGGTCAAAGAAGTATGTAGAAAGAATTGTTGAGATACTCAATTTCTGGCTTTGAAGATAGAGAAAGGGGGAAATGAGCCAAGGAAATCAGGAAGTCTTTTAAGGTGGGAAGGGCAAAGAAATGGATTCTTGCCTCAAAGGAACACAGCCCTGCTGACATCCGTTAACCCAGTGAGGTCATCCCATACTTCTTCTCACCTACAGTAATAGAATATAATAGACTTGGAGTGTGTAAGCTACTAAATTTCACATGAAGATATTGTTATTTTTTGTTTACTATTTTTTAAACAATTAATTTTACATATTAAAGATATAGGGTCCTGGCCAGTTGGCTCAGCAGTAGAGTCAGTCCGGTGTGTGGAAGTCCTGGGTTCGATTCCCTATCAGGGCACACAGGAGAAGCACTCATTTGCTTTTCTACCTTTCCACCTCTCCTTCCTCTCTATCTCTCTCTTCTCCTCCCACAGCCAAGGCTCCACTGGGGCAAAGTTGGACCGGGTGCTGAAGATGGCTCCATGGCCTCCGCCCCAGGTGCTAAAATGGCTCCGATTGCAGCAGAGCAACACCCCAGATGGGCAGAGCATCGCCTCCTGGTGGGCATGCCGGGTGGATCCTGGTTGGGTGCATGTGGGAGTCTATCTCTCTCTCTCTGCTTCTTAATTCGGAAAAAAAAGAAAAAAATATATATATATATTGAAAAATTTGAAAACAGTTTTGATAGCAATACTGTTGTCAATTACTAAACAGAGAAATTCAGTGTTAACATGAAAATCAAATTACTCAGTGTCTGTATTTTAAGATATTAAAATTATTCACTGTCCCAAGGTGATTTCATTTCCTACGAAACTTTTAAATCCCCCCACCCCGAAGGATTATCATTGCTTCTAGCTCCACCAAACTACACTATGCCTATTGTTTAAAAACTTCCCAATTAACATGCATGTATGCTTTGACGACATAGGTCACATGACAGACAGATACTCCCTCCCTGACTTTCTGGAGAAAGAAAAGGTAGATGTTGTTGTTGAAAATGAGGAAATTACAAATCAACCCTGCCTATACTTTTTATACTCAAGGCAGCACCTAAGACTCTCACCTTAGAACACACACCACCATTCAGCTGCTGAAAGTAAAGTACTAGCTAACTATAATTTGACTCTTCATCAGGGAAATATGCCACGGGAAGATTATCTTTATTTCAGAAGAAGCATTGATATAAAGACAGATAAAAGTTTTTCAATTTATCTTTTTTAATTCTTGAATCATGAGGACAATATTTTGCTGTTTATGGGTACAAAACAGCTCTGTCCTAGGTGTACAAGGGTATACATAAGTCTGTAACATTATTAGCTACAGTGAATTGACTTTACTAGACAGCATAGCAAAGTAGGAGTAACTAAAGAAATATTTTAATAATGCTTTAAAATAACATGAAGTCAATGAACGCTTGAATGTACAATTTACTCTGTCAAAATATAAACGTAGGTCAGCTTATGTGTGTGAATCACACTGTCAGTCTCAACACAGCCATGTGTCTTAGGAATGTATGCGACAATTTGTAAGTGATTCTCTAAGGGGCATACTGAAAGCTTCCAAAAGTACCCCAGATATTTGGTCATAGATAAGGGATCAACTTTAAGGCAATCTTCCAAGTGAATGTAAACTTTTCTGAAGTGGCTTTTCTAGTAAAGTATTACTGTTGTGAATACTCTGCACTTACTTACAGAGCCCTTGTATATTTTTAGTAGCACATTACCACCCTAATTGTCACATTTTTAAAATTAGCTTTAAAATCCTGCAATTATAAAAATGTCTGGGGTGCTTTTACTCTGTAAAACGTGAAGCAGGCACTTTCTGTTTTCTTCTCTGTAAATCCTAAATAGTTTCTCCTAACAACAGTTTTTATCTCCAGCTAGACTTGTTTTTCTATCACTGTGTTCTAAAGACTGTGTTCACCTATTGAGAAGTAATCATTTGCCTACCATTTGTCTAATCTAAATCTGAGTTTAGAATGTCTTTCCATAGGTCATTTGCTACAGAAGCATTAAAATAAATAGTGCTACTCTTTGAACATTTTTCAATGTGAGGACATTTTTCTGTGTGTTACACTTTTTTTTTTCCAAAGTAATTTTCAGAGCATGTGAACTAAACTGACTACACTGGAGAAGTGGATACAGGCCATTATGAGAGTCCCCTTGTCACGACCAACTAGTTTCACTTAATCTCCTTCTTAGCCTTGTAATTGGCAGAGACCACCAGGTAATTATCTGGATTCATGTCCTTAAGGGTTGGAGATTTGCTCTGGATGGGGGATATTTTGCCATCCACGCGGGAGATCTGTAGCATCCGGCAGGGGTCGTGTTTCAACAAATACCCTGCAAAAGTTTCCCATCCTCCTCCCACACGGACCATGACATGTTTGTTGTGCAGCATCTGAAATGAAAGGAGAGCACAGGTGTTACATTCTGAGAATTCTCACAGTCTCTCAACTCAACGTTCAGTTCTAAGGGTTGTTACTGGCTTTAGTCTGTCTTGTTTTTTTGTGCCCATGGCTTATCTATTCAATACTTGGTCACACAGTGTCACAGTACAGGAAAACAGCTTTCTTTTGGCCATGCCAGTGGATCACGGGGACACATCCCAGAATCCAACTTTGCCCTGCTGTATGAATCAGGGTCTATGGACAATCCCTTGATGGCTTTCATGTGTCCAGGCTTCTCTCTGACACCTGATATCCCGTTATAGGCTCATCTCTGCCCCCATTTCTGGTTACTGCCTCAGATAGATGCTTCATTCTCTCCACCAGGGGAGCTTTATTCCCTATTGCCCCAGGCCTTAAAAAGCCATGGCAATATCTGCTACTGAATACGATGCTAATAATCACACAAATATTTGATACCAAATAAAACTGAAAATGCATTCAAAGAAATTAAAGTCTTCCAAGTCAGGGTGTTATCGAATGGCCAAATATTTTTTGTTTTCCTTTCCTTTTATTCTTTCCAATAACCTCAGGATATATCATTTTAGGAAAACTTACCTGCAAGTCCATGAGCTGTTTAAAGCTCCAGGTTAACAACACTACTGGTTGAAAAGTGAAGAATATAGAGTTCTTTCTTTCTATCTTGTAAAAACGTGTCAGAGTTGAGGAAGTTTGGCGTGGAGAGCCGAAGAACCTGGTCTTGGCATCTCTCCAAGATTAGCAAGTGTAAGATGATGGGGAGATGCTGCCCCATCACCATAGACCCTGCTGACCTGCTCCCCTGCCCACAGTATTATGAAGACACGCTGGCAATGTAATTTCCAGAAGAGGATGTAGTTGTATGAGAGGACTGGGGAGTGGGTGCAATCTATTTAAATGTTTCTCACTCTATGTCAGCTTGCAATCTGGTGTCTTTGGCTCCCACTGAGCAGGGGGATATCTTGAGTGTCATTCCTGCTTTCCTTTACTTGTTGAAAATCTGCTGAAAGTTTTATATCTGTATGCCCAGATCCACAAAATCTTACATGTGTGTTTAGGGGTTTCACAGACTCCCAGAAATCCACCCATGAACTCAAGCTGAGAAATTCTGAATCATGTGGTTGACACAAAGCTGTTTACAAAATCAAATAACAAATGTGCTAACTATCAATAACTAAAACTATTAGACTCAGGAGGATTATATTAAATGCATTACTGGTTATTCCCACTCAGAGTATCAGTATTTGGTATAGAAAATTCTTAGAAAACATGTTCAAGCTAGAAGTCTTTAAATTTATTTTAGCATAAGATTCTACTCATTAAACAAAATCTCAGTGGGAGCCCCTGGAGTACAAAGCAGATAAAAGCAGTAAGAATATAGCTTGTAACTACCTTGCCTCTTCTGGTCTTATCAGTGGTACAAAGTTTGTGCTTTTCAGAAGAAGACATTGAAGCGAAGATCTATTATGTGATTTGCTCAAAATAAGACCCAGACTTTCTGACTCCCTATCTAGTGCTTTTCCCTCAACAGTTCCTCCTTATAATAAAGAATCTATCCAGGCTGTTATAGTTTTCCTGGCCTATTCCCATTCCAACAAGTTCCTGTGGGTGCCCCTACTCCCAGCTTCCAAACCTTGGAGTTGCTGGAACAAAGGCCAGTGCCAAAACCGGCCTGTGACCCTTCCTCCCACTGCTCCCTGAGAGAGGCTTCGCCTATTGTTGAAATCCTGCACCACTTAGCTCTGCAAATTGTATTGAAGAATTGCCTCCAATGGTATGAATGCCTCTGGCAGAACGATGAGATTCACTTCAGTGTGAGACTATTTCAACCAGAAGGAACTACCAGTCAGTTTTAAATAAATAGTTAACTCTGGAAAACAGTAAAAGAAATGTTTTTCCTTCTGGAATATACAAGTGTTTAAGAACAAACTCTACTGGCAGAATCTTTAATGTATCCATAGCCCCATGCAAAGGGGATCCATCATGAAACACAGTCATATTGAATGTGCAGATCACAGGAATTAAATTTCTGCCCATCTTCCTATAGCTAATCGGCAACCTGCAGTTTGCTAAGAAAGTCAGTGGACAAACCGGGCACCAGTTTCAAGCATAGGATTAAGGTCCATAGGGATTTCCAACCCTGACTATAGAAGTCCCCTGTCTTTTCTTAGTATGTGCTCAATCTCAAGAAAAAAACTTTAACACCCACTTGCATCTCCATAAACAAAATCCCTATTGTTTAATCTAAAAGCAAATCAACATGCTCTAAACCAAATCACTCTCAACCCTTCCCTCCCCGCCAATGCTTGCCTACAAAACCCCAATCTTGGATCAAGTATATAAACCATCTTTCTAAACCGGGGTGGAGCTGCCGAGCTCTGCCAGAAGAACCCTATCCAACTCCAAGATTAGAGACATTAGGCCAGTTGCAATTAACTAATTCTTTTCCTTTTTGGTTTCAGCTCCATTTTCACCTCCTCTCTCATTATTTTCAAATACACTCCCATCTCCACTGTCATCAGTCTACTGATGGCTTCACCTTTATTAGGCCTGGCTTTCTCTTTTGTGGCACCTCCCCTGTTATGTGACTTCAATCTACATTTTCCCCACCTTTCCCATTACAGAAAAGTCTTTTTAAGGTCAGTTCCTCCCCCTGCCTCTAATTCCCACTGCCACTCATGCAGAACCTTGCTGCCTGGAACACCCCTCTCTCTTCTCGCTCTCCAATTTATTGTGTGATGGTCCATAAGCTTCAGGAAATAAATATTCCCAGGCTTCTCCCACTCTTGTATAAAGCAAAACTCTTCTCCTTGTACCCCAGGCTATGCTGTTCTCATGCCTTCTCCTTACAGCTGATATTCCTGATAGTTCAATCTACACTCCATGCTTTACTTCTAACTTCCTATTGCCTGTCTAACCCACAGTAGGCTTTGCTCCTGCCGCCACCTTTTCACTGACTGCACTGGGAAAGGGAACCAGATGGCTTCTTGAACTGTCAACTCCACTGGATGATCCCTAATCCCTCTCATTTTCCATCTCTGATAGTATCGACCACTCCTTCCTTGAAACTCCCTACCCCTTGATTCTCTAGGACAGGACCCTTTGCCCTGGATCTCCTGCTACCCAGCTATCTGAATGTTCTTCCTCTGCCTCATTCATAGGTTCTATTTCTTCTATTTTGAAGTTTTGCTGTTGTAAAGAATCCCGAAGGATTCTATCTGTCCTCCACTGCTTTCCTCATTCTAACCACTCTGTTTGCATCTTTACGGTTTTTGCTATCATCGACTTTTGTTTCCGGACTATAACTCTAGCCCTTGCTGCTTCCCTGAGATTCCAAATGCAAAGACGTTCTACTCTATTACCCTCCACTGGGAGGCCCCACAAGCCCTTCTTAGTAAGGTCCACGGCATGGGCATCTCTGTAACCAAGCATGTACATTCACCTCCTGAATGTTTCTCAGGGTAATTGTTATCATCGGTGCTCTTTCATTCAATGCCTCATCTTTCCCCAGGCTACTATAAATGCCTAACTGCCTCTAGCCTTGCCCTCTCCATCTATTTACGAAACTACTACCAAAAGGAATTCCTGAAAATGCAAATTTGATTGGTTGTCTCCTGCCCAAACACCTTCACCAGCTCCCTCTGTCCTGTAGGCTGAGCTGCAGTTCCTTTTATTTGCATGAATTATTCTCTGTGAGCAGCCCTGAAAGCTTCAGCTGCCCTGCCCTGAGATCTGGGAACCATGAATTCTTTTAGTTCTCTGCCCAGGAAACATGTACCTTCTTTTTGCACATTTTCCAGACTTGCCACTAATTGTGGACTTTCTGCTTTGCCCTCCTTATTTACCAGGACCACAAACCTTTCCCAATGCAAACGTCACCTCGACCTGAAAAATTTTCCATGATCACACCCCTCATCAGAGAAGTGAAGAAAAATAAGTTCTAGTTACTCTAAATCCTCCTCCATGTATGTTGCAAACAGTGGTTTTGCATATTAGATCTATTCTGGCTGCTACTAGTTTTTTTACAATTGGACTCATTCCTTGCTGTGCCACTGATTCTAACAAAAGGAATGAGACTCCTACTGACAGCAACATCTTTCAATGTGGAAGGGGGGTTGGAGGAACAAAGGTTTCATTTCAATATTTCTCCCAGTGGCCCAGATGTTCTAGAAGCAGATCTGGGCTGTTACAAACATGGCAAACATTTTCTATTTTGATGTCTATGATTAACATACATTTCTTGCCCCTGAGAAAAGACTCAGTCTCCCTCAAGGTTATGTTTCTGTTTTTTAGTAATTTTTCTCAGTAATGGGAAGAAGCTTTCCCATTCTTATCAAAGGTATTTTGTTTTATGACTTTGTCCTCTCATAATGCTTCCTTATGTGCTGTTTTCATAGAAGGCCTCTTACTGTGCACCAGGGAACGAGGACCTTGTTTCTTTAGATGACATAGTTGCAATATCAGAGGACATACTATGTGCCAGGTAATCAACAAATATGCCTTAAAGTAAATTTCTAAAAAAATCATCAAGGTCATTGGCAATACTCTCATTTTACAGAGGGGTTTCCCCAGAGCCAGGTTAGGAATCACATCTGCCTTATTCCCAGTCTAGTACATAAATTTATTTATTGAGCTGTATTAATCCAAAAAATTATTACTTAAAAATGAATCCAAGCCTGACCAGTAGGCGGCACAGTGGATGGAGCATCGAACTGGCATGTGGAGGACCCAGGTTCAAAACCCCAAGGGCACAGGCTTGAGCACAGACTCATCTGGTTTCAATGCGGGCTCACCAGCTTGAGTGCAGGGTCGCTGGCTTGAACATGGGATCATAGACATTACTCCAGGGTTGCTGGCTTGAGGCCAAGGTCACTGGCTTGAGCAAGGGGTCACTCAGTCTGCTATAGCCCCCGGTCAAGGCACATATGACAAAGCAATCACTGAACAACTAAGATGCCACAACAAAGAATTGATGCTTCTCATCTCTCTCCCTTTGTGTCTGTCTGTCCCTCTCTCTGTCTCTCTTTAAAAAAAAAAAAAAGAATCCAATATTTAACGGTGGGTGAATCACCTAATATATTGACCCAGCTGTGGCTTATAACGTCAGATGAGTGCTAACTTTTTCTTACAGGTGCAATGCACATTTTTTCAGGCTACAATACGTTTACCTGCAGTCTAGAGCCACTTTTCAATTTTATTTTCCTGACATCATAAGGTAAAAAAAATACTCTCATAACCACTCATAACCAACAAGTTCTGTAGCTCCTCCAGATACTTAATGCAAAGAAAAAAAGTGGGTGGAAAGGGAACTAAGTTCATCCTCTCATATCAACTTAGCACATAATGGAAAGTTCTAAAATTGTAAAAATGGTTAGTCAATAACTCCCTATAAGTCTTGATGTCACTACAGTATCAGAGGGTCCAGCACTCTGGCTGTCATGATATGTGCTAATAGGATTTCAGAAAATAAGATTTTCTCCCTAATTATAGAGCTTAGAGAGACAGACTAAAATAACATCGTGTACAGTAGATATTAAAAGCTTAAAGGAAGACAAAGTAGGTATTTTTCTTCTCTTGATGACATTAATTAGTCTTTAAAAACATCAACTCATCTTCTGTTGACAAGGCACAGCTGATACCTATATAGATCACAGAAAATGGGGAAAAATTGTCACCTAGGAGAGCCAGAAAATTTTATGGATTTATTGGTAACGCATTTGATTTTTAAAGTGACCAAGCTGTATAACATACTATACCAGCAACAGAGCAAGTAGAAACACCACCAACAGAAATAAATAATGACTAGCAGGACGTGGGTTTTTTTTGATAAACAGAATTTAAAGTGAAATATATGTTCGTATCTGGTAGCTTAATTTCCTTAATTCGCCAGCATAGATCTGCTTGAATGTTTACATCTGTCCTAAATCAGAATTCCTACGAAGTGCTTCAGGTGTCACCACCTTCTCAGGACAACACTGACAAATCTGTTTCATTCTGGTTTGAATCTTCTGTCAGTGACCTTGAAAACAGACAAGCAGGAGTCTCTGGCAAGAGCTCTGAATACCCATGTCATTAGACCCTGAGATGTAAAAGCTTTCCGGCAGGGGGCTCTCCTGCTCTCTCACACTTCACTAATCCCCCCTGTGGCCCAGTGCCAGAGTGATTTTTCTAAAAAGAAAATCTAATCATGCCACTGCCTGGCTTAAAACCTGTGAGTAAGGTTCTCTGTAGGGTTTCTCAGCCATTTTTAGCTCCCACACCACCTGAGGAACGTGACTCATTCTCAGCACTTTGTGGCAAAGATCCTGGGAGAGCAGTACTGGCTGCGCACCCACCTCTGTGTGGAGGACCGAGGTAGAAGCTGCATCTCTAGGGCGGGCAAAGCGTACGTAATTTGGAGAAAGAATTCACCAGCAATTCTGATGATACCCCCTCTCCTACCTCCGTCCCATCAATCATTCTGATGCACAAGGCACTTTATGACCCAGCTACAATTCTGTCCCTACCTTCTTTCTCTTCATGCCAGAATGCCCACACACCGTTGTGAAGGTTGTGCACTGGGCAGCTATGTGGCCGTACTGTGGTCCTTCTTGTCTGTGCTCATGCCCCCTCCAAATGACCTACCCTACAAATGTGCTGAATGCCTTAGAATCCCCTGAAATTTCCATGCTTTTCTACATACAGAAAAAAAATGCTCCACCTTCACCAGGTGAATTGAAATGAAGTCTTTTTCTTTGGCAATTCAACAAATATTTATTTAAGTGCCAGGCAAAGTTATTCCTTTCTAAATTCCATACCCTACTGTTTGTCCCTAGCATACAGTGGGCACTCAATAAATGTTTATGGAATGAATGAACGAATTAACAAAGTTAACACCTACTAATGCTGCATGCAGGCATCACTGGATGGACTACCTTTGCACTGTCTAACCTTTAGATTACCCTCTTTGAACCTGAGATTTTCCTTCAAAATGCCTTTAATCTTTTGTTGCCTTCTTTACTTGTCTATTTTCCTAAAGGGTCACATCCTTTGTATACCTGGCAAAAATTACAATATGTGATAAGTAGAAGATGTTACTCATTTTTGGAAATATAAAAAAAGGAAAAGATGAAATGATTTGCTTTTAGAAGAGACAGTGAACAAAGCTAGGATGAGAAGGATAACCCACATGAATTATTGCTTAGAGCAGGGGTCGGGAAACTTTTTAGCTGAGAGAGTCATGAACACCACATATTTAAAAATATAATTCCACGAGAGCCATACAATGACCCGTGTACGTTACGCATTATCCAATAAAAATTTGGTGTTGTCCCAGAGGACAGCTGTGATTGGCTCCAGCCACCCGTAACCATGAACATGAGCAGTAAGAAATGAATGGATTGTAATACATGAAAATGTTTTATATTTTTAACATTATTATTTTTATTAAAGATCTGTCTGCGAGCCAGATGCAGCCATCAAAAGAGCCACATCTGGTTCACGAGCCATAGATTCCCGACCCCTGGCTTAGAGAACAGCTTGAAAGAAAGATAGATTTGGGGCCAAAGAATGAAGCTGGGACAGGAATTATACAAAAAAAGAGGGTGATTCTGTTGTGAATCGATTTTAAAAATGAACAAGAAAGAGAAATAGAAGAAGGCGGAAGGGAGAAGAAAATATCCGGACTGAATCCAGAATTAATCACATCGTTGTCTTCATGATCCTCTTCTCAAATCCTTATTACACCTGGAATGCATTGTAACAAATATTGTTCACTATAGTGACAAATGACTTAATAACAATTTCACCCCTTCCTTTTCATCTTTTAATGCCTGAGTGTTTGGGGTCACTCAGCACATCTTCAGCTCTCATTGAGCCCTTCCCCACTTATCTAACCACAAAGGCTCATATTTATGCTCATTCTACGAACCGCTCTCCACCCCAGCCATCCTTTTGAGAGACAATCATCTCTGACATTGGTAGCCTAAAGAGACAACATACCTAAATTTAGATCAGTTCCGCCTCCTGGGATATCATATGCTTCCTAATACTTCCTTGTCAATCCTGTTCCCTGTGTTTTTACAAGCCATCACAACTTGACTGAAAATATTGTTTTTAGAATGCAGACATCTGCTCTCCAGAGAAAGAGTGTTAGATTAATTTATAGGACAACAGACTGTGTCACTATCTAGTACTCTCCTGAAATGGCATATGTTCAAAATTGGGCAGCTGGGAATTCAGCTATCTGCCTAAGGTACCCTGACACATGGAGAAGTAAGATGGCAGGTGTTCAATCACTAGTTTGCTATGGTGAAAGCCTGATACTTGCATTTTTTCACGTAAAGTGATCAGATTACCTGTTAATAGGGCAACCGAGGCTCTGTTAACCACAGCTGACATGTGAGGACTTGTTTGTCAAGGGTTGGGGATTCATCTCCTCGTCTCTAGCTATTTAAAATTATAAATGGTTAAATACTACCCAAATAAGTAAGATTTTAGAATTACTGCTTACCATGTACATTTCATAGTCACTGTCTCATAGTTTACTTTCTAAACAATGTTTTATTGATTATGCTTTTTTCTTATATAAAGCTTCAGAGAGACGGCGTAACAGGTACCATTTGGTCTCAATCAGACTGCTTAAATATGATTACTAGTGACTAGTTGTACAACTCTGAGACATTAATTAACCTCTCTATGGCACAGCTTTTCATCTGTGAATTGATTATAATAATTTCTTCTTTCTAGAGTTATTTGGACAAAGATAACAATATTTGTAAGCATATAGCAAAAGTTTCTGGCATGTCATACTCAGTAGCTGGCCATTGTTGTAGTTGTTATTATTATTATTATTAAAACAATAATATTGTTGTGATAATAATGATAGACTTCTTATAAAGTTTATTTAATTTAATTCTTGGAGCAACTTTAAGTGGATTGCACTATTATCTACATTTACAGATGAGAATATGATAGCTCAGAAATAACTAAGTAAATGCCCAAGATCACCTCCCTAGGAAGTGACAAGATTTAGATTTGAACCTGATTCTCTCTGACTTCAAAGACAGTGCTCATTACCATGTCACTAGACACACTCAAGGACTTTTTGCCAGAGGTCATAGTTGTCCGGGTTCTCATCTAGACTCTTTCCATGGGCATTTATTTTCTTTAGGAATACATGTTGACATTGTATGATGTCTCCATGGCTGACTGCATTGCTCAGCTCTGCACATACCCCAGACACAGATCAGAGAAGGTATTTAATACATGCTTGGCAAAATGTATTTGAATTTGAACCTGACGAGTCACCCATACAAAAAAAGAAAATATTGAAAATTAGGTTCCTCCCCAGGGCTTTGCCCTGGGCCCCACACTCCAAGAGGAAAACATGTAGGAGAGATATCCCTGACAATCTGCAAACTACTTGGTCTTGTATCATGTCATCTTGCTGTCACGCCTCCTCAGTGCTTCAATAGGCTGGTATTACTATTCCCGTTGCACAACTGGAGATACAGAGGTTTAAAGAGTTAAGTGAGTGGTTCATGAACACACAGCAAAAAACACAGATCTAGTCTTCTGATTCCCAGCTGTGTGACTTGTTGTCTTTAGTAATAAATGCTACAGTAGGGAAAATGCAATCCTCACACTCTCCTTGGAAGGATGAACTAATGTGGTTCCATGAATGGTCATAGCCAATCCTCCAGCAGGAACAGGCCTGCAGTCAGAAATCTTCTGGCTATTGAAGCTGCTCGGAAAAAAATGTTTCTGGCCTGCTTTTGTTGTTTCCTACTGAGGAAGTTCACTTCCCAGTCTCACTGTAGACAAATGACTCTTAGTAAGCTTCCTTCTGGAAGCAAATAGAGAACAGTAGCAGCAGATGAATGCAATGGTCAACTGGCAAAAAGGTCCATTTGCATCTTCTTGAAAACATGTGTAAGAGCCCTTACTGCCAACTGCCTGTTGGTTCTCATCTACTTGTTATGTAAGGTTTCCATTTTCCCAGCTCTGCAACAAATAAAATTAAGAAGCCTTCGCTGCAATCTAATCACCCGTCTGTGGCACCATTTCAGACAGGGAAGGCAAAGTTATGATAAATATTTTATAGAACACTCAGCACAATGAAAGCAACACGGTGCTGGAAAGAAGAGCTGCTTAGAGGGAGGATTTGCAGCTGGTGTTTACCAGGCTGAAACTATTGTAGAATGTATCCATTCCCAAAATGCAGCAACTATTTAGGAGGAAGAGCAGGGATTTGAGGGGCAATGAAAATCCATTCCTTCCACTAATCAAATGTCTGTCCGACTCAATCTGAACTTCCATTCTCTCCTTCAAACACTGATGCCAAACTCAACAGACTGAAATCTGTACTCAGAGAGGCACAAGGTATTTTGTGACAATGATACACACCAGTGATTTCCAACCTGGTGTCTTCTTGGGTCCTAAAAAAATTAACAACAGTACCTGTAATCCAAAAACTATTACTTTGCTGCTGTTTTTCATGTCCCTTTAGTACATTGGTAGATACATGAAAATGGAAAACAAAGTATTACTAAAATACATTCAGATCTTTTCTATTGACAAAAATATTTAAAAGCATAAGTCTCCTTCCCCTTAAAACCCCAATCAAATGAAAGGCAAGGAATAAAAATGTTATAAAGCCACAAGACAAAGGGAAAATTGAGAGGATATAACATCACAGAAGGAGACTAAAAGTTGACTTCGGCAGAAGTTGGATCAGAGGTGCTCTAGTCTAGGGGATGACACAGGCACAGGATGAAGAGATATATGATAAAGCAAATACAGCAAAATGTCCATTATAGAGCCCAGATGCTAGTTCTGTGGCATTGACTTCTGTGCATGTTTGAAATTTTTCACAATAAGTAGGTAGAAGAAGATTTCGTCCTGAATCCAATCTCCACTGCTCTCTCCCTAGTCCAGGGTTCTTTCATCTCACCTGGGTGACCGTGGTGAAACTTCCAACTGCTCTTCCTGCTTCTTTGTCCCTTGAGGTATTCTCAACTGAGAAACTAGAGGGATCTTGTTAAAACAGAAGCCAGCTCATGCCACAACTCCACTCAAACTCCTGCAGCGCTCCCATACCCAGTGGTCTCCAAGTTCCTATATGGTCTGGACCCCTGGTACCTCTCTGACATCATGTCTTATCACTGGGCCCCTAATAGGCTCTGTTGCAGCCACGCTGGCCCCTTCGCTCTTTCTCAAGCACTCCAGAGTTACTCCAGGCATGCTCCTGACTTGGTAGAGCAAACGCCTTACCTCCTTCATGCTCTTGCTAACCTCTCATATTCTCAATGAAGCTTACCCTAATCACTCTTTTAAAATTGCAGAATGTTCCTGGCATTCCCAATCTGCCTTGCCCGGCCCTACTTTTCCTTCTTGACTTCAGCATGATATTTGCCACTTTCTAGCAAGCTCTACAACTTACATATTATGTTTATTGTTTATACAGTATAATCCCTCCTAACTAGGGTTGTCAGATTTATCATATAAAACATAAAAGAATATCCAGTTGAATTTATATTTCAGATAAACAATGAAGAACTTTCTTAGACTAAGTATGTCCCCTACAATATATGAAACATACTCGTACTAAAAAGTATTTGTTCTTTATCTGGAATTCAGGTGAAACTATGCACCTTGTATTTTATTTTATGTGGCAACCCCCCCCCCCCCCACACACACACACAAATATAAAGTCCTCAAGGGAATCAGGGATCTACCATTTTATTCTCTGATATATTTTCGCTCCTAGAACACTGCTTTTTCATAAGGTATGTTCAAGAAATATGTATGTATTGAATGCATGAATGATTACACATTTTCTCAGGATGACCTCTAGGAAAACAATGGAGTAACTGGCAGAAGACACGTGATCCAGGAAATAAGGCATTCACTGTAAGAAGAGATTAAAAAGATTCAGTTTACACAGTGAAGCCAACTTGGGAAAGGAGGACATATGGAAGGATCAGAAATGAAACTGTCAGATGAACTGCTGTCTTCCTGTGACGTCACTGAGATGGGTTTTACAGCTCTCCAAGGGGATCTGGTAAGAGCTTCTTAGTCATACAACAACACACTGGGACATTACTGACTTCCAGGAAAATAGAAATTGTTACAAAAGGGAAAGTAACTAGGGCACACTGCAATATTTACATGATCATTATAAAGTAAGTGCTGAGTCCTGACTGGACCAGCATTGCGATATCACAATGAGGCTGGACAAACGGGAGGAGGAGAAGTATGAGTGTTTGGTGGGGTGAGGCGGGGCCGTGACGTTGCTATTCACCATCTTCCTACTCCTGCTACCCTGGGGCTTAGGAGTAAGCCGTGGAAAATGTCTAAAATTAAAAAGAAATAAGGTACAGCAGCATAATTATGTGTTTTAGAACCTTGAAGGCAAATAAAAGAAGAAATAGCTCTAAGAGGTGAAACTAGCTGCTTCTGGGGAGAAGTCAGGAGAAAAAGGAATGAAAAGGGAAGAAAAAGAATAGGGCAAATTTGCTTTCTTAGTCATACACCTTATAGCACCATTCTATTAACTATATACACATATTTCTTAATAAAAATTAAAGTAAAAATACTCATTCTACTTAAAAAGATGAAAAATGAAAAAAAAGAATGTCTAAAACATCAATATATGTAATATAAATACTCCTGAGGCACTAAAGGCTTCCCCTTCCTATAATTTAGTTTCTCATGCTATGTAACCAGTTCAAGAGCATCGAGGAAAAATATAAACCAACCTCACCTATCAACATATATGGAAAAATATTACCTTTTGTATATGGATTTTAAAAAGCAAATCTTTTGTCTTTACCTCCCACATAGCTATTCTCTTTGTTGCACATTGTAAATTCCTGTTCTGAATTCAAAACTTTTTCTTCACTGAATATTCTATTTCTGTCATTTCTTTTCCAATATGAGTAGGTGAAGTTTAAAGTTTCCAACCTGTTCCCATTTAAAGATGAAGTCCAAGAGAATTAAACAATGCATAACTGACTACATCTATCCATTCTTGCTTCAGGGACTGGTCACATGCTCACCTATCAATGAGCCTATTGTTCTATGGGGCCACCCAGAGGTCCCTGAAGGGAGGATGACACAAATTCTCTTGATAAAAGTCACAAATAACTAATGCCCTAGGAAGTTATTGGCAGAAACTGCCTGCTCAAATTCCTGTTTTCAGACATGACTTCACAGAGTTCCTATGGTGATTTTCTTTGTTCTTAAATTTGCATTTACCTCCAAGAATTTTGGTATATCTTCCTTTGCCAAAGTTCACACTAAAATTTTCACTAGCCCATCTTCTATTTTTATATTTACATATTTTTATATCTCTTTTCTCCCATTTTTAGAATTTTGGTCATGATTTTCTAATATTTTTCATGTGTGTTTATACAGGTGTGTCATATACACATAGAGAAAAAAAGTTATACGATTTGATATAAATATATATGCACCATCCTCAACCCTCTGTCTTTTCTCCCTTCAACTACTATTACAGGGATGTTGTTGGATTAACGAGGGCCTGGCTGGAACACTGGGATCACTTTCTATTGCTTTATCTTTATAGTCCATCTCTCTCAAATGACAAAATCCACAGAGCAGATCCTCAGCCATGCGGGTCCCTTGGCCACTTCCTTTTTTTTGCTCAATAGTCCATTGCACACAATCTGTTCCTGTTTGTACAAACATCTTCACATATTTCAGGAACTTAGATGCATAGCAATATCTCTCCAGGTTGATAAGAAACCATAGTTTTCTAATAAAACACCATCCTGTGTCCCTTTTCTAAAAAAAAAAAAAAATTCATTCAGTTTTTAGAGAGAAGAGAGAGAGTGAGAAGGGGGGGGGGAGCAGGAAGCATCAACTCCCATATGTGCCTTGACCGAGCAAGCCCAGAGTTTAGAACCAGTGACCTCAGTGTTCCAGGTTGATGCTTTATCCACTGCGCCACCACAGATCAGGCCCTGTGTTTCTTTTATTCTAAGTTAAGTAATGATGTTGAAGGAGCAACAATATCTACTCCTTACTGACAAGTCTAATCTCTATTGCCTAGTGGTTTGTTTCCAATTCAGCTAACTCTCCGTGTACTTGTTTATGTAAGAGCCTCCTATACAGACTCCACAGCTCACCTGCTAAAAGAAATGCCACCATTTTGGCAGCACGAAGCCGTATCCTCAGCTGCAGTATCTAGGGAGGCAAAGCTGGCATGGTGTCATTCCCTCTGATTCTGCTCCTTCCTGATTTAGTCCTAAGTGTCATCTTTTGTTTGTTCTAATATCTTTTAAGGCCAAGGCTCTTTTCTGTCACTTTGTGAAGCATGCCCTCTAGCATCTAACCAGTTTATGTAGTAAGATTAAAAAAAACATTTTGTAATTAATGTTAAAGTCATATTAGTGGCCTCCAGATTCAAAGATCTCTCCTTGTTCCCTTTGTACGTAATATGATTAATACACAGTATTTCACGGAAATGGATATTCCATATTTCACCCATTAGCTTCTGGCAGTACTTACTGAAAGCACAAGTATGATCTCAAAGACCTCAGCACTGAGGCTTACAAGTTGTGATGTGCTATCCATCTACACCAACCTGGCAGTGGTCTTGGAGGGGTGACATCAGCACCTAAAACCCTCCCCTCACCCCTCTTTAGTTAACTTCTCCTTTTAGGGAAATCTCCCTCCCCTGTATTCATTTTCTAGCTCTTTCCACGGTCTCACAAGTCTCCATTATCCAGTCTCTTAGCACCTATACCACCTATTCATTCTTAAATCGCAAACCTGCCACCCCTTCTTCTCTGTGTCTCTTCTATCCTAAGAGATATTTGGGAAGGGAATTTCATGTTGCCTGATCTTTCTTTTCATTTTGATCCTATCTGATCTTTTATGGCAGCTATTTCTGCTAGAATGTCTTCACTTTGTACAAGTCTTCTTGTTATCTCTGTTCTCGGTGTTATTTTTACTCAACTCTCCTGTTGTGCCTGCTTATAGGCTCTGTTTTTTTGTTTGTGTGTGTGTGTGTGTGTGTGTGTGTGTGTGTGTGTGTGTGTGTGTCAGAGACAGAGAGAGTCAGAGAGATGGACAGATAGGGACAGACAGACAGGAAGGGAGAGAGATGAGAAACATCAATTCTTCGTTGTGGCTCCTTAGTTGTTTATTGATTGATTTCTCATATGTACCTTGATAGGGGGCTACAGCAGATCGAGTGACCCCTTGCTCGAGCCAGTGACCTTGGGCTCAAGCTGGTGAGCCTTGCTCAAACCAGATGAGCCCCCACTCAAGATGGCGACCTCGAGGTCTTGAACCTGGGTCCTCCATATCCCAGTCCAACACTCTATTCACTGTGCCACCGCCTGGTCAGGCTAGGCTGTGTTTTATTTCCAGGTTTCTTTAACACTCTGCAGCAAAAGCAGAGTATCATATTTTGGATTTCTTTTGATCCTAACAGTACTGTAATCATCTCCCACATGCCACTGCCAAGCTTGTGCTGGTACGGGTTTAAAAAGGAGGCTACAAAAGCACATTGGGGACATTTTCAGCCTGATCGCTGAGAGGCAACAATTCTTGTGAATATTTCTTGCAGGAGATGACTTGAGTCTCAGAGAAAAGGAGGATTTTGTTGGATAAAGAATGGCATCCCAGGCTGAGGGAAAAGCACGTGTGAAGGAAGAGACAGGGAAGCAGCATGACCTGTGTTTAACACTGAGTAGCTCACTATTATCACAGCTAAAATGTGAGAGCAATGAGGAAGCACTGTTAGAAGGTATGTCCAGTGAGAAAAGTCACCATGTGTAATATGCCTTTGAATGGCTCTCTATGCACATGGAATAGGGAGGGTCCCGGATAGGTTTTAAGCAAAGGAACGGCATGACAAGATCTCTATTACACAAAGATTCTTCCAGTAGATTCATGGTGAAGTCAAGACCTGGAGCAAGAAAGATGAGATGAGGGGCATTTCCAGTATTTAGGAGAAAGGTAAAAATGACTGAGACTTAGACTGAGGTGAAGGGAAAGGGACATTCTGAAGTGACCTTTCTACTGCACTCACACCACCAAACTGTAGGTTATCTAATCCATCCTCTGACCTTGATTTTGCTTTTATAAGCAACAACATTAAATAGTAAGCTGTTTCAACCCTTTATCTTGAAATCTCTTCTAGTTCAGGGTGGAATATCACATAGGGGATTCCAGGACTTAAAGGGGCTTCTCTTAGGGATGAGCTAGAAAAAATCTCAGTCAAGAATAAAGGAAGGTTTGAGGAATGCCTTAGTGCATATGGCTTTGGATCAAAGACAAAGAGAATAGACTCAAACAAGACAGACAAACAGAAAGGCCAGCTCACACTAAGCAGTTGCCAAGACCAACAGACTTTAATTTCTACTATCTCTCAAATCAGTTTCATATATTCTCAGTATCATGAACCATTAACAGATAATTGCTCTTTTTGTGTGTGTGACAGAAACAAAGAGAGAGACAGATAGGGACAGACAGGTAGGGAGAGAGAGATGAAAAGCATCAATTCTTCGTTGTGGCACCTTAGTTGTTCACTGATTGCTTTCTTATATGTGCCTTAACTGGGGGGCTACAGCAGAGCAAGTGACTCCTTGTACAAGCCAGTGATCTTGGGCTTTAAGCCAGAGACCTTTGGGCTCAAGCCAGCAACCATGGTTTCATGTCTATGATCCCACACTCAAGCCAGTGACCCTGTACTCAAGCCGGCAACTTCGGGGTTTTGAACCTGGGTCCTCTGTGTCCCAGTCCAACTCTCTATCCACTGTGCCACCACCTGACCAGGCAATTGTTCTCTTTCTTGAACAGGCACTACTGTCTTTCAGTTGCTCTGCCTTTCTTTTCAGGAATACTGCAGATACTGCTACAGGACTAATGTTACCCCTCATTTAAAAAAACCTTTAATACACCTATTCTAGGGTATTTAAAATATGTCCTAAACTCAACTCTAACTTTCTTCCCCATATATGCCTACCTAATACAGGCATCAGCCAAGCTTTATTACTGACTGTTCCCAAATCCTGTCATTGTCTTTGAATAGAATATTCTCTTTGATGACATGTGGAAAGTCACCCTAAATCTGTATCTTTCATGGCTGGTTTCAAGGCTTGTATGCCTCCAATCTCTACATTAGAGGTCATCTATTCCTTTTGTAAAATCACTCTCTTGGAATTTTTTTTAATGTCCTTATTATAATTACTTGTTTTTCTGCTTTATCTCTTGTAAAATGAAAAGCAAGGAACAACAAATGCTTATTTTGAGCACAGTATCTTACCCAACATTTTATCCTCCACCGTGCCAGCACTAAGTTGTTTATATTTTTTAGTCTTTGTTTCAAAAGATATTCACTAAGCAACTATTACATGGCAGATAATATATTAGCCACTAGGGATATCATATAGAATAAATCCAACACTTCCCTACCCTTGAAGGGCTGAGAGTCTGTGGAGGAAAGGGACATTAAACAAACAAATGCATGTGTGAGGGGTGCCATAAACGACAATTCCAGGGGTCTAAGAGATCAAAAACACGTTTTATAATCAGTTTGGGCTAACTGATTCAGCAGCCATTCTCAACCTCCTTTTTTCTCTTTGTGTCTACTCTCAGACTGGGAAATCCAAATACTCTCATGGTTTTAGCTTTTCTTGCAGTGGAAGTGGCCATGTAAGTCTACTGACCAACAAGCAGTAAGAGGATCTCCATCTGGAAGCAGTGATGGGCACTGCCCCTTGCACCCTCTTCCTGTGCTAAACTCAGACACACTGTCTCCAGCTTGCAGCCGCCATCTCACAACGAGGAGAGGAGAAATGTGAACATGGAAGCCAACACAACAGGGCCACAGATTGGAAGGTGGACAAAGCCCATGTCCTTAAAGGGATCACTGTGTTGATGAACCAACAAGCGGTGGTAACCAACCTCTGAACATCACTGTATACGAAGTTTAACCCACTCTCAACACAGTTTTCTGTTACATGTAATAAAATGCAATCCAAATGGATCCAAAGGAAAAGTGAACAGGATTGGGAAGTCCAAGAAAGATGCCTAGAAGACGAGCCTTTTGTGCAGAGCCTTGAAGGATGCGCACGTGCTTATCTGTCAAAGGAAGTGGGGGCAGCAGTGGGCACAGAAGGACATTTCAGACATAAGAATCCAGTTGGTCACTGATGTGGGGCATTCTTTTACTCACTGAAGATGCTACACAAGTGCATGTGGTGATGATGGTGATGTCATCACATCAGCTTAAAGAACCAGGCAGGAGCCCTGTGGAGCATTTTAAGAATCCTAGTCTCTCAAGTCAATGCAAATGATTTTAAGGACTCTAAAGAGAAAATGAACATGTTTACATTTTTAAAAGCTCATTCCAGAAGCACAGGGGTGACTACATAAAAAGAAAAAAAAAAGAGTAGATGCAGTAGGCCAGTCTGGTGGCTGCTGCAGTGGCCCAGTTGTAAAGATGGTTGACTCAGCCAGGTTGGGTGTGCCTGGTAGGATATTTTTATAGTATCCCAATTACCTCACATCATGCATATCATCTCACCCTCCCCCTTGCCACATACCCCTCCCCCCCCAGGATTGATGTGATCTTCTTCACAGAATGCACCACTAACTTGCAGGCAGAACTCATGTCTTCCCCTCTGACATGATGTGAAGTAGGTAGAGTGGGGAAGGGATATAGTCCCCATTTGACAGGGGAGGAAAATAAGACACAGAAGACAAATTTACTTAGCAAACATTTCATCACCTATGAGCAACTTCCAGAACAGACTCTGAGATTCATGCTTGTATATCATGCCACATTAGAAAAACACTTCATCGTAATTAATGTTATAACCCATCATCACTCAACAGTGCCTACAAACAGGTAAAACATATTTCAGGGGTAAACATATTTCTTTTCTGCTAATTGGTTTCAGAGTGTAAAAAATGATATAACTTTTTAATCTAGGGACTATCCTACTGCTCCTAGAAGCTGATTTTTCTCTATGCCAACTGATTAACTATTGACTAGCAGTTGATTCTCTAAAGGCATCTCTGTCATCTTAATGTTGATCCCAATACAAACGACACCTGAAAGCACCCTACACTCCCCCTCATCTATCACAATAGTAACCAAATAATCGTACATACATGTATTTAGCTGCTTTCTCCCACAGAGCTCTAACTTACTTTGGAAAAGTCATGGGTTAACCAGTATTGTCTCTCTAGGGGCTAGCACAATCTCTGGCACACAGCAGTTATTAAAAGTTTCTATTAAACAATAACCAGTAATTACTTAGTAATTACTAATTAGTAGACACTAAGTTAAAGACTTTAAATGCAGTATCTCATTTAATTTGTATACTAATCTTATGATATAGATATAATTACTATCTCTTGGTTGCAGTTGAATAAAATGAAACTTAGAGATATGAATTGATTTGATCACAAAATTTAGTGACAAACTCAGACCACTTATTATCATTATCTAATGCTTCCTTCCACTCTTGTATATGTGAATGAGTGAATGAATAGATTGATTGAATTTGCTTACAATGCACCAGGCATCATACCATCTTTGTCTTCAATTAGTACAAACCCTAGACAAATTAAAAATGATAAAAAATCACTTGTTTATATTTAATGATCACAACATGCTTTTACATTAGTGGTTCGCTACCCAGGGGACATCTGGCAGTTTCTGGAGACATTTTTGGTTTTCACAAATGGGAGGTGTAGTTGCACTGTAATCTTGTGGCTTGAGGCCACAGATGCTTCTAAACCTCCTACAATTCACAGGACAGTCCCCCACCATAAGGAATTATCTGATGTGATATGTCAATAGTGCCAAATTTGAGAACCCCTCTTCTATATCATATGACTGCTCACACAAAATCAAATTCTGCTAAAACCATTCCTGCAAAAAATAAAATAAAACCATTTTAATCATTTTCCCCATTTCAGTGGTCACTTGGACTCTCCTCTTAGTGTTCTTTTTACTCCCATGAGATTAGTTAACATACAAGGCTCACAAAATATTTTGCTATGGAAATAGTAGCAGTGATATAAAGGAGCTGTGGTGGCTACATGGGGCATCAGTGCATTGCTGAAATGCAAACTGGAGGAGAAAGTGCACACTGTTTCCTGTTGCAAAGGCACTCTGATACCTTTAAAACAGACAAGCCTTGTTACCAGAAAGAAGCCAGTAAACCATTCCACTTGGGTTAGTCAGCTGTTCACTATTACCTAATTGAAAAGATAAAGGAAATAAATAAATTCCTACAGGCACATCTCAACATTATCTAATATCTGCTTCAAAAGACTAACCAGGTACCATGCTGTCTTCCAACCTTGAATACCTGTCAATGAAACATGTAGTAAAACTGCAGATCTTAAATTTAGGCACGAGGTGGCAGCAGCACACAAGTGTGTGAGTTCAACCTTGAAAAAAAATTTAGTGCTGCATTGTTAAAATTCAATTGGAAGAAAAGCTATAAACATGGTTTTTTTCCCCAGCATTTCTTATCATTGCCTTGTATTTCTTTAGTGGGGCTTCAAATCACTAAGCTGTTTAAATAAATCTACATTTCATTTGAGAATATTTGGGAGAGGAACATTTAGTATGCATGTGTGTATATATACATTATATATACACAAACTAATTATATACATATAATTACATACATTATATATACATAAATTGTATATGTTGTATGTAATTGTATATAACATTACATTATAATGATGGTGAACATGATACATTAATAAAAATAATAGTGATACATTATAATGATGGTGAACATGATACATTAATAAAAATAATAGTGATTTTATTGAGCAATTTATCTCGCTTAATACATTTGACAACCTTACATGGAAGGTATTAATTATCTCCCTTTCTGATTTGATAGCCAAGGATCAGAGATATTGAACAACCTGGCCAGTGTCACACAGTGTAATGAGTCACAGAAGTGGGATTTATGTTACACATTTCAGAGAACTGGAAGTCTGTAAGCTTTTTGAGACAAGGGATTTTGTCTTAATTTCTATTCTCCTTTACCAAACAAGTAAGTATAAGTGTAAGAACAACTGGTTTCCAATTCATGGTTTTCAGGAAACATAATTCATGTGGGGAAATAAAGGCGATTACTAGGATGCATGTTAAAATGTGGACTAATTTAATCAGAATTTCTTAGGAAGGGTAGTTTTCTTAAAGTTCACCAGGTAATTCTAATATCCAGGGTATTGTTGAGAGTCTATAGGGTAGTGACTATAAGTAAGTCTTTAATAGTTTTAGGAGCCTTTTCTCACTTCTTTTTGATAAATTCTCAAAGATAGAACTAAAAATACCAAATAGTTACTAAGAAGGTTATGGATACAATGTTTGGCGCTGAAGGAGATACAAGTTTACAACTCACTAACACTAATAATGTCCCACCCATCTGTGGTTCTCTTCCTTTTCTGATCAATCTTATGACTTCAATGACAGAAGCAGAGATCTATTTTTGTCTATGCAAGTAAACAGTATTTCCCTACAAGGCAAACATTCATAGAGGTTAAGTGGTAGACCATTAGAATCATATCTGTCCTACATTACTGATTATCTTTTAGGACCTCAGCAAAATGTTCAAGATATATCTTGAGATGTGATTTACTATTAATACTAACTCTAAATTACCATTATTGAACACAGATCCTTGCATATCATGGACAAGCGATAACCTTTTACTGCATGAGCGTGTAGATAAATGGACAGCACAGTGTTAAGTGACGAGATTCAGGGCTGGTCTTACTATTGGTTGATCTTCAAAAATCCACTTCAAAGCATTCTTGGTAATCCCCACCAGTATTTTTATCTAGCCAGTTGTTTACAAAATAATAAAGATTGATGGTGACATCTCAGATAAAGTTTTCCTTTTCAGATCAACTGATGTAAACACAGACTTGTTTTCAAATAATGAAAGTCTGGCAAGCTTTGTGATTGTTTTGACAACTCTATAATTAGGAACATATTCAACCATTTTGAGGCCGCAACAAAGGTGGCTTGCCTTTGGTAAGATATAAGAGAGTGAATCTGGTGTTGCATTTTTTGTTGTTGTTTTTTATTTTTTGCTTTGCTTTAATTTTTAACCAAAGCTCTCCATGGAAAACTAAGTTCTTTAGCAGGACTTATGCAAGAAATCTGACTTGTGTGTACTCTTTTATGTTCCGAATCAAGTCAGGTAACTACAAAGAACTCAGTTAGTATTAGCAGGACAGTACCTGGATATGCTAATACATCGACATGCTCTAGAATTATAATGCCGATTCTCCTATAAAAGTAAAATCATCTATGTTAATAGGTTTTTTTCTTTTTGTCATTTATATTCCTATAAACTCATCAACATACGAAGGGGCACTCAGGAAGCTATTTAACAACCCTACCAGGGATGGTGGCAATATCATCCATTACTTTGAACGGCAGAGAGCTTAGAGCCGAAAACACCAAAGGGCTGCAGTAGCAAAAGTATAGGTGGAGACACACTTACCAACGAGTCCCCAGGAAACCTGTGAGCCATATAAATTGTCAAGGCACAGCTGTGGAGGTGACTGGGGCACTCCCTGATTCCCAGGACATCAGCAAAGTCCTTTAATCAGCACGTACATTGTTCTGTTCTGTATGTAATATTGTTCTTGAATATTAAGCAGCTGGTGATTCAGTGCCATCTGGCACTTCCTGGTTAAGCACAGCTCTGATACAGTAAGAATGTGTCAGGAGTAAGGGAAAAAGAGTTTCCAATGAGGACAATGTGTCCGGGTGATTCAGAGAAGCCAGGGGAGAGTGTGAGAGAGGACAGAACACTACCCACTCAGGATGAATAGAGGAGGGCATGGTAAGCATCAAAAGCTTGTCTCATCGACCTTATTTCTCCATGCAGCCTATAAGGATGTACTTTCTGAGTGCTGTGGGCTGTTTTTTGTTTTTCCCCACAGCACTAATGTCGTGATGTGTGGCTCTGTGATACACAGAGTAGGTTGGGCTTAGTTGACAAAACAGCTACAACTCACACAGGTCAAACAAGCTGTCCTTGACATTCAGTATCCCTGAAGAGGGAGAGTGGAGAGTGTGACAGAGGAACTTTAGAACTCTCTCCACTTCTCTCCACCTCCCCGACCCCTTTTGGCTCTCAAAGAGTAATGTCCTTGCCCTTGAACCACTGGCTTTTACTTGCATTGGGTTTCCTGGTGCCTTCTATGGCTGGATCACAAGGTGCAACGTGGTCTGCAAACAAATCTAGCCTGTGACCTCAGATGTCATAAGTATAACACCTAGATGAGAAAAGCAGGTAGAAAGAATACTAAGAGGAATGTCTCAGAAATGAAGATTAAATGCTTTTTTTTTTAAGATTTTATTTATTCATTTTAGAGAAGGGGGAGAGAGAGAGAGAGAGAGAGAGAAGGGGGAAACAAGGGGGAGGAGCAGGAAGCATCAACTCCCATATGTGCCTTGACTGGGCAAGCCCAGGGTTTCGAACCGGTGACCTCAACATTCCAGGTCGACGCTTTATCCACTGTGCCACCACAGGTCAGGCCGGTTAAATGCTTTTAATGACAGTGTGGACAGAAGATATGCAGAGGACGTAGACCACTTATGAGAACACACAGGCAGGACATGGTTTGATTCCAGGACCCAGGAAGGAAGGATGCAGGCAGCGTGCAGCACACACAGACAGTGTCGCCATGATGGCGAAGAACCTAGCAAACCTTGACCGTGGGAAGAGCTGAGTGAAGTCCTTAGAGTGATCAGTGGCCAATTACAGTTGAAGCAATTTCTGCTCTAGGCCACAGTCTTAGTGCACAACATTCTGGAAGACAGGGATTTCTGTATCTATTTTACAGATAAGAACTCCAGCTCACAGAAGAGCAGTGAGTGACTCACCAGACAACACAACTAGAGATGGCAGAGATGAGGTGGGGAAGTCTTGACTGGGTGGAGAAATATACAGTATCTACACTAGCAGATACCTTAGAGACCAGCAATCCAATGCTTTTCTTTACCCAGATGATGACAAGGAGCCCTTAACTGATAGGAATCAGCTCAAGCTGGCTTTGCCCTGTCAGCTGAGTCTTACCTTGGCTGAACCTTCAAACAGTGCTTCCCAATCGATTCACAACTAAGGAAATTTTTTACTTCATTTTTCTTTTAAACTCCATGTATTGACGGGATGATGATAATTATGATGATGCTGGTAATCATCCTTTATATGCTACCATGTGCTCATTGCTGGACTAGGTGGTTCTTTCCAGTTCTCATAACAAATACATTGTCCATTAGTCCTCTTAGTATAGATGAGAAAATTCATTCTCACAGTTGCATGTTGAATATTAAGCAGCTGTTGCATGTTGAATATTATTAATTCAAAGTGACAGAACAGCACCAGGGCTGTATTTCATATTTTATTCTAAAATCTGCAATCTGCTTACATATCATGCTGGGAGAATTTGCCTGCAAAACTTATTCATTAAGAAATAACTTAGTCCCCATAAGAATTAGTCAAAAACATATATATGCTATGTAAATCATCAACTGATTAGTATAAAGAAACAACTGTTATACTAATTCAACCTAAAGCCTGACATTGAATGTGACCACACACCCTTTTATTTTCCTTTCTGAGACACTGAAATTAGCCTGAGTCCTGGTTTCTGCAAGCACAAGACCTGGGGGTCTGGCTATCTCAAGATGGAAACTACTTTGTTGCATTATTATTAAAAAAACAATTCCTGTTCTCAGTCTTTATATTTCACTGAGTTAAATAATAAACCTCAGGGAGTTCACACACATATTTTTAAGCTCAAAACAGAACCCACGATGGAGATGTGCTTTGCATTAAGTTTCCCAATGAAAACCTACGCGTTGCTAAAGGGATTAAGAATCTTTTCCTATAGAAACAAAGGCACTAGAAACATGCAAGAGGTAATGAGTACTGCACTTTTCTCTCTGGGAGAGACAAATTACAAAAGAGAAATGATAGATGGTGCTTGCTAGAAATTTTAATTAAACCGGTGAGTGAAAAATTCTGAATCAGGCCAAGTGGCAGCTGCGCGCATACATGACCTGCTGAAATAGCACGGGTGGGGACACGTGTCAGGAAACAGATATCCTCTGAGAGCAGCCATAATGTCTTTGAATTCCATTTAATCTTGCTCTCCATAGAGCCTAGCTCTGCAGGGCCTTCTAGCAGACACTCCTAGCTCGGTGAGCAACTCAGAATACAAAGCAATGTGCTCGTGGTTGCTTAGTGACACCAGAATGTAGACCACAGTATGTCTGCAGTGTATGTGTGCTGTCCCTGGTTTGTCAAAGGGCAGTATTCCCTGCCACTCTCTGTTGCTGCCTTTGGTGTAATAATTAAGTCATTCAAAGCCCTGACCATGGAGGATTCCATATGGAATTTCTCTACAAACTATGGCTAAAGACTACCAGGTACCCATATAAATATCCTAATTCCTCCTATTGCCTGTTTTCCCAGAAAGTTGTTTTGCAGATGTATCTGTTCTCATCCATATTTCCACATGTTTGTTCATCAAGTTTTGACATGCATTTGGAGTCAGGAGGCAAAACTTAAAAATAAGACATGAACATGAATCTGTCTTGACTTTGTCACTTAGAAGTTGTCTGATTCTGGCCTGGTCTTAATTTCTCAGGTTTCCATCTGTAAATCTATCTAGCTTTGGAAGCTGTTATAGGGCCAAATGTCCTTAGTTCAAAGTATATACTTTGTAAATAGTCAAGCATAAAATAAACATGATCTATGACAATTTTTTCTTTATTTCTAAACCACACTTACTCTCCTTTACCATGCATTTTGAAAATTAAAGACTTACGTGACTTAAATTTAATCTTGAATTCAGTTAGAATTAAACTTTTTGCAAGTCAGTACATTTTATGAGAAGACCATGCTATTCCTTATTAAAAACTGTCCTTGATATGTTTGTCTCCTGTACAAATTGCACAAAAATAGCAAAACAGAAACAAAAGACCGCTCAGTGGATAGAGCATCGGCCTGGCATATAGACGTTCCAGGTTTAATACCTGTCAGGGCATGCAGGAGAAGCGACTATCTGCTTCTCTGCCCCCTCCCTCTTCCCCTTGTTTCCCTCTTCCCCTTTCTCAACCAGTGGCTCGATTGGTTCAAGTATGTATCCTGGCCCCTGAGAATAGCTTGGTTGGTTCAAGCATGTCAGCCTCAGGCACTAAAAATAGTCTGGTGCTTGAGCATTGGCCTCAAATGGGGTTTGCTGGGTGGATCTCGGTTGGGGTGCATGCGGGAGTCTGTATCTCCCCTCCTCTCACTTAAAAAAACACTATTCAACATATATTACTGTAATATCAGTGATTCTTATCTCTAATTTTTATTACAAATTATAGACACAAAATCTTAAATTGAAGGCCACAATTAATGCTTGATGAGCTGCCAAGTGATCATTCAGCTTAAGACTGATTTTTGTGATGTTACCATCATTTCCTAGGAAAGACATGGTTGATCCTATTACTTTTTTTCCTTCTCTACAGCAGTAGAAATTTCAGTTGGGCCCAGAGCTGCCCAGAAAAGGCAATTTTCCCAGTCTCTCTGCAGGTAGATGTGGCCACATGTCTAAGTTACAGCCAATGAAATGTAAGCAGAGAGTCAGTGAGTCAGGGACTTTCCTTAAGTGGCACAGGCACTTGGTCCCTTCTTTTTCCTTTCCTCTGTGGTTCTGCCTGGGATGGGTGGTGAGGTGGGGTGCTGCAGTGGGACACAGAGTGATTTTGGACCCTGTGTCTGAGATCCAGCACCAGCACGGTTGAGTGATAAGTTGGAGAAAGCTTGAGTCCCTCTGGACTTTGAGAAGCAGAGTCGTCCAAACAGCCCCAGACTTTAATGATGGAGAAATAAACTTCCACCTCCTTTAAGTCACTGATGTCTTGTTTGTTTCTGTTACTCACAGCCAACTAATGAAATCAGTTTTCCACATCTGTGTTTTCAGAGTCCCTCAACCTTCAAAAACCCTGCGTTGTCTCAACAGTTATCTGTTTATTTCGGTACAATGCACTTGGCAAATGCAGGCTGGGGCAAAAGTAGGTTTACAGATGTGAGCACGCAAAATGTGGTTTCTTCTTATATTACTATTTATTAGTTATTGTTTATTAATTTTTTCCATATGAACAACTGTAAACCTATGTTAGCCTCACCCTGTACCAATGATACAGCTGTCTCATGCAAGGCTAAGTACCAGAGACGATGTTATACTGAGAGAAATCCTTGAGCAAATCTTAACACAAGTCATAGCCCTTAAGGTTTTTAACAGTGATGAAGGAAGGTGAAGTGTAAGGTGCTGAGGATCAGAACCTTAACAGAGACATGTGGGGAGGAAGGAAAGCCTGTTGGAGGAAGGACATTAGGTGTAACAACTAAAAGATGAAATGTTAGCAAATAGAGAAAGGAGATGAACTCCAGAAAGAGGAACAGTATTTCCAAAGGCCTGTGAGCAGAAAACAGCGTAGTGTGTTGACAGAAGAAACTAGACTAGACGAGAGCAAGGAAGCCTGGGGACAGAGGTGGAGAGGAGGTGGGTCCGGTCCACAGTATTCACTCTGTTCTCTATTGTCTCACCATCTCCCACACTAGAGGGATGGACAAAAAAACCAGAAAGATGACCAGAGTTCATAAAGAAGAAAATTCTAGGGCCCATTTTTCAGAATTTTCTTGTGGGTGAACAGACAGAATTTAAACCCACACCAACAGAATCAAAGTATTCTCTGATTCCGGGGTTTTCTCCCCCCCTCACCACCACCAAAAGGAAAAAAAAAAACTGATGTGAGAAAAGATAACATTTAATGGGATCATTGTTTTGCCCTGGTTTCTGTAAGAATGAACAGACCAAGTGAAAATATGCAAGTCATCCCTCTCAACAGAACGCTGCTTGTTCCCCTCTGTTCCCGAGCCTTCTCATTTACAGAAATAAATAGAGAAATACCACTCTCCCCCGGCAGAGGCTGGCTTCTCAGAATTTTTTTTCTTTATTTCTTCCATAAGGCAATCTTACTGCATTTTACTAAGCAAATGTGTGTACGCATGCTGTTAACATCCTCCCTGGTACTGGGAAGAGTTGGGAAAAGCCCACTAAAGGATTAAATAATTTACAGAGAACACTAGAGGGCAGGTGTCCCTTTTAAAACACTCTAGCCTGCCCTGTGGTGGTGCAATGGATAAAGCATAGACCTGGAATGCTGAGGTTGCCGGTTCAAAACCCTGGGCTTGCCTGGTCAAGGCACATATGAGAAGCAACTACTATGAATTGATGCTTCCAGCTCTTACCCTCTTCTCTAAAATCAATAAACAACAACAACAAAAACACTCTCATTTCCACCCACCGACTGACAACCATGCACTATGTGTACTATTGGAGGTATTCATGCCTGCATCGGTCCCTTTCCGGGTATTATTCACATGCAAGGCGAAAAACCTGCTGCACCGCTCTTCAAACAAGCCAGGCTGCGTGCTGGCTCCTCTTGTCCCCTCCCAAGCCTGGCTTCTTCTCATCATTTAGGTGGCACTTCAACTATTATTTCCTTGGAGAGGCCCCCACCTCGAGCTTTCCCTAATGTAACGCCTCCTGAATCCCATCACTCTGGATTGCACCAAATGTTTTCTTCTGACACATGCCAGAACCCAGTCATCTTGTATATTTGCTAATTTAAAAGTGCATTACTAGAAAGTACTGTATACTCTTTCAAGGCAGTGACCTTGTCTTTTTTATTCACCGTTCTATTCTTGGGACCTAGAAAAGCATTTGTGGAATATCTGCTGAATGAGTACTATTATTATTCACATCACAGGTAACTAAGTTATCAAATAACTTGATCAGGGTGTGCAGCAAGTCGATGACAGAATTACTTAACCTCAGAGACTCTGAAACTATAAGAAATTTCTTCTTTTAACTATATTTTTTTGGGAAAAAGTCATTTAAAAATCTCTCCTCTATGCTCTTAATGTCCAATCAAGTCTACCCTCAAAATACTACTCATGTTGTCCATTTTTTTCTTTCCATTCTCTCTGCCACCATTTTAATTAATGCTAATATCCTATAAACAATTGGAATAATTTCCTAATTAATTGCTCCAACCTATATTCAACCCTCTTCTGGGTAACTGCCTTAACTTTCATTTTATCATGCTATATCTACCTCAACACCCCAATGGCGGTCTAATACTTTCAGGTTAAATTGCATTTTGACTTTATATTCAAGGCCCTCCATATTTGCCCCCAACCTACCTTTCTCATATTATTCCCTATGTAAAGTCTTCATATGATCTCCAGAAGAATTTGGCCCTCTCCCTATTCAAACATTGCCTGAGTTCTTCCTATTCCTTTATTATATTCACCTTAAAATCCTCTAAAAATGCCCTCCCTTATTCAAATCCCATTCATTTCTCAAGACACTGGTGAATTTCTATCTTCTTTTTGAAAGCTTTCCAGATAAATCCAACTCACATTGGCCCACTTGTATGTAAATTCATCAGGGCCTGGAACAGTGCCTAGCTGATTGTAAGCAAATTTTTGTCAAATGAATTAGTGCATCTGTAGTTGAAGTAAGTTCCATCTTATGGCACCTTTTATTTCATCTTATTTTATTTTACTTGAGTTATTCCTTTTGGGCTTTCTTTCCAACTAAATCTTTGAGGTCTGAGTCCCTGACTGAAATCCAAATCCTTATACACAGGAGATAATATCTGACAAATTTTTCCACATGCTTTAACCAAGCGAGCCAAATGTCACATAGTATTATTGATAAACTTGCCTTTCTAATTTCTTTTTTGGAGTTATCGTTATTTTATTTCTTTATTTTTTATCCTATGAAAAGGGAGGCAGAGACAGACTCCTGCATGAGACCTGACCAGGATCAACTGGCAAGCCCAATAGGGGAAAATGCTCTGCCCATCTTGGGCATTGCTCTGTTACTCAGCAACCAAGCTCTTTTTAGTGCTTGAGATGGAGGCCATGGAGCCATATCTCAGTGCTTGGGGCCAACTCACTCCAATCTATTCATGGCTGCAGAAGGGGGAGAGAGAGAGAGAGAGAGAGAGAGAGAGAGAGAGAGAGACAGGAAGGGAAGGGGCAGGGAAGCAGATGGTCATTTCTCTTGTGTGCCTTGACCGAGAATCTAAATCAGGACATCCACACATGGGTCGATGCTTCACCACTGCCTTTCTAATTTTTTATATGGCTCAGGATTTAACAACTACACTTAAAACAATTAACCCTATAGATCTGAACCAGAGAGACCAGGAATCAGCAAAATATAGCCCATAGGACAAATCCTGCCCTATCTTATTTTTGTAAATAATTTTATTAGAACACTGCCATTTATTACATACTGCCATTTATTACATAGAGCTGAGTAGCTATGACAAAAATTGAGATTTTTGTTGAGATTCAAAAATATTTTCCTTCTTTTTCTTTGGTTAATGTTTTCATCATCATTGATATACTGCAAAACAAATAATTGATCTAGCCACTTCTTGTTGGAAGCCTAGCTGCATTTGTTTTTAATTTTTCTAATCCCCACGAAATGAAAACCCAATAGCTGTGGTGTGCCAACAGTGTAAAGATACCAAACTAGGCACCCAGGATAGAAACTAGTACAAAATACTGCTCACACGCTTCAAGGCAACATATACAAAAAACAATGACCAGTGTTACATTTTCTCAATGCTAAGTATCACCATGAATGAATGAATTAATACAGGCTGAGTCATTACGTGAGGAAGGATGAATTAATACAGGCTGACTCATTACATGAGGGATTAGTGAAACTGCCTTTAACAACAGAGGACTGTCTTACATAGTACTGACTCTCTAGAAATTTATAATCTAACTTTACTTTAAGAGCTTTATATATTTTTTCAAAAGATAAATTGATGAAACTGACAACTTGCTCTTCAATTGCTTGGGTGTTGATTTAATCCACCCACCAGGAGGCCTTCCCCAGCCACTGTAGCCAGATCAGTCACATCTAGTACCTCTCTTCCATGTCATCCTGTTCTGACCTTATTAGTACATGGAAAGAGCTTATGTATTTATTGATTTATGTTAGGAATCAGCAAAATATGGCCCATAGGACAAATCCTGCCCTATCTTATTTTTGTAAATAATTTTATTAGAACACTGCCATTTATTACATATTGCCTATGGCTGCTCTTGTGCTAAAACAATAGAGTTGAGTAGCTATGACAACAACTGTATGGCCCACAAAGCCTAAAATATTTCTATTTGGCTTTGTACTATCTGATTTTTGATCTATGAGTATATTCTCTGTCTCCTCACTCCCAAAATATGAAGAGACTGATTTGTTTACTGCTCTGAGCATAATACTAGTACCTGACATATAGTAGGTGCTTAATATTTGTTGCTGACCACTCACAGACTTAACAGGAAAAGGATAAATTGCATTGAATTGTACCCAAAGCTCTGAACTCAGCCACACATCTGGACTCATGGCTTTCTGGGTATATATGTGATGGACTCATATAAAGAAATTTGTAAATTGCCAAAGAATACTCTGGGAAGGATTCTTTTTTCTTTTCTATTTTTAGTGAGAGGAGGGGAGATAGAGACAGACTTCTGCATGCACCCCTATAGCGACCCACCTAGCAACCCCCTGTCTGGGGCCAATGCTCAAATCAACCAAGCTATCCTCAGTGCCCAGGGCCAATGCTTGGAGGAATTGAGCCACTATCTGTGGAGGGGAAGACAGAGCAAAGGGAGAGAGAGGGGAAGAGAAGCAGATAGTCGTTTTTTATGTGTGCCCTGGCTGGGAATTGAATCTGGGATGTCCGCACACTGGGCTGACGCTCTACCACTAAGCCCACCACACAGAGTCTATGGAGAATATTCTTAAACCAAAGAATAGTTTTCACAGAAAATGCCTTGGACTCATTGCTGTGCTTATTGGGGGGAAGAGCACTGTATTTTTTATAACCTGGCTATGGTAAAAGAAAATGTCCTAAATCACCAGCCTGATTTGGAACTGAGAATCTGGGTAACATCTGGAAAACAAGAGCTTAGAGAAACAAATTCTAAAAACTTGTTGATAGTAAATACCAGTTTGTTCCTTTTCTCTTAATTTCTTTGACTCTTGTCAATTGGTATTGCCCAGAGGTTTTATTATTGTTTTTTTGTTGTTGTTGTTGTTTTTTACATATATTTTCAAAAGATAAATTGATGAAATTGACAACTCACCCTAGTAGTAAAATATAAAGACACCATTTCCAGTCATTCTCTTTCAGTCTATATAAGTAGCTTACAATTTTAATCTATGGTAAGGTTCTCATTAAAAAATTCTTTAAGAAGTGGAAATTCTGACTGATTGAAACCTAGTTAATTCCTCTATGCCAGACAGATGTATCAAAACAAGCCAAAATCAACATGCTGCTTTTCAGATATTCTGTTTAAGGGGAAAAGATGAACTTCACAGTGTTTCGATTTTAAATAACCTACTTACCAAGATAGGAAGACTTACCCTGTCGGTCATAATACATGTCCTATCTGGAATTTTTATCAGATAGGTCTCCAGGCTGAGCTGCCAATGTCCTGACTTACCCACTCCCGAGCCAATATGGTTGGATGGTACTCACCCATTTTCTCTTCATTCTCTATAGTAGAGCCAAAGTGATTTTAAATACAATTTACTTACACAGGTGCCCTTATAAAAATTCTTTGGCATCTACCTATTGTTTTCAAGAGAAAGCCACAGCTCTTATCATACAGGTGGGTCCTCGTGACTTGACTCTGTGCCTGACCACCTCACGTCTCCCCTTCCTGAGGCTCATATCACCCTCTCCTATACTTGGCCCTCTGCTCTGGAGGCTGCACGTCTGAGAGTTTTGATATCTCTGTCTTCCTTTCATCCCTTTTAGCTCTCCCTGCCTTGGCCTTTTCCCCAGTGCTCCTGAGTCTCGGCATAGGCTGCACCCTTCTGACTCTGGCTGAAACACTCTCCTTCCTCCTGAACCTCCTAGAGTCTCAGCCCACACCTCTTCCTCCCAATAGCCTTTCAGGATTCCGTAAGTCCAGATTAACAGAAACATCCTACAATAGGTACTACTATTGGGAATTCCAACTTCAAATCTAAGAAACGTATCACATGGAAGATCAGCGAAAGGGAGATCTTTATATTAAACTTCAATGTCTCCCCCAATATGATCTAAATTCTTAAAGTCAATTCCCAGTTTAATGGGAATTGCTGTACCAAAGAAAACTGCTGTAAGGACTCACCCAAGCAACTCGATTATGCATCTCTTAGAAAAATCTTCCAATGTACTGTGATTGGAAAAATCCAGGATTGTTCTTTTTAAAATATGGTGAAAGTTCTCTGTTTAAAATAGCATACTAAATACATTTTAATCATTGATATATCTTGTTTTGAAAGCCCTTGACTTTCAGGAGAAAAGAGAGAGAACATGTGTGAAGAAAAGCCACTTGTAGTAGCTCTAACACCTAGTAATATGAGAAAGCACTGGGTTATTCTGGAGAAATACTTGTAACAGTATAAATAGGTCTGGAGATCATTGAGTATAAAATTATACTTAAAATGAAACAAACAAAAAACCTTTGACACATTAAACTGGGAATGACCGAACAACAAATCCTGGGTGGAGGCATTTTAAATACATCAGCACCTCCCTCAGTAGCCTCTGGTTACATGGGAACAGCTAACAGTTAAAAAGCTAAAATCTAAATGGTTAAACTGCTTGCCACCTTTTCTATGACCTCCTTTGGGAAGGGAGTTGATAGGGGCATCTTAAGAATGAAATGAATTAATCTAAGAAGTACCAACAAGGGCAGGCAGATAAGGCAATCTCACTACAGAGAGAACAACAGTTCACACCAGACAAGTCCCAGGACAATTCCAATTCCAGCCCTGTATAGACCTGGTAAGACCCAAAGGTGATCTAAATCTGAGGGCCTAGGACAGAGGGGTGGCCCGGGACGTATGGAATGAAGATGACTAGAACCTAAGTCCCATCTGTGGAAAGGTGTCTGAAATGAGGCAGGGGAGAACTGAAGACTAGGGACAGGCCAGGGTAAGGAGGCGCAGGATTGAAGGCAGCTTGGCAACCCTCCAGGAAGAGTCTCAAGGGCCAGAAGGCAGAGCCTCCTTCAGGGAGTGGTGGGACAGGAAGGCGGATGCACAAGCAGCAGACTGCAGCCCCTGAAGGAAGAATTAGGGGGTTAACCCCTGTCAATCTCCAGGCATTTTATCTGCTGGGTCCAAGTGGTGATAAAGCCTTCTGACCCTCTGCTTGTCACTGTCCAGGAAGTTCTTCACATCCTCCCAGAACTGCCTGGGTTCAACGATGAAAGGACATATGAGCCTGAAATGGGCCGCACCCACTGAAGGTCCTCTGTTCTGGGACCAGAAAAGAGCCCAATCATAAAGCTCAGCCCAGGCTCTCTGAGAGATGTCCCCAGGAAGTAGGTCTCTTGACCTTGATTCTTGTGCATTTCACTTCTGTTAGGAACATGGCTGTGTTATCCTTCTACGTCTGCATTTAAATAGAAACACAAGGAACCAGGATGGGGGACGCCACTCTGAAAACTGGACAAAGTCACCTCTCTTTCTCTAACTCACCTTCTCTGGGAAAAGAAGGAAGGCAGAGAAAAGGCAAGAACTCTACTGTTTTTTGCCTCCCCAAAGCAGGATTTGAACTGCCCCTCTACCCCGAAAAATAGCATGCCTGCTCCACTACAAACCCATCCTACAAATTCCATGGTGCTTATTGAGATCCTATGAACTTCAAAGATTTTCTTTAACGACTCACCTTAAAATACAAAGAATTATAATGAGGGTTATCAGATAACTACATTCCTGACTTTCTAACTCAATCCGTGCCCTCCTAAAAGACACTTATGAAAAAAAAATTACTTTAAGAGAAGCAAGGAGAAGTGTGGAAATTTAAGTAGTGAAAAGAATACACACTCATATTCCCTGAACAAAGAAAATCTGTCAGGCAACATATTTTAACCAAGGGACATCTGAATATTGAAAGGCAAACTTCACACCCAGTCAGCAAGAGTGGTTCAAACAACCCTGGTGCTGAATGGGGGTCAGGGCTGTCATATCCAGATTAGCACAACAAACCAACATTTCACCTTCATTTAATAGTAACTTGCTTTTTAAATCTTTGTGCACCATATCTCAGCAGGTCCAAGGGACGTGATATCTACTGTTTTCAACTCAATCAGGCACTCTAATGTTTTATAACATATTTTCAGGTTCAATAAGGAGATGTTAAAAGTGACTTTTCAAGAACTAACCTCTTTCTTTTATTTGTCAATTATTAATGTCTATAATCAATTAAATTATACTTCATTGTCAGAATTCTTAGTGTATGACCAATTATTTACATTGTAAAGCATGATCTCTACAAAGAAAGAGTTAATACAGTGATAGTATCCTTGAGAATTCTAGTAGTCGTCTGCACATTTCACATACTCATGCATTTGGTGATTAAATGAAGGATAAATTATTCATTAAGAAATGCATTGAACAATACTTCTTTAGAAATCTAAACTAATTCTCAGATTGTCGTTTCAAGATACAGTTATCCTATTTAAGTCATTTACAAAATGGGACTTTTGTAATGAATATTTTGTATTTGTGCAAAACAGGTAACACTTATTCAAGTAAGCTGCTCTTTTGAGATCAGAATTATTAATATTTAAAACCTAAAAATGAACCAACCCTTCTATGCACACTGGCAACCTCAGGGTGGCAAGTTCATGTTATATTCCATTCCTGTCCTCTTCAACCTTTCTTACACCCAAGTAATAAATCCCATGTGTTAGGAAAAGCGCTGCTGGTACGTTGGATAAGGATGATGTCAGGAGCAGAGACATGGCAGGAGCTCATGAGGCTCCGTATATGAAAAACCACAAAGGGCCATTTGTGCAGTGGGAACAGAAAGGAAATATGCTGAAATTATACGGCTTAGACGGTGCTTCCTTTTTATTCTATAAGCATATTATCTTAAATACTTTAAAGCAAAGACTTAAGATAATACTGCATACAGAAGCCAAATCATGGTTTATACTTTTGAACTGTTGTAATAATAAGGTTGACAAAGAGACACTCTGGAGTGTGGGACTTATACTCAGAAAAGAGAAAAATACCGGGCTTCCGCCTGCCACCCACCGTAAGCCTCAGATTGCCACTGTCACAAAGTATGATGGGAGACCCATCATTTGAATACTTTATTAAGAAAAAAAATAGAAAGAAAAACATAGGTAAATTATTCACTTTTTGTTGCCCAACTTCCCTCATTGGTCTAGAGGTCAAGGCTCCACAGTGAAAGCAAAGTGGAGAGGTTTCCCCTTAATTATCTAAGTAATTACCTTAAATGTCTGCTTTGCTTTGGCTGTGGAGACATAGGCACAACCATGAAGACCCTACTGAAACAAGAAGATACGAAGTTCATAAAGTGCTCTCCACCTCCACTGCAGAAAGGCACACGAACATTACCTGGAAATGCAAACTGTGACCTTTTGTGACAAGATTAAAGAAATCCTTTTGGTAAAAGTTACAATGAGAATGACTATTTGTATATATTTTTTCATCTCCTCCAGTGAAAGGAAGTTTTATGGTTTAATAATCCACAGTAAGTGATAACGGAAGCATACATCATCTAAGAATTGTCGACTGTGTTAGCCATTTGCATTTTAAAACACAAATGCTAGAATTATCTATGTTCTGGGGTCCTTTGGTTTTCTGTTCATTGCTCAGAACTCTTACTATAAAAATAAGAGAAACGTGTTAAGGAAGTAATTTTGCCTGGGAAACAGACATCAAGTCTGTGCCTTGTTTTCACAAGAGAAATGTTGCAGCAGACTCTAGAGAGTGTCTGATGAAGTCCTAGAAAAAAAAATTGTTAAGTAAATGAAGCCATTATGGTCAATGTGAAACCTTCTACTTTGGGAGATATCCTGCCATCTTGTTCTAACTTCCCTGGTACCCATTCAGGTCACTGATGTTGGTCCTGCTTCTATTCAAGGCCCTACAAATATATTTACCCTCAGAGAACCATGTGATCCATGAGGCACTCTATCACATTCTATTATAATTAAAAATGAATTTATGTAGCACTCTAATCTCACAGTGGTCACATACTCACAAAGAAACACTTTATCTGAAAGGTAATTTATAGAAAGGCCTTCAATCATAATTAAAGGTCATGTACCAGATTCTCTGTCTTAGCATTATGATTCTAAAGTCAAATCATCCTTGGGAAATATTTCTTTCCCGTTAATGTGATTAGATATTATTACGGTTATAATTCCTTTATCTTTTAGTCAAGGCTATCTTCCTTTTATCTTTAAAATAGTTCATCTTCATCTTCATCTTTTTTTTTTTTAAGAGAGAGAGATAGAGAGACAGGAACGGAAAGAGATAAGCATCAACTCCTAGTCGTGGCACTTTAGTTGTTCTTTGATTGCTTCTCATATGTGTCTTGACCATGGAAGCTACAGCAGAGTAAGTGACCCCTTGCTCAAGCCAGTGACCTTAGGCTCAAGCCAGTGACCTTTGGGCTCAAGCTGGTGACCCTGGGGTCATGTCTATGATCCCATGCTCAAGCTAGCGACCCCATGCTCAAGTTGGTGAGCCCGCCCTCAAGCCAGATGAGCCCGTGCTCAAGCCAGCAAACTTAGAGTTTTGGGTTTTTTTTCTTTTTGTATTTTTCCGAAGCTGGAAACGGAGGCAGTCAGACAGACTCCCGCATGCACCCAACCGGGATCCACCCAGCATGCCCACCAGGGGGCGGTGCTCTGCCCATCTTGGGGCGTTGCTCTGCTGCAATCAGAGCCATTCTAGCGCCTGAGGCAGAGGCCACAGAGCCATCCTCAGTGCCCGTGCCAACTTTGCTCCAGTAGAGCCTTGGCTGTGGGAGGGGAAGAGAGAGACAGAGAGGAAGGAGAGGGGGAGGGGTGGAGAAGCAGATGGGCACTTCTCCTGTGTGCCCTGGCCAGGAATCGAACCTGGGACTCCTGCACGCCGGGCCAACGCTCTACCACTGAGCCAACCGGCCAGGGCCAAACTTAGGGTTTTGTATCTGTGTCTTCAGCATCCCAGGTTGCCACTTTATCCACTGTGCCATCGCCTGGTCAGGCTCATCTTTATCTTTCACTAGTTGATATATAATGTGTTATCCACCTGATCTATGGTATTGCACGTGAAGGAAGATCCTGTTCAATCTTTGAAGCCAAGATTTCAATAAAATTCAGGTTTCTCTGAAATTCTTTCAGTGCATATTGGAGGGTTTCTTTTTGCTATATGATGTTGAGTAAATACAAGAAATAGATGATATCTCCCTGGTTGGATATGAGAATCCTCACCTTGCTTCTCAGAACACTTCTAGTTATTTGTCATGTTGACTGTAAGTTGTTAGAAAATGGAGGCAAAAAAGGTGTTTTGTTTTGTTTTTTAGTTGTTGTTCTTTTGACAGAGACAGAGAGTCAGAGAGAGGGATAGATAGGGACAGACAGATAGGAATGGAGACAGATGAGAAGCATCAATTCTTCATTGTGGCACCTTAGTTGTTCATTGATTGCTTTCCCATATGTGCCTTGACCAGGGGGCTACCACAGACTGAGTGACCCCTTGCTCAAGCCAGCGACCTTGGACTCAAGCTGGTGAGCATTGCTCAAACCATTTGAGCCCACGCTCAAGCTGGCAACCTCAGGGTTTCAAACCTGGGTCCTCTGCATCCCAGTCTGACGCTCTATCCACTGCTCCACCACCCGGTCAGCAAAAAGGTGTTTTGTGACTATCACTGTGGGAGAGGAAATTTGTGTTATATACATTGTGGTTCCAAGTGCCTCCTTGTACAAGGCTGAAGTCCATCTTAGCCTTAGGTGGGTGGGTAATGTGACATTAATAAAGCTTTTAATGTTCTGTGGGCCATAGGAGTTTCCTTAATTTTTCTATTAACTCATGATGTTAAAAGACCATGAATATAAAAAACTGAGTCCTGGACTGGGTAATATTATTATGGCTGACACATTGATGGGTGATGACAAATTAATATGTTACTACTACATGGGTGTTACAGTTTTGAAATTGGGATTCTCAGAAACCTTTTGCCTGATGCCAAAGTGAGAAGATGGATTTTAAATCAAGCTTCCCTTGACCAGCTTTCAAATGATGCCTCAGAGAAACTCTCTAATTATCTCTGTCCCACATACTCTGTTAGGCTGGATTTCAGAAAAATAAGACAAATGACTGTGTTCAGAGTGAAAGTCAATGACTGTTAACCAAGGTGTTGGTTTCTTGGAAAATGAACAAATAAAACATTGGAAGGATTGTTTTTTGTTTGATTAAGGGATGAAAAAACCCTTTCCATGGTGATTTCTCAAATAATTATAATTTTTTTCATAGAGTTTAGAGCCCCCTAAAATTTGTCTCTAACACAAACTAGATTATAAGAACCCTGAGCCAGAGAAATAGCATTTCTCCATAATAGCCAAAAGTATGAGAAGGACAAGGTGTGAGTGCAGTGCAGGATTAGAAATTAGCAAGAGAAGCGAGTATGTAAAAGAAAGCTGAAACTAAGAGAAGAGTCATGAAATGTGATTTCTTGCTGGGGTTCTTTTAGGGAAATGTCAAATAGCTCTCTAAATAACTCACTTTTTTATATATATATAAAATTTCTTTTTTTTAGTAACTTTGGGATTTTTATTATAAAACAAATTGGGAATATATCCTAAGGCCAATATTATTATTGTTGTTGTTGTTGTTGTTGTTGTTATTATTCAGTGAGAGGAGGGGAGGCAGAGACAGACTCCCGCATGTGCTCAGACTGGGATATACCTGGAAAGACCACTAGGGGGTGATGCTCTGCTCATTTGGGGCGTTGCTCTGTTGCTCAGCAGCTAAGCTCTCCCTACTGACTGAGGTGGAGGCCATGGAGCCATCCTCAGTGCCCAGGGCCAACTTACTCCAATTGAGCCATGGCTGCAGGAGGATAAGTGAGAGAGAGAGAGAGAGAAAGAGAGAGAGAGAGAGAGAAGCAAGAGTGGGAGGGGTGGAGAAGCAGATGGGCGCTTCTCCTGTGTGCCCTGAATGGAAATCAAACCTGGGACTTCCACATGCAGGCCAACACTCTACCACTGAGCCAACCAGCCAGGGCCCTAAGATCAATATTAAACTGAAATCTTTACATCTTGTTCCTCCCAAAATCCTCCCAAAGATTTCCTCAAGATCTTAGCATGCTTCTAACAAGATGGCAGGAAATGGCAGAATGTATCCTGAAATAACACACAACCAAGCTTCAAACAAAAATGTTAAGACTAATAGAGTTGAAACATGCCATTCCAGTGAACTCAAATTTGGTGTGAATCAGTAAGACTCCTGCAATGAAAGGCTGGGCAGTTAGAAAAAGGAGGCACTTGCTGGGTCCAGGTTCAAGGTTCCAAGTTTTTATGGAGGAACTGAAATTCAAAATGTCAAGTATTAGAGAAGAAATGCAACACAAGGTGTAAAATAACCAAGTCACACAGAAGCTTAATTCATTGATTTTATGAAAAAGATAAACCACCCCATAAATGAGTCGTATTTTATTACAGTCCCTGCTGTAATGAAAATATTTCCACCATGCTTGACTACATTCACTACAAACTCAAGATGGCCACATTTGCAAAGTACATTCCTCAATGAATCTGGCTGTATCCTGTTTATGCAACTCAAGCCCATGGGAGAATTATATATAATTTATAATGTCAGATATTTCACAGATTTATGCTTTGGCTGCTAGAAGACTCATTAATAATTCAAGGCCATGACACATTATGTATAATTGTTTCATTTCTTTTCCTTTTGCAAAAAAAAATATATCATTCATATTTTTAATCATTAAAATCATTCACATTTATATCAGCAGAGAACATATAAACCAAGAAATTGTTGTTGTTAGGAAAACTACAAAAGGAAGGAAGAGAAAAATCTTATAAACTTTACAAATTCACGTTATTGTGTAATATCTACTTTGTAATGCAAGTCAAATGAGACTTAAATCAAAAACACAGTGAATGACTAAGTGTTTCCATTTTTGTTAAGATAAAAAAAAACTTCAAAGGGAAATTTTATAGTGTGAAGTTTAAAATATATGGAATCTAACATATAAAGATTTATAATATGATTTAACCCTAGACTAACTACTTATTAGCTGGATTACCTTGGGAAAGTTGTTAAATCTCTTATCTGCAGTTTACTCAATTTAAAAAGATATGTAAATTAACAATCACTGATTTTTCTCAGAGAGTAGTAATGAAAATAAAATGAGAATGTACAAGTGAATACACTTTATAAACCATAGAAAAGTAAGGTATTCTCTACCACCATCAAGAAAAAGGATAAAAATAGTTCAGAAAAAAAAATGTTATTTACAAATTATGCAACATCCATTTTTAGGGAACTTGCTTTTAAAAGCACTAATTGCTATGTTAAAAGTTTTCAGTTTGTGCTTTGGCCTAAGTCTAATTTAAACCCTTTCATTAAAGTATGAAGAGGTACACAAAAACAATTTTATCTTCCTCGTTTTCCACAGCATGTTCAGAAACTTCGTACATAATCAAATTAAAGGATTAAACCCTAATTGCATAAAAGCAAACTGAAAATGGATACATATTTCATTGAGAATATCCCTTAGTTTCTTCATTCCCAGAATAAATTTTGGCTTCTGGAAGATTATTCAAGTCTGGTCAATATATATATTTTTAAAAATCAATAAATATGCTGTACAATACGAAAACCATTCTGGTTGGTTTTTCTGAAAAAAAATTGGGGGGGGGGGGTTGTTGTTGTTTTTTGTAATGCTCATTGTTTCCTGGGTACTTTCTTCTGACCTTCCAATGGGGGTTGACTATTAAATTTCTATTTTGCCAAAGCACACCAGCAAAGGGATGAGTGAATTAGGAGCTGCACATTAAGTACGGTTCAATTATTAACGGATGCTGAAAGGTTGAGGAACAATACTCACAACATGACCTGCTGAAAGACTAGACAGTCTGAAAGAGAATGAAAGCATAGACTGTAATTAAAACCATGGGCTCTGAAGTCAGACATCTTTAATTCAAAGAAAGGTTTTGACTCTTACAGCTCTGTGGCCTTTGGCAAGTAATTAATTCCCTAACGTTTGGTTTCCTTATTGTGAAAATGGAAATCATAATAGTGTCTCTCTCAAAGAGTTGTGAGGGCTAAATAAAAGAATCCAAGGAGAGTAGTTAGACAAGCACCCGACACACTGACGACATACAGGGAATATTAAATGGTATATGTAATGAAACGTGGACAAAATAAAAGTTTATTTTTCTCACAAAATTCTTGACTAGGGGTATAAATTTCAGGCACAGAAAAATCAACTTAATATTTCTCTTAAAATCAAAATGCCCAATCGTTGGATTAATCAACTTTCTGATATTGCTCCTTTTCACTACACATACACACACCATACTATAATACACACACACACATATGTGTATATACATACACATATACATGTATATATACATATGCAACAAATCTATCTTCATAGCAGAAAAGCTACAGCAGTGCAAAAATTGGAAATCACAGGACATGAAGCCACTGAATTTTCCAATGCTTCTAGAAGTTTAAATAATTTTGATTTGTGGCTGGTGAGAAAAAATTTTTCAATCTATTCTACATGCAAGGTGAAAGAGAGTCACAAATGTATTGTACAATTTACAGGCATTGTAATCCAGGTGAAGATGAGTAGAAGTGCTAATCAGACCAGGTGAAAGGTAAACATAAATTTTAAAACTACTCATGGCTAGGTGGCCAATAATACCAAATTCTCAGGAGAAAGGATCTTTGGTTTTGAGTTCTCATTTATGTATTGTTCTTCTCACTTGATATACCCTCTTAACAGTTCCATGGAAAGAGAAGTAAATTCTCTAACTTAAATAAGAATAGAGATTTGCCCATATATACATATTAGCTAATCTTTCTGTTCTTGTAAAAGATATCAACTAACATTTTTCTTGCTTTTAAAGGTGGATGCAATCTGCAACAAAGTCTAGTTTAAATTTTTCTATGTTTAAAATTTTTCAATCTTAAGAAATAAATCTCAGAAAAACAACACCCTAACAGCCAATTTATTTTTACAGCAATGGTGAATCATTACTCATTTATTTTGCATTCACACAGGACATATGCTTTTCTCAGAAAGAAGAGTTTAAGAGGACCTACTAACATTTGCAAAGTCCCTTGAGAGATGTGTTACCAAAGTGTAAATTAGAACCATGTTATTAGCCCAGCCTCATGAAACATGAATGAATTCCAAACAAATGAGTGTCTTTAATGGAGCAAAATATTATAAAAGGTAACTTAAAATCTGATGTTATAATGTTTGAATACATTTTAAATGTTGCTGCTTGCTTTTCCTGAATAAGTGATCTTTTAAGGAAGTTGGGCAAAGAAAGGGGCCCAGTCTGAAAATATTCATATGCTAATAACAGCCATCTCTCTCACCATGGATCAGAGCACTATAACCGTTGTCTGAGATTTTGCACACATCAGAGGCAAACATGGTCATATTTTCCCTAGAAATGAATGAAAGACATTAGATGATTTTGAAATCCTAATCACTGCTCTTATAAATTGTTAAATTGCAGGAAAGGTTTACATTAATTTTTTTTTTAAAAAATGAATTTTTGACATTCACCTGCTGAGTAATGGCTATCTGTACGTTTTCACCAAGATAAATGGAAGTATTATTCTGCTTGCTACTTGTTTAAAACTCCTTTGCAATTTTACATAACAGCGCATTTTTCATTACCAGGAAAGGTATGCAATTTGAACCATGCTACTTTTTTTACTCACAGTAAATCCATATGTGTCATCAGAGCAGAAAAGGAAATAATATCAGTCGCTATCATTGGACCTTCCCTTAGAGTGAGTCCCAGAAGACATTGCCCGGCTGAGTTGCTATAGCAACAGAGCTCTGGTGCCTCTTTTGCTTGGTTTGTTACCGTGAGTTGATTTTTACCGCACAGGTATAATCCTGAAGAATTTTTATAGTAAAGAAGAAATTACAATGAATCAATAACAATGTGTGTGACCTTTCCATTAATCCAAGATGATTTCATTTAAAAGAAGTATAGCAAAGGTGACTCCATAACATTTCAAATCCCTTTGCTGATTTCCAATTAAATTATTCATTCTTTTCTTTAGGCTCTTTAAATAGTCACACTTCTTAATTCCCCTAAGGCAGGGTATTGCCATGTGAAAATGAAAATTCCCTGAACCATTAGGGTGTTAGCATGAAACTTCACCTGATTTTTTTTGCAAGATTTTATTTTTATTTATTTTTCTATTAAATTTTTGGGGTGAGCCCTGGCCAGTTGGCTCAGCGGTAGAGCGTCGGCCTGGAGTGCGGGGGACCCGGGTTCGATTCCCGGCCAGGGCACATAGGAGAAGCACCCATTTGCTTCTCCACCCCCACGCCCTCCTTCCTCTCTGTCTCTCTCTTCCCTCCCGCAGCCAAGGCTCCATTGGAGCAAAGATGGCCCGGGCGCTGGGGATGGCTCCTTGGCCTCTGCCCCAGGCGCTAGAGTGGCTCTGGTCGCGGCAGAGCGATGCCCCGGAGGGGCAGAGCATCGCCCCCTGGTAGGCAGAGCGTCGCCCCTGGTGGGCGTGCCGGGTGGATCCCGGTCGGGCGCATGCGTGAGTCTGTCTGACTGTCTCTCCCCATTTCCAGCTTCAGAAAAATACAAAAAAAAAAAAAAAGAAAAAAAAGAAAAAAAAATAAATTTTGGGGGTGACATTATTTAAAATTATATAAGTTTCAACCATACAATTCTATGATACATCATCTTTATATTGTATTGTGTCATATGGTTTTACCTAACTATGAAAGTCTGCTATAAAAATGTCTTGATATAATATTAATCCACTCTTAAATTATCTACAATTAGCAAGAAGACTCACAAGACTCTACTGGCAATATAGATTTATCTTCTGACTTCATTTAAAAAGTTATCAATACAGATAACAATACAATACACCTTATAATGTATAGAAGTCTAATTGGCTTTGACTATTAAACTAGATAGGTCATACAAAGCTTTTTGAACAATGTCTGGCATACAAATAAACACCTAATAAATATTGTTATAATTTTTATTACTCTCACAACACAGTCAAACACATTATATCTTTTTCTTTACAGTAGAAACTATTGATTATATAACTGTAATGCCTTTTATATTCTGAATATCTTTAAATTAAAAATGGTATAAGGAATACACTACTATGTAGCTGAACCTGAAATATATTGTAAAAAGGTGCAGCTTTATTTTAGAGGGCTAAATTTGTGAATAAAATATTTGTACTTAATTGACATGCCATAGGGAAGCAGCTTGAAGTGGAGTGTATTATGGGTTTGGGAGTCAAAACTTCAACTTTGTGCCTGACCAGGCAATGGCACAGTGGATCGAGAGTCAGCCTCGGATGCTGAGGACCCAGGTTCTAAACCCTGAGGTCACCAGCTTGAGCACAGGCTCACCAGCTTGAATACGGGGTCACTAGCTTGAGCGTGGGATCATGGACACGACACCATGGTCACTGGCTTGAGCCCAAAGGTCACTGGCTTGAAGCCCAAGGTTGCTGGTTTGAGCAAGGGGACACTCGCTCTGCTGGAGCCCCCTGGTCAAGGCACATATGAGAAAGCAGTGAATGAGTAAAGTATCACAACTATGAGTTGATGCTTCTCATCTCCCTTTTTTCCTGTCTGTCTGTCTCTCTCTCTAAGAAAAAAAAAAAACACTTCAATTTTGTTTTTCATACTACTTACTTCAGACCTAGGCTCTCTAGGTTTGGGGCAGAGGGGTGTCACTTGTAACAAAGGATGGAAACACTTTCTTGGCTGTAGTAGTAAAGGGGAATCAGTGAGACAGTGTATGTAAAGCACTTGCTACAATGCCAGGCTCACATGATATTTTAAAAGTTTTAGCTGTCTGTTCTTCAAAGTTTTGCAGGTTATTTCCTTGAATCATAATTACCAAATGGATCTTTAAGGCAAGAATGAGTATAAAGTCAATATTTCTTAGCAGTACTTTCATATATACATATATGGGTTTTAACTCTGGCAAATATAGAAAACTTTCAATTCAGTATAACTCTGTTACAAATTAATTTTTTAAATTTGCTTTGATTGATAAGTACTTTTCAAAGTATGTTTTCCTGACCTCCTATCCCATCAGGATGTTATGGGGGAAAGTAAAAAAAAAGTGGGAGAAAGGCAATTTCTATGGTCAGATACATTTGGAAAACATTATGGATTCACTATGTACGATGGGATTAATAGATCATATTAATATATTCATCCCTTCAAGAAATCCCAGATCATTCCAGATAAACAAATCAATACTGTTTAGTGGTAGAGAACGTAAATTCAGGAGTTGGAGCCTTTGAACCCCACTTTCACCATTTATTAGCTTATATCTTTGAGAAGATATTCAACCTCCATGTTTCAACTTCCTCATCTGTAAAATAGGAAAGGCAACAGATTTCCCATACTGGGATGAGAAGAAAAATTGGATCTATCATGTGCTCAGACAGAGCTAACAGAGTCAGTAATCAATATTAAGAGTTAATAAAGAAGCCTGTTATAAATTCTTTATCATGATAACACTTCTTTATAAATAATACTTTTGAACACCTTTTGGAACTATTATTCCTGGAACACACCTTGAACAAAATTCAAGTACAATGTCAGGGTAGTGATAAATTGTAATTAAGTAAAAAAGAATTCATCAAATTAGTGCCCAAAGCAAGTAGCACAAAAAGCTACCTTATAACATATGAACCCACCGGCTTGCATGTTATTGTGCCAGAAAGTCTTACTAACAGAACATTAAACAATGTTAAGTGTAAAGATCTTACCCCATGGCCATTTGACTCATTAGAGCCATTTATAAATCACTTTATCATATTAGCACAGATCAGTTTATCATAGTAGGTTACTGGCACGTCACTAAAACTGAAGCTTTAAAGGAAAAGGATGTCATGATTAAATCATTCATGCCCAAAGGAGAGAAAACTGAGTCCATGACTCAATTATGGGGTCTGCAGAGAGAAGGGACATTATACCCATGTTTGCATGTTTTTTAATCCTAACCTAAAACAAGTTGAGAGAGTTTTTTAAATGGAGAGATAAAATAGTAAAGGAAGATAAGAAAAGCTAAAGGCTTCAGCCAAGAAAAAATATGCTATAATTTCACAACAAAAATGCAAAGTCCTTCTTGACATATAACACCATGACTCCAATAAACCTCCCTACCCTTTTCCAGAAAATGGGAATCTTAGCCACAGGACTAGAAAAATAAGCAGTTCGCTAATTAATATGATATCTTATAAAAGTCCCTTTATTCACAAATTTGTAACTGTATCAGGCTGCTGACTTCTTTTGAAGGGTTCATGGTGCTCACATCATCAGAAGTAAATGCAAAACAAAAAAAAATATTCATAATTATACACCCTCAACACCTCAACAATTAAAAACTATTTTCAATTATTCTTATTCCCTTCAAATCTTAATCACAAGTATATATCAGTTTTACGCAGAGATATTTTTATATGAAAATACTATCTCAAAGTCTGTTTTTTTCCCACATAACATAATATCTTCATTATTTTCTCACAAGGATACAAAGATATCCTCAAAATGATCCTTTCTACTACCTGGATGGTTATAGTTTCCCCTGATCAGACATGCAATGACTTCTAATTATGGTGTTGTACAACTTTCTTCCTTCATATAGCTCTTCCTGACTTTTAGACCAGTAGTTTTCAGCTTCAGCCCACTTCAGAATAACTCAAAGGGCTTGTCAGAACACAGGTGGCGGGGCCCACCCTCAGAGAGACTCTAATTGAGTAAGTCCCGGTAAGGCCAAAAACCTGCAGTTCCAACCAGTTCCCAGGTCATGCTGATGCTACTAATCTGGGGATCACTTTTTTAAAAATACCATTAGATTGTTTACATAGAAATTATCATCATTGAGTTGAGTTTGACAAATAAAATAGCAGAGACCTTTGATGGCACCTGAGAAAGCTTTCCTATAAGCTTACACACGTTCATATTGCCAATCAACTTGTTAACACTTGAAGCCTGGGTAGAAACTAACTGAATGAACAAATGAACAAAGAAGAGTTCTTACTTCTCTCCTCCTCCAGATCATACCATTAGGCCTGAGATTCATCTATTTACATTTAAAAGATACATAGCATGGCTAAATTATAATATCTACCTCTCTGTTACCACAGAAATCAGCAGGGAGGTTTATCACTGTCCAAATTCAATAGTCACTGAAATACTTATACTTTGAAGGAAAGTAAATTAGTATCTTCACTACACAGGCACAAATTAGTTGCATTTATCTTGCTTGTCCATCAGATTGTTCAATACACCAGTGTTGCTCATTGGAAGGTACAGAACAAAAGTATGGCTTTGAAAATTATTTTTGATAAGCTAGAAACAAGGTAATTCCCACACTGGCAGGGATTATTAGCATAATTGTATTGAATATAAAAGCCAGTTAAAACCTCAGAGGTTTTCCGCTATAGTATTGGATTCTTTATATTTGGGTAGAGACTAATCCCTCCCTCTGAAATGGAGACACATGCACATAAGCAAACATGCCTACATCACCATATAAGCGCCTCTACATAAGTACACGCTACGTAGCCATGTATGTGAAGTGTTCATTCATACACTGGTTTCTAGAAAACCACAGACAAGGCATGCTTAGCAAAGATATCCACTGCAGAAAATGTCTTCTGGGCTCCTTTACTGTAATTTGCTCACATTCTTATATTTTTTCATTCTTATTTGCTGTTACTGTATCTGTTTGTATGTATAAAGAGAAGATGTGTTCATATACATGAGAATCATTAAACCATATGTAGGTAAAGTAATTGGGTATTGTCAACAAAACCTTGGAATTTGGCTAGCAACAAAATTGTTAAATCAAGAGTACATGTATTACATGCAGACTTATGAAGAGAAACCTGTATGTATCTATTTGTAAGAGAGAGTATTTTTCTGAGTCACTGTTTTGACAATTGTGTTATATTTACATAAGAGCTAAGTCAGCAGTTCCTTGCATGGACAGGTTCATTATGGGCGTAGGAAGACACTGCTATTTTCCGGACTGACAGAAAACTGGGGGATAAAAGTTAAGACACCAGGTATATTTTGTTTTATAGAATAATATGCATAAATGCATCTACTTATTATGTATTATGTAGTAAATATGACCATATTTAGTAGCCTCAAAAAGATATGACAAAGTTTAAAATATGCCAATGTTAAAAATGTAAGTTTAACAAATGCAGAACTTCAGCAGCGACACTGTGAGGTCATCATTCCCCACTGAGAATTTAACTAAAGGCACTTACTACTTAATCCAGGTGTTTAGAGAGCCATCAAGTTAAGACATTAGCAGCAACAACCATATGATCATTTGCAAAACAATATCTCTGAGGGGTTTTTTTGTTGTTGTTGAGTAATAACTGCCAGTTCCTTACGGTGAGTTAGTGCAGAATGACAATCAATTATAGTTCCTGCCAAAAATCAAAAGTACTACCCGAAGTGTATACTCATCAATGAGATGGTAATTGGTTTGTGCATTCAGTGATGAGAAGGAAACGAAGAAAATGTGTAATGAACAATGCTTGTCTGTGAAGTGTCAGTTCCTAAACTCAAGGGAATGGGAGGCCGGAAGCCTCTAGGGGTAGCCTAAAACAACAGAGGAGTCTTTGTAGAATCACTCTCCTCCAATAAGGTAGGAATGTATGCTTGGCAAGCCGAAGGAATAATAATTTCAATAACTATATGTTAACAAATATCTCCCTTTTTTTGACAAATAGTTTTACTTTACAATTTAGGCAGCCATATAATGATTTCTTTTTAAAAATTAAAATTTGAAAAAATGGGTTAATTATAAAATCTGTTTTAAAAAAATAGTTCAAATTAAATGTAGACAGCACAAAATGAAAAAAAGTGAATGACTAAAGTTTGTTAAAACACCTGTCAGAGCAGCACTATGCCCTCCCTTGCTGGCCAGTCAGTGAATAGCCTCTGTCATCTTCCTTATTGCAGGCTTGCCTGGAGCATTAGAAGCAGGAAACTGAATGTGCACAGTATGTTACAGTGTGTTCTGCTGAAACACACTGGTATTTAATTCAAATCCTATCACTAGGGAAGTTAATGTAATTTTTTCAGTAAAGCAAATCTCAATTCCTCTATAAATAATACATGCTCAGATTTTACTAAAAGGAAACCATTTTCTGAAAAGAAAAATGGAACACCAAAATATATCTTACATGTTAAATACAACTTAAATTTGTTATTTACAAATATAGCTATTATATTCTTTGACAATTGACTAAATAGAAAAGACCTGACACAAATAAACAAACTTTATATATATATATATATATATATATATATATATATATATATATATATATATATATATATATATATATAGTTTTTGTTGTGTGTGTGTGGTTTTTTTTTTTTTGCCTAAAGATATTAGGTTACATTAGAAGGTAATGCATATAATTTATCAATTATGTGTTTTGTCAATACTTCGATCATAAAAGGAATAATTGTTTACATGAATAAAACCCTGTTTGGATTCTAGGCTCAAGGGCCTAATGTTCTCAAGGAGCCTGAGTCTCAACTGAGAAAGAACATAGTAAAATTTAAACACATCTTTGGAAATACCAATTCACTATTTTTTAATGTCCTAAAGGGAAAGCAGGCAGCTTGGCTGAAATAAACCTGTCTGTGTTCCTTATAACAAGGAACAAGAGAATACTAAGCACTGATGGGGACAGCTGTTTATTCTAGTGAGGTGTAGTCCAATCCCTAATAATAACATATCATTACATCCCTTGCATTGATATCCCCAAGCAAAGTATCAATTATTACTGGAATTTTTTTTTTCAATCAATAAACACTGACCTAAATCAGATTAAAATACAAAATGATTGTCAGGATTACTGAAGGCTAATTATGATCCAACTTTTCTTCAAATAACCTTAAAAACTTGCCATGCAAATGATTTTCAGTCAAAAATTAAGAAAGCATTACATAGACAAAACTACTGGGCCATAATTGAGTTGAGTGCTGTTGAGAATATTCATTGACTGTACTAGATGTACACATTCAAGTCATTCTGCTCCATAAAGTGAAATAACAAGCGAGATATCTGTAAGTTATTCAAGTAGAGACTATAAGTCCTTTGAATCATAACCTTCTGTTATTTAGGAAATGACTAAACAATAAGGTAGAAAATACTCAGATGTATCCACTGGAAGTTTCTAGGACTATATCAGTGTTATGGCTTTCATCTCCTTATTTCTGAGAAGAATAATTATTGGTCTTATAAAAAGTCACAAACTTATTTTGTGAGATTAAGTTTTCTTGATTATTACCAAAACAGATCACAAATTAAAGGCTGGACATGTTACTTTACTGAGCCACTAACTTCAACCTATAACTGCTCATGATATCTTGTCTCCTTTCTCATGAGGACAATGCAAAATGCTCAGAGACTACCAAACCATTCATTGGCACAGGTATACATTCCTTTATCGAGCCCCAGAGAACTAATGAAGAAATGGCAGTCGACATTTAACCAAACTATGGTAACGAGTTTCCAGTCTACTCACTCTGGTGCATAACCCAAACTGCTTTAAAAATCATGTTCAAATACTTTGAAAGTTACCAGGACCAACAGGAAGATCTTCCTGAGGTTGAGATATGAAAGACCAGGGCAGAATATTGATTTCTGTTTCCCAGGGGGGGGATATATGTGCATATGTGCGAATATTTGCTGGGGGGGGGGAGAAGTTCCTTTGAGACTAAATATATATAAAAAAAGACATTTGTTTTTTTCTTCCCCTCATTGTATTTTATCTCTATGATCTATTTGTTGTGCATGCTTCTGTAAATGTAGAAAGAGATAGTTCTATTTATTTAGCCCTCAGCAATAATTTGTACGATACATTTTAAAATCTTCATACCTCCTGTCTTCAAGTCCAATTGTTACCACCACAGGGGAAGTTTCTGCTTAATTATCGGTCATATTTTCCTGTTAGTCTCATAAAGGACAAGATATCCAGTGAAAAGTAAAACTTTACCCTAATGAAGAGGATCTTTTCTCCCACTCGGTATCTTCCTTGAGACAATCTCTCCACGCAGAATTTATTTGGGCATTTGCAAGGAGGATCCTCAGAAATCCTTTTCACCTGAAATAGAAGAGTTAAAGCAAGTTCATTCTCCTTAATCAAGTCCCATTTCTATTAATTTGTTCTGTGATTTCACAGGGGCCTGTGAACCCACAGACCATTACTGCTTTTAAATTTGTTCTATATCAGACTATGAATGTGATATGAGCAAAGAAATAGCACATTAAGTCCTAACTATGTAAAGGTCAGGCCCAGAAGGTGTTTTGTGAAGGCCAATTACGGCACTATGGCACGAGGCGGGTGATGACAGCGACAACGATGCTGGAGAACAATGATGAGCAAATCAGCTGGCAGCGTAAGAACGATGATCTGGTTCTCATTCTGAGAGGATTATAAAGATCATGTACGTCAGGTTGCTAAGATAAACATATTGAAAATAGAATAGAGTGTATATTAACATAGCATTGGTTTCCTCATTATAATTTGATAGTATTAATTTTACCCATTTTAAAATAAATGAGAATTTAAAAAATATTTAATGAGACTATTGTTTCATTTTATTTTGAACTCAAAGATTTTCCATTAGAAGTCACCTCTAACCCACTCAGACTTATCCAACAATTCACTCCACCTCAGAAAGGGCTACCTACCTAAACTTACATCCCTGGCAGTATCTTATAATTTACAAGTTTCATAGAATTCATGTCTCAGAATTTATCTCAATTTCATTTATCTATCTCCCTATTCTTGAAAAAATACCTAATCTAAATGGTATGTGCACAATGCTTATAAGTAGTTGTGACTATCAGAAGACAATGGATAGTCTATGACTTTAGGAATAAAATTTATATTTATGTTTTCCTCAAATGAGAATGCGGTATCTCATAACTGTCCTCTCTTCAACTAACCAACCAGCCAACCCAAAACAACAATGTTCTGTGTTTTGAGTCAAAGTTTCCATGGAAGATCTAAACAATGTACAGCCTGCATTTGAGAAGCTAGATAGAATAAAGTTTGTTTCTGAAGGAATTGGCTTGGACTCGCCCCACTCAAATTCTCTCTTCCACAGAGATCTGGTTCCTAGAGCGCTGTCATCAAAGATATTCAATCATTTCCTCAAATAATGCAACATCTGACTTCAATCAGCCTTCTACTGTGGAATCACAATCAGCAAAAACCGTGGAAAAAGTAGCATATAAACTCACTTATGTGCTGGTATAAAAGACTTAAACAGCTTGATTTCCCTATATCAAAGGGATTCCAGAAAGCAGAGAAGCATAAAAACTAGAGGAAAGCTAGAAAAGGTGGAGGAATCCTGAAGAAAAGTTATCTTAGGAACTACAGTTTTGCCTCAGTGAAGACCTATAAGGAAAAACCAACACTACAGCTGGGGAAAGAGAAACAATTTCGGGAAACATATTTTCATTAGTCCCTTTTAGAAACTCTAATTCTTTTGTGTTTTTGTTTGTTTCTTTGTTTGTTTTTAAGCAGAGAGAGAGACAGGGACAGATAGATAGAAAGAAAAGGAGAGAGATGAAAAGCATCAATTCTTTGTTGCAGCACCTTAGTTGCTCATTGATTGCTTTCTGATATATGCCTTGACTGGGGGCTCCAGCCGAGCCAGTGACCTTGGGCTCAAGCCAGTGACCTTAGCCTCAATCCAGCAACCTTGGGCTCAAGCCAGAGACCAAAGCCTCAAACCAGCAAACTTGAGTTTCAAGCCAGCAACCATGGGGTAATATCTATGATCCCACACTCAATTCAACGACCCCACACTCAAGCTGGATGAGCCTGCACACAAGCTGGTGACTTCAGGGTTTCGAACCTGGGTCCTCTGCATCCCAGGCTGACATCTAACCACTGAACCACTGCCTGGTCAGGCAGAAGCCCTAATTCTACCAACATATAAACCTATAATTCTTAATACTTATTCTTAGGATATAAAATTTTATATCAGTTATTAGTTAACCTTAATTTCTCTTTGCTGGATTTTGAGTTACTTATGGGTTAAGATAAGTGTTTCATTATAGTTTTATATCCTTGAAATAAAACAAAATGCCTTAATAGCATATACTATGTGTTTAAAAATGCATATTGAATAAATAAATTAATGGATAAATTTAAAAATGAGTCTACACAGAACACAGGGGGAAACGGGCGCAGCAGACTGAGACTGGATTCAAAGAATCTTACAGATGGGTTTCATGGAAAAATGAGAAAACTGCCTAACATCAAGTTAGAGATTAGGCTCGCATATTTCAGTTCTGAATTTCTTCTACTACATGTACTACATGACACTTGGTCCATAGATACATCCACCTACTCCCCCAGTATTAACAGAATTCTGTCCCTGGGGACTTTTTTGTATGGATATTCTTTTTTTTTTTTTTTTGGTATTTTTCTGAAGCTGGAAACAGGGAGAGATAGACTCCCGCATGCGCCCGACCGGGATCCACCCGGCACGCCCACCAGGGGGTGATGCTCTGCCCACCAGGGGGCGATGCTCTGCCCCTCAGGGGCGTCGCTCTGTTGCGACCAGAGCCACTCTAGCACCTGGGGCAGAGGCCAAGGAGCCATCCCCAGCGCCTGGGCCATCTTTGCTCCAATGGAGCCTCAGCTGCGGGAGGGGAAGAGAGAGACAGAGAGGAAGGAGAGGGGGAGGGGCGGAGAAGCAGATGGGCGCTTCTCCTGTGTGCCCTGGCCGGGAATCGAACCCGGGACTTCTGCACGCCAGGCCGACGTTCTACCACTGAGCCAACCGGCCAGGGCCTGTATGGATATTCTTAAACAAGATGGTGATAACAGAACAATAAATCAGCATCATAAAGGCACAGGGCCCAAACTTTAGGAAAGCCTTGCTTGGCACAGCCTTCCTGCCACATAATAACTAAGCAAAGAGTAAGCCGGTGTTCAAGTTGTTCCTCTGTTAAGAAATGACAATCACAAGTATGTGCAAAAAGTTATTTCCATCTCCAAGTGTTCTTAGACAAAATACAGAAACTGCCAGTATCAAATGAAGTGAAATACAAAATAGATACATATTCTCAAGTGACTTGCTTTTCTCTAAGGCCTCTCAAGCTTTGAAAACGGACTTGGTTTTTAAACTCAAGGGCTGTTTTGTAGTTCTGTGAGGGGTGGAGGCCGAAAAGGAAGAGACAAGGCCAGACTGTGGGTAGTGGAAATAGATTGTTAAGTAAACAGTGACTGATGACATCTGTGCTTCTTACGTTACCTTGGGATAAGTCAGCCTGGCAGGTGTTCCGTTTGGGACCAGGAACCCAGCCAGCTTTCTGCTAAAATGGGATTTCAAGAGGAGCCTGATTACTCAGAATTATACTATCTCTCATCCCCAGACTGAGGAAGTTGATGGAGAAGAGGAAGAAAGTAAGAATGGTTTCTTAGAACTGCATTCAACACATTGTGTGGGAACTAGCTCAGCATGAGGGAACGTAAAGAGGACTAAACCTGACCCCGCCGTTTTATCACCGATGAATCGCTCTATCAGGACATTGGGAGAATAAATTATTCTGAATGGACTCCACTGTGTGTTCTTTTATAATATCTTGATTAAAGAAGGGGGGTGCATTATCCACAGAAATGGTCACCTATTTGTTTTTTTTCCAATTTTTTACAATTCCCTTTAGCAGCAAACAAAGATATGTGAGGAAACAGAAAGTTTCAGAACTGGCAGTTTCTGTTGAAATCTTTCACTGGAAGATGATATCTTAACACAGGCCTGCTTTTCTTACTCTATTCTCTTTTCCTTTTCTCTTTTTTGTTCCTTCTCCATCGTTTTTGTTGTAGATACAAATAGTAACTTTGCCAGAGCAGAAATAGCTGATATTTGTAAGGGAACACAGGACCTTTACAAGCAATCTCTAGTTAACACCCCCATTCTAAAACACAAATTGGGGCACATGAATTCCAATTTCCAACGGCGGTATATGTTTCACATGCACTGAAGCAACTGCCGTAGGAACTATTTACTTTTTATACTTGATATACATATGAAGCTCTGATTTAAGTCATTATTACTGAGCCTCAAATTATGTTTCTCTCTGTTCCACTGTCTCTGAAATAAAACACATTGGTGAAAAACTGTCTCTTAAACAGAATGTAAATATTTTAATGTAATTTCTCCAACCTAGTATGAAAGAGACCAAGAGACTTTGGTGGCCAAATAATTTGGAAAATTCCAGGCCAAATGAGATCTTGTTATGGAACTCACTAGTGCCTTTGATACAACACGCTGCATTGCCAAACTACACAGGGAATACAGTAAGCTGTATTTCTCAAACTAACCTAACCATGAAATTCTTCTCCCTGTGGGGCATCTGGGGGTGTTAGTATTTGATTAAACATTCTTGGAGAAATGTTGGTATAAAGTCTTTCAGAACATAGTATTCTAGCTGGCAATGATACAGAAATATCTACTTTGTACATTTCCTACATTCAATTAAAACCTCTTAACTAAACAGATAGTTTTTTTCCCAGATCCTGGTATACTTTAAAGGTGATTTAAAGCTCTTGTGAGATCCCCTCATGGTTTCCACTTGAGAGACTAGAACATGGAGCAGGGAGACCAGCCAAGGAATGACGGTCTTGCCGTTGTAAAGAGAGTTTCTATTTCATTCTACTTCTTCTGAACTGGAGTATTGGCAACATGTTTCTAAAATCCCTTTCATAGTTGTCGCACCACCTTGTGCCTCCTGTTCTTTTCCTCCCCTTTTCAAGGATGACCGATGGCCCCATATGGGACAAGCTGATGAAGAAAGGGAACCATTTTGGCCACTTCTCCTATGTTCATGTAAATGGCTTCAAGGGGCAACATCTCCTCTTTCTGTAAAGTGCCTCCATTTTCAGAGTATAAGGCCATTCCAGGTAAACAGAATAAGGGAAAAGCTTGTTCAAACTTTAACTGCCCACACTGATCATCTATTCAACAAAAATGGCACTAACAGACATACACGAATAAAATATGGTCCTTGTCTTCAAGAACAAGGACGGCACCTAGGAATAATAGATATTTATGTCCAATAAGGTAAACACCTCTTTAAACATATAAAAACACTTGGGGCATCAAGAACTAACTTGTCAATTTTACCTGGAATGGGAGATGCCAAGAAAAGCTTTATATCAAAGCCACACAACTGGAATTTTAAAAGATGAAAAGGTGTTTAAAAGTAGATTTAAAGGATGAGTATGTTTAATTATGGTGAGGAAAATCCTGGGGCATAAAATGTCCTGGAGTAGCGGGGACCCTTACAATGGAGTCCTCAGATTGCCAGGATGTGTGTAGAGGACAACAAAGCCCAGAGAGACAAAATGGGCCAGAACACGGAGGCTTATGTGACATATCAATGAGTTTGGGGTTTACCCTCAATGTGAAAGGCAACCCCTATATAATTTTCATCAAATCTGAGTTGCATTTAGGTTGATCATTCTGTTGACAATAATGTTTGTGGAGAATAATGTCAATAATGCTTTGGTCAGCAGTGTCAAACATCAGAAAGTGGCCTCGATCTGTGGACTAAAAACTGTCTTTGATTCAGTAATTTATTCATTAGAAGGTTATGGGTGATGCTAGCCAGAACTCTGACTATAATGCATTAAAGAAAATGAATGGAGGTGACGGCAGAGGGGGAAAGGACTAAAGTCAAGGGTAGTTGCCACTGAGAAGCGCATTTGTAAGAAAAAGACTAAAGGAACATCTTACTCCAAAATGAGTCCAATCAAAAAAGCATAATTGAGAGAGAAAATTGTTCTCATCAAATAGGAATAATGCACTATTAGCTACTATTAACATATACAATACTTCATTCAATTAACTTATAAAATAAATATAAAATACTATGACAAGCAAGACATGTCATTGATTCTTAAAAACAGACCTGCGATTTAAAATTGCTTTAATTTTTAAAATGCCCTTGCCAGTTTTTTAAGTCCTGGGTGCACTGAACAACAACAACAAAAAAAAACCTAAATTAAACTGCTATTGGCTAGTTACCTTAACAGGCTAAGTCTGCTGCCCTTAGCAGAAAGGAAAATTCTCAACCTCTCAGAAAAATACTTCTATTTCTGCTCATCTAAATCTGCAGTATAAGTTAGCCTGTCACATGGATGGGACAAAAGATGGGGAAATCTCTTTCTGCATCAAGTCATGCCTGTCTGCCACTGTCTTAGCACTTTGCATTTCAATCCCTGGGTAAGAAGCCCCCGGGCTAGGAGCCAGTGGTCTCTTCCAGTCCTGCCTACTCCACACAATGGGCACTATGGTTGCTGCTCATTTCTAAGGACTCTCCCCTTCTATGTTAGAGTGAATGATGTTACTATTTTCTAGAAGATCAATAAGCAATTTTGTACATTTGCACTCAAAACACTTGTTCTGCGAAGTAAATCCACACACAATCAAAGACTTTATTTACAACCAAGAACTAATTAATAGACAACAGGGTAGCCAGAAAGTTTTAATTCATCCCATCTGCTGTTACATCCAGAATCTGTGCTCTGTGATTTTGAGGATATAATGAAAATAGCTCCTAATCTGCCAAAGACTGTGACTCAAGGACTCTGCTGAGCAGAGGGATGGGGATGTCCGAGTTAGACAACCCTGGGTTGGAATCTAAGCACCTCTCCTCTCCTCTCCTCAGCAGGTGAGTTGGCTGCTAAGTTTCTTTTTTCTCAATGAGAAACCTGCATTACACTTTCCAAGAATACAGGCAACCCATGCTAGACCTGGGCCCACAGCGGGCAGTAAGGAAAGGGCGGTTCTCCTGTCTGTGGTATGTTTGCTTTCCCTTTAACAGTCCTCAAGATCTCATGCCCAGGGCTTCCGATCTGTGAATGGAGGGTCATAAACCAATGACAACAGGCCTAAATGTTTTCAAAGTCAACTTTTGGGAAGTTCTTTATTATCCTAAAATGGTAGCAGAACAAAGTGACAGTTTTTTTTCTTAAACGACTGGCTCAGTTTTGAACCTCAGAATGACTTGTACAACTACAAAATTTTCCATAGGACTTTAACAATGAATTTTAATGAAACTGAAACTGGGAAAGGACAGACTGATAAGAGATGGTACAGAAGGAGTGTTGAAATTCAAGGACTAAGTAGGAGTAAGAAGGCGGAGCGATTTACTCACCGCGTCATCCAGTAAGTTTCCTGTACTCTTTTTGCCAGAAGACTTTGATGAAGGAGAAGGGGAAGGAGAAGGGGCAGAAAGGGTCTCTTCTTGTTCAATCTCTTTTTCCAATTTGATCAAACCAGGAGGCTCCACACCGTACCTTTTAAAAGATACCAGATCAATAGACATGTATAACTTCTCGTGATATGCTTGATACATGTTACATTTAGTTATGAACACTAGAAGAGAAAACTGATGATTTTTTAAAAACAACATTAACTTTTTCTGGCATGAAATAGAAACTCTGAAATGACATCCTTTTAAGCAGGGGAAAAAATGTATCTGCTATGTGTGTGCACGCACACATAATGAGCAGACACATAAGAAATAATATATTAAGATTAAATAAAAAGACTACATGTAATATATTAATGATTCAATAATATATATAATCATATACAATTTAGTCTTCAGCTTTCCTATTTACTAACAAATGATACTAATGCTGTAATTGAACTATTTTGGACACAAGCTTGTTAAAGACAGAAATAAAATCAGTCAGAGCCAACTTTTAAAACAGCAATCCCCCAAAATAAACATTCTTAAAATGATTTAACAGAGGAGAAGTGCACTGTTAATTGTACACCTCCTATGGGTCCAGGAAAATGGACTATGGGTTATACAGGTTATTCTCTTAAGAATAATATAATGAAAGCATGTCTAGTGTTACTAGGAAGGAAAATGAACACAGAAGAAAAAGAAACAAATTTAGAATAATATGTTAAAAATTGTGTGTTGTAAATTATAGATGCTGTACAAGTTATAAAAAAAAAAAAAGAGAGAGAGAGATACAGCCTAACCAGGCAGTGGGGCCATGGATAGAGCATTGGACTGGGATGCAGAGGACCCGGGTTCGAAACCCTGACGTCGCCAGCTTGAGCATGGGCTCATCTGGTTTGAGGAAGGCTCACCAGCTTGAGCCCAAGGTCGCTGGCTTGAGCAAAGGGTCACTCAGTCTGCTGTAGCTCCCCAATCAAGGCACATATGAGAAAGCCATCAATGAACAACTAAGGTCTCACAATGAAGAGTTGATGCTTTTCATCTCTATCCCTTCTGGTCTGTCTGTCCCTATCTGTCCCTCTCTCTGTCTTTCTCTGTGTCTGTCACAAAAAATAAAAATAAAAAAAGAGAAGCACAGTTGTTATCAGCATTCTTATCTCCTGTAATCATATTTTCCTTAGGCTAAACTTAAAATTGATTTGATTTCTTAGATGTATGCCAAATGTTCCCAGATGGAGGAGGCCAAAGATAACTACAGAATTTAAGAGCTGAGAAGAACCTTTGGGCTCATCCAGTAACACACTTTCATTTATACACAGCTAAGAATCCAGACCCAGAGAAGGTAGAGAACTAAGTAAGAGTTGGACAAAGATGCAAATCCAGGTTCTCTGACTTGAGGGCTGAGCCCACTTTTCTCTGACAGGTTGATTACATGTTAGAAAAGAAAGGCAAAAGTAAAAAATTCAGGATAATCTAAAAGTAAATAACCCATAGAGAACAAATATGTTGCCAATTTTAGTATCTTAGAGTTGGTATATTACAACAGTATTCGATGTAAAAGCTTAGATTACTATCTTGTTCTAATAGCTTGTTGTTTTAACTGATACCATTCATAGACATTTCTAGGGGGAAGCAATTTTCTCACTCTTGAAGTTTTGTTCTTGTAGAGGGTGCTTGACTACTTCAATCTCTGGTCTCTCTCCTTCATTGCTCACTCCTCTCCAACAAGATAAAATGATTTATCGAATGGGTAAGTCTAAGAATAAACTGAACATGCTTGACTCAGTTTAACCTTCTTCTTCCAAGGAACAAACTGCCCACAGGAAGGTCTCTATAAGAACTCCCACACTGATTCATCATTGTTTGTAATTAGGTGGTTAATCAGCCTAATTGTGGAGTTATATTAAAGACAACAAACATGTCTGTCAACTTAGACCTTCTTAGTAACAAAGATGATATTTGATATTTCATCTGCCGTTCTCTTATTTTCTCATGTTTTTCAGAATTTAGATGGTAAGGATGGGTGTTAGGTGTGAGGTGCCCTTTGAGTGCTAGAAAACGTATTAGAATACAGTTGAAACTGGCACAACTCAACTGAACAGTTGCTGTTTTGAGAACTGCCTCTAATGAATGGAGTAATTTTTAGTTACAAAAATTATTGGCTAAAAGATATAGGCACCATTTATCATATTTTAACCTTTTCTATATATTAGCCATATGATGAGACATTAGTTAAAATGTGTGCTAGTCTGCAAATTCTCTAATAGCAGGGATCACTGTCTAATTCACAGCCTTTCTAGCTGCTAGCACAGGACCTGGAATACAGAGGGTACTTCATACTATTCACATGAAAAAAATTTCCTGTATTCTCATAACAGTAATTTTGGGTTCAAAATATACTATATATTTGGTTTGACTTTTTGGGATTTTAAAATGTATTTATTTCACTTTGATATAAAACATGCTAATATTAGATGAACATAAATTCTTTACCAAACGTGTTCTAGATGACTTTAAAACCTATCTAAAACTAAAATACATTTTTTTAAACTAATACTTATTAATTACACTGAACTCAATCCGGCATTTCATTACCATTGACAAGTACCAACAATACTCACACAGAGATTTGTGCATCATTCTTCCCTGAGGTAGACGTGAGCTAACTGTGTAATTGACCTACTCTTTAAATTTAGCAAATTACTTAACCTCTAGGAGTCTGCTTTTTCTCTGGAAAGTCGAGATGAAAATGGCCTGCCCTAGAGGTCTGATATAGCAGTCAGTGGAGGGAGGGAGGAGGAAGAACACTGGAAAAGCAACTGTTACCGAACACCTGCGTGCGTCTGGCACATTGGGACATCATCACATACATTATTTCTGAGCCTAAGTTTTATTTCACTGTAAAATGGAAATTCTGATTCTTGTATTTTAATATGGTTGGAAGGAATTAAAACAGTATCCATTACACGCCTGGCATAGTGTCTGACATGTGTCACAACCTCTGAGATTGCTGTTACTTGACGTTTCAAAAGTGGCACAACCAGAAAACTGCAGCACAAAGGCACTTTTGCCAAAGTTTTCACTTTTCAAGTATAGTATGCTCCCAAATTAGATAATATAACAGCATCATAATTAAGTTGTAAAGTGGTATTATTAACATTGTTTACATTACTATTGTTTGTATCTTTTACAACCCCTCCCCCCCAAAAAAAAAACCTGCCCTGGCCGGTTGGCTCAGTGGTAGAGCATCAGCCTGGTATGCAGAAGTCCCGGGTTCGACTTCCAGCCAGGGCACAGAGGAGAAACACCCATCTGCTTCTCCACCCTTTCCCCTCTCCTCTCTATCTCTCTCTTCCCCTCTCGCAGCCAAGGCTCCACTGGAGCAAAGTTGACCCCAGCGCTGAGAATGGCTCCATGGCCTCTGCCTCAGGTGCTAGAAGGGCTCCGATTGCAACAGAACAATGGCCCAGATGGGTAGAGCATCGCCCCCTAGTGGGCTTGCCAGGTTGATCCCGGTTGGGCGCATGTGGGAGTCTGTCTCTCTACCTCCCTGCTTCTCACTTCAGAAAACTACACACACAAAAAAAAGAAAAAGAAAAAAAACTCTACTACCTTACTGTCGGCTTTTTTAAAATGGATTTTCCTAGGAATATGGAATAGCAGAGCTGGAGTGAAGCACACGAAGTTATAAATTCAGCTTTGCTACTAACTTGCTGGATGAACTTCAGCAGGAAACTCTTAATCTCCCTAGACTTCTTTGAGTTCTCAGTCCTATCAAGGTATAAAATATTGTTATGTTTAATGTTCTTAAAAGAATCACATAAACTGAGCAGTGAAGATAAAGGAATTTAAGACATAGAAGTCACAGCCAATTAATAGTCGATCCTAAATGAAAACCCCATATTTGAAAGTATTTATAAAGTAGATCGATTGGAAAATATGATTTCATTTGTCATTGTGGGTGGATTCATGCCCCCTTGCAGGGATAGGCTGCATAATTTTTTCTTTTTCTTTTTTATCAATTTTTTTTACAAAGTGAAATAGAAAATATGTTATTAGAGAAACAGTAGGTTCCACTTAGTGTCTGATACAAAGTATCATACATAGACCAAGTTTGAATGAAGCTGGTGACAAAGTCATACATGGTACTGTGTGACTTGGAGGTCTTCCTTTTTATCTGGTAATACTGAAAATTAGCTGTGCCACTGAACACAGAAAATCAACAGTAAGCCCCAAATCGCTGCTTATATTGGCTATTGAAAACTTCGGGCTGCCTAACATACAGTCAGCCAGTCCAGAAATGCACACTTAAATACGACTCATTGGCTTCCTGTCTGTCTGGAGATGTCAACAGGTTGTAAATCATAAAACTCCCCTTGGGTTGGGGTCCCGCACCTGCAAGCCAACTTAGTCACCAGGACTAGGACTCTTTTTCTGCTCCGAAAGGCTGCTTCATGATGGTTTACATGACGAACTCTATACCACTTCACCTTTCTACTTTGTCTATGAAGTTTTCACAAATTCACACTGTTTTCTACTCCTTTCCAACTACAAGATTTTAGAGCTTTGGGGGAGAGGGGTTTGCTGCAGCTCTCAAACTGAATAAGGGTCTAACTAAAGCAAAGAAATTGAGTCCACTAAAACCAAATCCTCACATCTGTATATCTCAGTGATAAGAAAGTAGGGTGAATACTGAAACAGCAATACATGTTTTTGTCTCATTAAAAAATATTACCAAGTACTAGGGAAGAGTCTTCTGGTTAATGACTTTATGATGAGATTCTAGAAATGAAGTTTTCAATTTTCTAGCATGTGACCCAAGTTTGAGATTGTTCTAGATCAGGGGTAGTCAACGTTTTTATACCTACTGCCCACTTCTGTATCTCTGTTAGTAGTAAAATTTTCCAACCGCCTGCCAGTTCCACAGTAATGGTGATTTGTAAAGTAGGGAAGTAACTTTACTTTATAAAATGTATAAAGCAGAGTTACAGCAAGTTAAAGCATATAATAATAATAATTACTTATCAAGTACTTTATATCGGATTTCGCTAAGTTTGGCAGAATAAATCTTTATAAAACAACTTACTATAGTGAAAGCTATCTTTTTATTTATACTTTGGTTGCTCCGCTACCACCCACCATGAAAGCTGAAACACCCACTAGTGGGCAGTAGGGACCAGGTTGACTACCACTGTTCTAGATGAAATAATTGAGCCCTCACCAATCTCTGAATGAGAAAATTTACTCAAACTATTTAGTAGACTGTGGTTTTTAAACAAAAGGCATCTGGGGCCAATTTTACTAGAGTTAAAGGGACACATTTTAGAAACTCCCTCTCTCTAAAGGATAGTTTACACATTCTTGCAAGTAGTTTTTGCCCCACTTGTATTCTGTCATAATTTAAGGATAGATTTAGATTTGGAAGGAAATTTTACCCATGGAAAACATGTTTATTCTTAGTAGTCAGAGCCAAGTGGTTTAAATCAGATGAATTAATTAATAAGCCTTGCATGAGATTATTGGTATTTTAAGTAACATGTCATTGGGCCATGGATTAAAACTGGAAATGAAAAAAAAAACAAAACATTTGTAAATTATATCTCTTTTGAATGGTCATAAACTTTGTTCCAAATCAAGGAAGTTCTTAAAAATATAAATATAAAAAGTTCCACAATGATGTTTATTGATTATGGCCCTAAACCAAAAATATCAAGTGTTTTACTTCACAGTTAATCTTAATTCTGCAAAATAGGTCGAATCCATAGTAACTTTTGCTTTAGGAACAAATATCAAAGCATTGCCATTACAAAGATCTTTGAGGTTTTATCAACCTGTTTCTGCAGTGTTTTACTTTTCAGAAGGCAAATATGCATACTTTACGGCCAGAAACTGACATGGTGTCTGAAATATTAATGAAGGGATTTCACTCTCCAGTGATGATAGCTCTGGTTAGTTGAAAATGGAAGAAACTTTTACCCATGAGAACAAAAATAAGTGCTCTCAGTCTCCCATCTCAGAACTCGGAGAAGCCCACAGATCTCCAAGGAGCTTCGCTGAGTGTTCCCACGCGGGAGGATACAGCGGAGAATGAAAAACATTTTGCAAACCATATCCAAAGTAATACTGATGCTTTTAAGATGACATTTATGTAATTTAAGAAGGAAATGTTTAGAATCAAATATAAAAAAGCATCGTCTACTAGTGATAAAATCTAAACTCACAAGATTGGATTGGGAACTTGGTTATGCTCAAAACTCATCTGTTATGTGTACAGATGCATGTTGTAATTCTTGAGAGTTCTTCCCAAATCACTTTTAGTTTTGGCTGAAACTGTTTTACTAATTTATATAATCCTCTGTAGAGGAGTTGGAGGAGAAAGAATCAAAAAAGTAAGGATCTAGATATAGGTTTAATATTGTAAGAAATGTAGGTGTAAAATGAGATTGGGGGATGAAAATTTTTTTTTCCTTGAACTAATATGCAGCACAGGGCTAAGGCAGTAAGAATTTGGGTTTATCAATTTGCTGTCTATAAAGCACAACTGAACTTTTGTTAGGACAGAACTCTTCAAATGTGTACAGAGAGAAACTTCAATAGACCCTGTAAAGCCAGTATCCAGGGCCAGGGCCACCATCAGAGCAGCCTGGCCCATGCAGGTTTGCATTGGATTTGGACAGTCGGTAAAGAAACAATGGAGCCCAAAACTGATGGGCCATTTTCTTTAATTCTAGCTTGCACCCGGCGGGCAAGTAAAAACACACACTGGGCTCCAAAACCCACTCACATTAAGTGCTCACAAAGCCACTGACTTATTCGAGTTTCCTAGAATCAAAGGTTTCTAGCTCACCAGTCTTATTCTCCTCAGTTCCCCATCTCCTTCCTTATCCCAGATACAAACTCTACACAAACTGGCATCTCACTCAGCACTCCGCCATCTTGGCTGCTTCCCCTGGCCTACTCCACGTGGCCTCCTTCTGCTCTCCTCTCTGCTCCCTCTGCTCTCTCATGCTAATCATCCCAGGAACCAAGAGAGCAAGTTCCCGTTCTGCCCCTATTTTATAGTGTAGCTTCACAACCTTCAATCCGATATACAAAATAGGGAAATTTCTAATACAAAGTCACTTCTCTGAGGCATGATTGGATTGTACCGCCCCACATCAAAAAGGGTGGGAAAGGCTTAATCCCAAAACCAAGCTCCAGGCTACAACGATCCCCAACACACATTAATATCACCTGGGCGATGGCCTCACGTGGGCAGCGTCATCTTTAACAAAGTGAGCATAATACATTTTATCTGCCCAACAGACCCTAATACTTAAATGTTCAATCTATCCAATTCCTATTCAACTATTTAACCTTACCCTGCACACAAATGTAACACCCTGAATAATTTCTTAGCATATTTTTTCTTTTTCAGTCTAAATGTGCAGTGCTACAGCGCTCAAGTAGGTGAATAAAAAGCAAAATTTACAGATTATTGTAAAGGTTATCTTACTCCTTAGATGACTCCTTTATGAAGTTAGTAATATTTTCTTTGTAATATGAATAAATATTGCTTTCATCAGCATGCATGGCCATAAGTATAAGGAGAAATGGAGCAACCCATTCTTATCATAAATAATAATAATAATCATAATTAGTACATAGCAGGAGGAAACTTTTGGAGGTGATGGACATGTTTATGACATAGGGTGTGGTGATGCTTTCACAGGTGTGTACTTATCTTCAAACTCATCAGGTTGTCTATGTTAAATACAACATCTTTCTGTGGGTCAATCATGCCTCACTACAGTGGTTTAAAAGAAAAAATGGAGCAACCCAGAATCTGAACTTTAAATTTATTTTGAGGAGGAAGAACATGTAAAACTCCTCATAGGACGCTTTACCTTGAAATTAGCAAGATCATTATGATTCTCTCTCATTAGCCAAGATTTTAATATGCATTATCTACTATGGCAAGGGTCAATTTATGCCAGATGTAGAACTGGGGGAAAGGTCATTTCTAAAGAAATTTTTCATTGGGTCTTCTCCTTTGATGACTCGGTCATAGTTTAAATATTCAGTTCAGCAGGATTCCTATTCAGAGGGTTCAAGTAACAAAAAGTATAATCACAAAAAAAAATAAAATAAATCCAGGAAACAGGCAAATGATAAAAAATAAACAAGAAGAAAATTACAATTCCCACTACTTCTATCTATGATGCAACTCCTTCTCTTTACCTCTGTATCACAACTTTCAGATTCATGATGATTATTTGATTGATATAGTTAAAATTTTAAAGCAACAGTATAGAACCTGACCTTTTAGAATATTCTAACAGCATAATCAAAACAAACAACCAAACAAAAATTGTCTGCCTAATCAGCTGGGTAGGAACCCCAGAGCACTCGTATTTCTTTTACTCTAGCATTTCAGCAACAGTTATTGAGATTTTACTTTTGATGTTTTCTTCCCTACTGTATTTTTAGCTTCCTCCTATTTTAGGAATATCTTCTAAGTCTTTGGTATTTCTTTGATGCAAAGCTCTTTTTCTGGCAGTCCAAAAGCTCAGGACAGGTAGAAGGGTGGCTTGGCAGAGTTCTAGAAACAACAGGTACCTTTGTCTTACTCCCTCACAGAACCCAAGTAGGTAGCAACACAGACAGGGAATGGAGTGCTAATTAATAGCCAGGCTCTATGAACCTCAACTACGCCTGCATAGTGGAGACCTGAGTCGACTGAAGATGAGGGAGCCTCTCCAGAGGTCCTAACACAATATCGGGGCATGGGGTGAGAGAGCACAGAGAAACCTCCAAATGTCTCAGATAGATTTTCCCACTACTTGTTGAGTGGAGCATCACTCATATTTCATTTTAAAAACATATTTTTTATTAAAATAATCTTTTTCCCACATAATTTTTGTGGTAAAGTAAAATGCATACCTTATATACAATCTGTTAAGATTATATTGAGTATGATGTTTTAAATAACTTGCAGTTACTTCTTTTGATTACAGGTTAATTCTTTCATTGGATCAAATAAATGTCTATGTATCAGTAGAAAGTTTTCTCCCCATAGCTGTAACTTGCTCATGTGCACACATTGTATTGTCTTTTCCTTTTTTTTTTTTTAAATAAATTTCTCTTTGCGAATTTACACCTAAAGCTACCTCTTACTTTATCTTATCAGTTCATCTGATTTCAGCTCTAAAATTATACTCAGCTTTGGGTAAGAAAACATCTTCTAATTTATTCTGCATTTGAATTTTGCATTAAGACTTCTTTGAGGACTTAAATCTTTATTTCTAATATTTTGGGCTCCACAGAACTGTCAGAAGCCCTGCTTGATGGTTTGCAAGGTACTAAAGAAGACAGAAAATAAAGTCAGCTTAGCTAATAAAGCCCCTTCCTCCGCTTAATTAAATATAAATATAATCATGATTTCGACAGTTGCCTCTAGTTCATTTTTTGCCAGAAGACAAAGATTCCACAGAAGTCACTACATAACAATTTTTTGTCCTTCTCTAATCAAAATATGGAGAAGAATTTAAAAACTATTCCCCCACTCAGAATTAGCAACTGAAGAAAGTGAGAGATGAGATGCTGAATGGGAGGAAATGAGGGAAAATGAACAAAATGGAGGCTGAACACGAATAAAGAGTAGAGATAGAGGATAGGAGTGAAGGATTAAGGGAAGAAAATAATGGGAATACATTTTCCAAAAAGGAAAGAGTAATTGTCATATAAATTTTATGTACAACAACCTCCCTTATCCCTCAAGAGAGAGTGTCTTTGACAAGATAACAATGTTAAGAATATTAGTGGCCTGCTTTTAGTTTGCATGACTGCTCTTGAGATGTTGGACTGATCATCATATTTAAAGCAATTGCTTCTCAACAGGTTCGACATCAGCAATAAAAAGCCATCAAGCCTTCAGATGCTTGGATGTTGAGGTGGTCCATGTCTTGACACAGTAGCTAGCATTAGTCTGACCTACCTGGCTGCAATCCGGCCCAGCTCTAGCAAACAGAGACACACTTCTCTGGGTTGCTTGTGGAGGACTGAAAGAAAAGACAGAGGTGGACATGTTCACAATAGAAGGGACTGTAAAGCAACTCAGTGGCAAACAGGCTTGCCATTGACCCCCTCATCCTACCTGTTCCCAGGAACTTAGCTAGTCTTTCCTCTAACTTTCAGAATAACAAGCTTACCCCACAGAAGACTTTGCTTTACTAAAGTCTCCAAGTAGTTTTCAAAATTTTGTTCAGCTCTCCTCCCCAAAGCCATTAGTTTCAGGAAATATCAACCTGTGTAAATCTCATCCTGAAATTATTTTCTTCAATGAGTTAATTTTAGAAAGTCAGTATTGGAAACATATGTGGCTCTAATTATGATATAAATAGATGACAGATACTTTAAAACATACAGCACACAGACTATGGAACAGAGACTGGGCTTTTAAAAATCCTGGGTTTACTTTCACTAATGAGTTTAGCAGAAATAATGAAATGAATAAGAATAAAAATTATACATCACAGTTCCTTGTTATCCTTTCAGCAAAGATGTCAAGTGAGACCCTGAAACTTAATGTCTTTTCCTGATCAAATCTGATTAAGTGATAATTTAAAAAGAAACACTTTCAAATGACTGAATTTTGTAAATATACACCAATATATGCCATCAGCCATCTTTGTACATAAAATAAGCAACTTTAAGAGTATTATTTGCATTGATATTTTTATTCTAATATAATCTGATTACTTAATAAATCTTTACTAATTGCTTTGGATGCAGTAATGTCAGTAATGTTGGCAAGTCAAATTTGCATTTTTTCAGCCTACCAGAGGAATATATACTGCTTATATTACTCTCTTTTTAAACCAAGATTAGAGAATTTTTAAATGTTATATTATAGAATACCTAATAAAGACAACAGATACTGGAAAAAATATCACCGAGAATGGTCTTTACATAGACACAGTTAATATCCTTATTAAAAATATATTAGGTTATTATTAAACTTTAAGAAAAATTGCAATATTGTTTTAATTCTAAAACATAGAATTTATAACTCAATATCCCAGCACTGTTTCATTTCATTAATTTAAACATCTAATTCTTTCTTTATACGGATTAATGTAGTGGCCATATTTGGTCCATGGACACCTGTATGAAATTTGTTGGGAATCTGTGGTGATTAGAAAAATACTCTTACTTGGATTGCTAGTATATGATTTCACTTAGGCTTAAACAGACACAAATTTCTATCTTGTTATACAATGACACCTTTTAAGCTTTTAAAATAAATTCTAATCCCATCAGTAATGTTCATTAAAATAGAATTGATTATTGAATTTCTGAATTATAGATTATTTCCAATCTTAGTAATACAAATTCTAGTTTTGGCTGACCCTTAGTAAATTGTCATGAAACCTTAATTGGAAAATCTAAAGTTACTTTTAATTAAATGGGTTTAAAATAAAGGTTCTTAATATCTCCAATGTCAAATGCACCATCCAGTCCCTGGCTGGAATGATACAAACTTCACAACTTTTGCTATATTAAATCAACTTTAGCACAATATAACTTGTAGACTGTCATATCACATAGGCATCAATTTCAAACAGAGAACAACTAATAAACATTAAAAACAGAAGCAAACAAATAAAAATCAATCTTCCTGTCTAGATAATTAATTTCTTTTGATTTGAACTTTATTTTTGAAAATTCTGTCACAGCACCAAAAAACAAACAAGAGTTTTGAGTAGGAAAAAAGAATACATAAAAACTGAGAAGAATTTTAAGTTTCTACCTAATACTCTCATCTTCAGTGAAAGAAAGCAGTGAGAAGCAAGTGGTTAAAGCACCAGGAACTTTGGACACAAACTCATGCGTTTCTTGACAAAAACTGTCAAAATATGAAAAATTTTGGTGAACAGACCAAATTGTGTGAATGTGGATTTAATAATCACCTATATAAAATAATACCTGATCAAACTATAATGATTCATAGCCAATTTGTTGTAGATATTCTGAGGACTATATAAGCATTGGGAGTAAACATAAATTTATGGCAAATAGAAATCATTCTGTAGAAAAACAATAAGGTGGGTCATATATGAAAAAATGTGATTGATATATAGCATGCATCACTATTGTGTATTTCTTTGCCTCTTTAATAAAACTATAAATTTAAAACAGCTTTTGTACAGCCCATCTCAAATGTCAAATATACCATGGATACATTAGAAATTTAATTTAGGAAACTAAAAAATAATTTCATGATTCTTCATTTATCTCTTTAACAGAACCATCCTATAAAATTTATTTATTTATTTATTTATTTATTTATTTATTTATTTATTATTTTTCTGAAGTGAGAAGTGGGGAGGCAGAGAGACAGACTCCCACATGCACCTGACTGGGATCCACCAGCAAGCCCACCTGGGGGTGATGCTTTGCCCATCTGAGCTGTTGCTCCATTGCAACTGGAGCCATTCTAGTGCCTGAGGCAGAGTCCATAGAGCCATCCTCAGTACCCAGGCCAACTTTGCTCCAATGAAGCCTTGGTTGCGGGAGGGGAAGAAAGAGATAGGGAGAAAGTAGAGGGGGAAGTGTTGAGAAGCCCATGAGCGTTTCTCTTGTGTGCTCTGGCCAGGAATCGAACCTAGGACTTCCACACACCAGGCCAATGCTCTACTGCTGAACAAACCGGCCAGGGTCTATCCTTTAAAATTTAAGTCAAATAAACTTCTTCCTCAGTATTATTTCTTAGAAAATTGCTAATAGAAAGAAAATGTTTTACTTTTCAATATTTTTGGAAAGATTATCTTTTTTTTTTTTTTTTTTTGTATTTTTCTGAAGCTGGAAACAGGAAGAGACAGACAGACTCCCGCATGTGCCCGATCGGGATCCACCTGGCACGCCCACCAGGGGGCAACGCTCTGCCCACTAGGAGGCGATGCTCTGCCTCTCCGGGGCATCACTCTGTTGCTACCAGAGCCACTTCAGCGCCTGGGGCAGAGGCCAAGGAGCCATCCCCAGCGCCCGGGCCATCTTTGCTCCAATGGAGCCTCGGCTGCGGGAGGGGAAGAGAGAGACAGAGAGGAAGGAGAGGGGGAGGGGTGGAGAAGCAGATGGGCGCTTCTCCTGTGTGCCCTGGCCGGGAATCGAACCCGGGACTTCTGCCCGCCAGGCCGACGCTCTACCACTGAGCCATCTGGCCAGGGCGGAAAGATTATCTTTTAATAAAGCAATATAATTGCTTTAAAACACACCTACAATATTGTCTAATGTGTTAAGGAATTTTTAAATATTTGGCATATAATGCCTGACGCATATTAGACAAAAAAAAATAATAACCATCAATGTTTAATAACTAGTAAGCAAAATATAAGATAACTCTGTAGAGGTACATAACTTAGCACAATATTTAGCACAGAGTAATTATACAGTAAGTTTGATATCTCATAATATCAAGGATGATGACAATTATGTGGGGATTATAATGATTGTGACAATGAACAAACTAAATAAAATCTTACCTAGCAATTTTAGAAAAGGCAAGACCTAAATTATGTAAATGTTTATTTAATTGTAAAAACAAACACTCTTACTTTATTGCTATAAAACTAAATTCAAGGCTTTTTAAGCAGTATCTATATTATACCTAAGAGGTGATTGGTTTTGCACCAAGGCAAGTTCTAATTTCACATTAATAAATGGAAAAGTGTAGTGGCCGGAGGGAAGAGCCTGAGCTCTAACACTTCCTAGTTGTGCTGTTTGGGAGGACATTTTATAAAAGCTCAGTTTTCTGAGGGAAAAGAATATTGTGCACCACACATATTTTGGTGAGGATTACACAAAATAATACTTATTGTTGTCATTGGCACAGGAAAGATTTGTCCTAGGTTAGTTTATTATTATTTTTCATTGCTATAAATAATTTATTTGAAGAATATCTCCATCTGGCTTAGTCAAATTAATTCCCATCTTTTTCCTGTAAGCTTTTTCTTGTGCATACACCCTGCTAGTCACAATACTAACTACAGGCAGTCTTTAGGTTGCAAATGAGATAGGTTCTATAGGTTTGAAAATGTTTAAGGATTATATGCACAGAAAGATAACAAATAAATACTATGCTAAGATAAACATCTGTCTAAGTTGCATTTAATAGGTAATTGTACCTGTTCTAACTTTCATACAAATTCAACTTAAGAACAAACCTACAGAACCTGTCTCATTCATAACCCAGGGACTGCCTATGATGGAAGAAACTTGGCAATGAAAAAATGCTTCTGTTGGTAGACTTGTATATTTTAAAGTGTCCTTTTGTATTTGAATATTTTATCATTTATATTCTATCAGAGACAGTAAATTCTAAATTTAATCAAATTTCAAGTTAAATTAGTCAGTTTGGCCAGTATATATAGACAGACATAAAGCAGTTTTCCAATAGCTATTCTGATTTTGTGCTGAGTATAACCAAATTTCAAGTTAAATAAGTCAAATTGGCAAGTATATTTATAGACAGATATAAAACAGATATCCTATAGCTATTCTGATTTTGTACCAAGTATAAAGTTTAACTAGCAATTACATTGGGATATGCCTTTTTGTGAAACACCAATCATGTTACTATTGATTTTCCTCTGTCCCTGAGAATCAGTTAACTTAGATGAGTCTTTTTTTAATAAATTACCAAAATTAATTAAATATTATATATTTTAGAAGATTAAATAACTAAAAGCATGTCTGTCAAGAAGATTAGAAAGGCAACTTTAATATATTGCCCTTGAAATAAAGCCTGTGGGTTGAGTCATGTCCTACTCATTTTTTAACATATTTACTGATTCATCTTTCCAAAAATATAAATAATCCTCTACTTTTACTGAAGTTTACAGTAGAATACTTTTTTTCACTTTCTCATTGTAACATTAATATGGTCTTTCACTTTGTGTTAAGGGTTGTAGAGGTATTACTACTGATTACTTTCCTCTGAACAAATTCTCTTTAAAACATATAAGAAGTTCTACTCTACGGTGAATATTTTCAAAAGGTCCTTTTTTTTTTTATCATTGGAGGCTTCTTTTTAAATAAACAAAACCATTTCAAAGAAACATATAATGCAGAATACCTCTGGGAGAAGTAACACACAGATCTCTATTCAAAAATACGTGGCAAGAGACTCAATGTTATAACCTAGATTCTATAAAAATCTCATGGGTATCAAATGTCAAATGGAATGCTGCTAGCTCCAGGAATAGAAAAGGAGGCCTTCCACTAAAAGCAAGGGGTGAGCTCCAATGTCACAGCATCTGCAAGGAGAAAATGCATTCAACCATAAATGTACACTTTAGCTAAATGTATTAAGTTTTAACAGATGAACGAAGAAATGAAAGCATAAAAAACTGTCTTGTCTACTTAGTATCTATATATTATTGTTACAACATTCACATTAGTCTTGAAGGAAATTAGTTTTTAGATTTATATTTAGGAAGAAAACATAAAAATTATATGTTTGGCTGAATACTATATAATTGTAAAAATATCATAAAAGAAAGGCTGCTCACCTTCCCGGAGTAGAGAATAGGTTCTAATATTTAGGAAGAGTGATACAGTTGAAGATAAGCCAGAAGTCAGGAGTGGGTTCTAGTTTAGGCTGCATAATTTTCTCATCTCTCAAACAGGTGTCTTGCCTTCCTTAAGAGGTAATTTTATAGTTAAGAGAACTTGGCATATGGTAAGCACTTGGCACATGGTAAGCACTCAATAAATGTTACTCCCTGCTTATTTCCCTTGGTTCACAGACCAATACCCTTGGCATCATCTGGGAGCATGACAGGAATGTAAATTATTGGGTCCCACCCAGACTTATTGATTAAAATCTACATTTAAACAAGCTCTCTGGGTGATGAGGGTGCACACTACAGTTTAAGAAGCACTGTATTAAATAACAATTATTTGATAAATGTCGGTTATAATTCCTGTATCTACGGAGTTGGCAAAAGTAGGTTTACAGTTATCACTACGCAAAACAAGGTTTATTCTTATATTATTATTTACCCATATATTATCTATTTTTTTCATACAAACAACTGTAAACCTACTTTTGCCTATCCCTGTATTTTGTTAAAACTATTCGCAAGTGTTTTGATAAGAAATATACCCTAAAAATGTTTAGGATAACAGTGGTGATGATGAATAAAGGGAAAAAATTTTATTTCAATTAGCCATTAATGGGTATCATGGAGACTTTTCTCCTACCAGAACTATAAGGTACAAAAGAGGCCACTTTAGAAGGTGAAGGGATAATAACAACCAGCTCTCAGCCATCATGTGACTCCCTATAACATGATTCAGAAATCTGAGTTTAAAGGTAGGAGGCAGTTAGGCAAGGCACAACAGATGAGGTGCCTTAGGAACTGACCTGAGGGAGGCGAAAGAGCAGAAGGAAAGGCCAACAAGAAAGTCTTGCAAGCTCACTAATGCTGTGTGTGCAGCCAACCTTCTGAGAATCATCATCCACATTGAAAATAGAATATGACATACATATAAATTGCACACAGTGTTGGGCTCATTCATAATCTCATCAGTAGCAGAAGATGTATAGAATGAAATGTAGTTAATTACCTTTGTCACTAAATTGGGAATGTCTTGGCACAAATAGTGCTTTTTTTTTTCTTTAGCACCCAGACCTTATGTTAATTTAATGGATCAAATCACTATCCCTCAGACTATCAGGACAAGGCAAGAGTCTTTTCTAATTTGTTTTATATTTATATTTTATTTTTCCTTTTACTTGACATAATCCTGTGAAGTCCTAAAATTAACTCAAAACATATCTTTCTGTAACACAGTGGGCGTGATCTTTGGAGGTCAATGGTGCTGAATTAAAATCTTAGTGGGGCCATGGGAAAGCTGTGTAACTTATGAAATTGAGTAAATTCTTTAACTCTCTAGGTTTCAGCATTCTCATTTATAAAATGATGGTTTTGGGGAGAGTAGAAATGGTAGCACATGTACATGGTTCAGCTCTCATTATTGAGCATATAGATTTTATTATTAAATATCGTAGAGCAAAAATTTTATCCTGGAAAACTTAGAAAGCTGTCTACTTTCCTAATTTGACCCTGACTCTATCAGGTTCTGATACACCTGTGATTCCTAGGAGACATTTATTTCCTCAATGAGATTGTATTGTTTTGCTTATAACTATTTCTGGCACAGGGCAAATGGCTAAATTTGGAAAGAGTGTTTCTGAGTCCAAAAGTAAAAAGTGAATTGAGATGCTAATAAAGTAAGTGCTTTATGAAAACAAGTGTAAAACAACCCCAAAAGTCTCAATAAATTGTTCTTGGGAAAGAAATAAAGTGAATATTAATAACCCAGAGCTGAATGGATATCCTGAAATTGTCATGCCACATTAATACTAATAAAAGTAATGTAGCTTTTTCTACAGAAATACTCCTATAGTCCTCAATATAGACAACAATAAAAGATTTATCAAACACTGGGAGGCAGGCACAGACTCTTTTTCTGATGCAACAGGTGACGTGAAAGTATAAAAAGGAAAACAGTGTTTAACACTCCACACACAATCCGTTCTACTTTGGACAGCAACAGCACACCAGTACTGCAGATAGATCAGTGATTGACCAACGATCAAAAGGACAAAGGACTTTGGGAAACAGCACATTAGAGTCATGCATCAAAAGAAGACAGTGCCACACAGCAAACATAAACACAGCAAATAAAAATAAAAAGCAAATCACACACATTTGCATGCTAGCACAGCAGAGAGCAAACCCTTTTTTCGCTGAGTAGATTCTTTCTCAGAGAAATAGGTGAAGGATAGTCATTGGGCTCCAAATCCTATAATCATTCAATAACATAATGATATTGACACAATAACAGAGAGCAAAAAGCTATGCATTTTTTAAAGAATTTCCTCCCATCCTTTACCCCCACACCACCTCCCAGCTCACCTGAATGCATACAAATAATGCAAATATAAACACGTCTCGGGAGGAAAAAGTTTAAACTAACATTGATGATTTTTAATTAGTGTGCTAACGTAAATTATAAAAAATAAACCCCCCACACAAGAAAATGACTCTTTTAACTAGTTTCTTACTTAAAATACTTTTTAAAAATTCATGTGAGAGCACCAATTTTAAGATTTATGACAAAACCTTTCACAATTGAAAATAATACATACATTTCTGGTCTTAATTTAAATAATAAAAATGAGCCATATTAAAACATTAAGCATTATTTTATAAAAGGAAGTTAAAGTCTTTGAAAAATTATTACATTTACTGTTAGGAAGAATAGTGATTAATAAATACAGTTCCCAAAATTTTGTATCTCTGCCACGCTGAAAACAGAAAATGCTTTCACACCTATAGTCTTGTAAGCACTTCTTTTCTCTTACTCTACAACTAAAAGTAAGGTTCATTTTTTAAAAAATTATTATTGGGGGATATTTTCTTTTTAGATTGATAGACTACATACTTTTAAATTCAAGAAAACATTCATATTCATCTTTTTAAAATCTAAAACGCAATCTTAATATTCTAAAGGAACCCCCCCCCCCCAAAAAAACAAGTGTTAATAAATCAGAGACATGAAAAATTAAATCCCCTCCAGTCGCTTATATGTCAGCCTGGTTTATACAACTGGGGTTGTAGGTGAGCATTCCATGTAAAATCTTAAGGTTAAAGTATGCTCCACAGAACACAAAAAGAGTTATGTCATCTGTTCCCATGGCAGTATAAAATTCTAGAATCATATGAAATGTCTGTTTAACCTCAATAATGCAAAAAACAGCCCTTATAATACACTGATGTATACATTTTTATGTCCATAAATACTTCACTATGCAAATTGGTTCAACTTATATTTTAACATAAAATTAATTGTTCATGTCTCAGATTATATGACATACCTGTTTACTGGTTAGAGTTTAATAGATAATTGGAGAAGAAAATCATATTACTTGTAACCCAACAACTATTTACCTTTCTTTTAAATTCTAAATACATTTCTTGTTATTTATAACATATAAATGTGTGAGTTTCCCATAGCCTTAAAATCTCAAGAATATTATCTTTGGATGTTATTTGTGGATGACTGTAATTTGTTCAAGCTATCACCAAATGTCATAGATTCAGTTCATTCTCATATTTTTTATTATTATAAAAATGTTTCAGTGGACATTCTGAAGCCTATTTCTACTTATTACCTTTGGATAAACTTTTAGAAGTAGATCCACTTGATAAGAGGATATAAACACTCCTGAGGTCTCTGATAGACAACGTCAAATTGCCCTCCAAAAGAGACACACCAATGTCCAATTTCCTCCAGTAATGTGTAAACACCCTATTATCCTGCTTACTCAAAATGAAACATAATTTTCTTAATTTTTTTGCTAATTTTTCAGTATTTCATTGCCTTACCTTATTACTAAGGTGTCCAATGATTTTTATATCTTTGTTAGATTTTTATATATCATTTATGAATAAGTTGTTCATGACTTTTGCCCATTTTTAGATTGGCTCATTCTGGAGATACTTTAGTATAGTTGTGAAATTATGAGATCTAAGAACTGATATTTCATAGAGGAAAAATTATCAAGAATGCCATAGAAGGTAAATTGCAGGTTATATTCTGTATGTGCTTATATGGAATTATATCATTTGGCATAGAAAGTTATCTGCCAGGACTCAAGAAGACAAGAAACCTGAGAGGAGCATATGAACTAAGCTGCTGTCCATACTCCCCAGTTCATCCCTGGCATACGTTCCCCACCCACTGAGATTTCTTGTCATTAGCTGTTATGGAAAGAGAACAGATTGAGTTGTGAATCAAGATCCTCTCACAAATAACTGTACAAAAAGAACTGCAGCAGAGGGTTAGTATATCAATTGCCACAAAGATAAGGATGCTCTGTGCAGGCAAAGACCTTTGAACAGCTAAACACAGAAGCCTCTTGA